>NW_005842175.1:715877-755906 GCF_000455745.1 Alligator sinensis
GATACTTCTCACATGCTGGTGACAGAGGAGGTTCAGAGCCAGGGAATCAGCTCTGGGCTCTCACTGTGTCAATCTGGCAGAGGTGGCTCCCATGGCTCTGCCAGGAGACGGTCCTTCCTTTCAAACCCCACCCTTCCCTCCAACCCATTTACTAGCACAATCTGGAGAAGGGGGACTGGCTTGTGTGGGGGGAAGTTCATCATGGGTTCTTAAACTACTAAAGCACATATTGAGATCCCAGGGACTAAATAGACCAGAGCTGTTTGATAGCCTGCATGAAACGTGTCGGGGGTTTCAGTCCCATTCTCTGCCTTTGGCTGTCCCCCTGCTATCAGCACTTAGTTGGAGTGAACCACAGAAACTGGAACACCTTCCCATTGTCAAGGCTGAAGCTAGAAGCAGGACTGTGTGCTGAAGTTTGGGCTGCCCCGGCTTGTTTGACGCAGGCAGCATTTTCCAGTGTTCTTGGCATTGGCCTGACTCTTCTCCCACTGTCATCAGTGAAGATGGCATCAGGGAGGAGAATGAGGTCAACTCTGAGAGCTCCTGGAAACCCAGCCCTGCATGTTCTGAGGATGCCATAAAGAGCAGAGAGAAGCTTACAGGGCTGGCAGAGGACTGGACTCACCAGGGAAACAACAAGAGACATGGAATAGATGTTAAAAACACACTCAAGAGAATTGTGGGCCAATTTCTCTCCTGCCAGTGTTATTATCCCTGCTTTGCTGAGGAGGAGGAGCTGGGGAGATGCAAATGAATTCCATGCTCCACACCTGCTCACATACTGCATCAAGACAGTTGGTATTAAGAGTGCCTCCAGGGCAAGGTTTGGTGCTACTAGGGAATTGGTGTGGTGAGACAATCCCAGGATGTGAAGGAACATGAAAACTGGAGTTCTTCTCTCTCCCTTAGCAGATGTGGAGTACTGAATCACTCCAGGGCAGGGCTTGGGCAAGTAGCAAAGGAGCAGTGTGTTTGAGGGGAGAGGGGGGTGACATTTAGGCGTGAATGAACTAGGACTGAATCCCTCCCTCTTTCTAGAAGCCACAGACTGCAATCCCAGATGTTGCATATTTACAGTACGTGCGTCCCTGTGTCTCCTCAGGGAACGGCAGGAATCTCTAATGCTGAATAACTTCCAGACCTGAGCTCTGAATTCCCTTTGCTTTCCAGTTTCACCATTTGTTTCCTGCAGACCAGTGCCTTCAAGGGGGAGCTGATCAGGGCCTAAAGTGCATGGGGGAGTCAGTGCATGCTTAATAGGCCAGCTTCAGACCCACTGGTGCTAAATAAAATGGTGGTCCCTTGGTGCTAATTGAAGCTTCAGGAGACTCACTGGTGCCCACTGGAAGGCCTAATAGAGACATATTGTACTGTAGAATTAATGGTGCTTTACAATATCAAAACCAAGAATTTGCGTGTGTATGTGTGCGTGTATGTGTTTGTGTGTGTATATATATATATATATTTCAATCATATTAAATCTTTTTTTGCACTTTGAGAGGATTACCCCCATGGTCTCTTCTTTCTGTAGGTTAAGGCAGTATGCTCCAGCAGAGCAGACACTGGCCACCAAGTCCAAAGAGCTGGGTTCCAGAACTGGCTCCACCACGAACCTGCTCAGTGATCTCTGTCAAGCCACTCTCTGTGCTTCTGTTCCATGCTGCCTAAGATGCAGATCATGACCCCTTTGCCCCCTCTGTAAACAAGAGTGAGTGGCATGGATGAGAAGTGCCACACAAGGTTTATTATTGGGACCATTTTCATCCTTCATGGAAAATGCTTTAAGTTAGAAAAGCACCAAGAGGTCCCATGGAAGAGTCACTGGAAAGCAAGTGATGATCAGTGGTGTACCAACCACTGGAAGATTTGGCTCTATATTTCTAGCTGATCCTTTGGGGAGGGGCAAATTCAGGAAATCTCTTGTGGGAGAACAGACGTTTCTTTCTGGTCAGATTTCTGGTACATCCTGGTTTCAGTTGTGTGGCAGATATGGTAAGAACAGCTTTTCTCTGGTATTTCCACATAGCTACAGAGATCTGACAGCCAGGAAGTACAGACCAGAGAGGAAGATTAAATCATTGACTAGACATTTATAGTATCAGTAGTACTACAGGGGACAATTTCAGAGCCAGGTTGTGGATCAGGATCGGGGGGGAGGGATATGATAGGGGAATGTGCAAAAACAGGAACTTGGGGTGAAGGGATGGGCGCTAGAGATCTGATAAGTAGGAAGACTGGAATGGAGGGAAGCTTGGGGATCAGGTAGAAGGATGGGTGAAAGTTTAGTGTTAAGCAGGGATGCTTGAGAAGGATGGGTGAATATTTAGTGGTAAGCACTAAGCAGGTGAATATATGGGGGAATGGGCAGGAATACAAAGATCAACCTGGAGGGACGAGTTTGGTGAAACAAGGGGCTGGGTGGGGACCTAAGATCAGATCCTGGGGTTGGTGCAAAGTTGTGGGAGTGTGGGGAGAATAAGTGAGTGCATGGCACTTACTTCACCATTTTTGGGGCCTGTTGCTGAAGGGAGAGTGCACGCTCAGCTGCACAGGGAAGGGGGAGAGGAAGCATCAGTCTGGGAGTTCACTTTGGGTCTTTTTCTTTTCTAAACAACTGCTCTAAGCCGCATCTCCTATGTCACAAAGCTCTGACTGATTTGTAACTCATTAGAGATGACCTGTGACAGATCTGCTTACAATCTCCCACCTGCTCCCTGAGACTGCCTGGATCCCAGTGCCAAGCCAGAGCTATCTCCTGGCACATCTGGTACTCCTCCAGGTCCCACCCCAGCCTCCTGTTGCTTGTCTTTCCTAAGCCACTCCACAGCCTACGTAGCTACCCAAACAGAAGAAGATTCTCAGGAAGCCCAGGATTTTGCATACTCACACCCTGGGGCCATTTTGGTGAGACACTGATGGAACTGGTGAGGTCTGTCATACACAACAGAGTCCCCGATGGTGACAGTCCTTTGGATGGGGAAAAAAGGGAATTTAATTCCCCAACCCTTTAAAATGGTTTGTATGAATGGAGCTAGTAATACCTTTTGTTCCCTTTTCATTGCTCCCTCACTGATCATCTACTCTGATTCCAGAGGGGGAAGCAGGCAGAAATGACCTATAGCTCTGTTCTCTCCCCTTCCCCAGGACTGGGTGACAAGGGGCGTTCTGAGTGAATGAAAAGACCACCCTTAGCCTCAGCAAGGGCTGGTCAGGGAGGCCACCCCTCCATAGCCAATGGCTTTACACTGATCTCAGGTGGGCTGACCCCTTTCATTTAGTGACTCTGGATAGGTGCCAGTGAGATAAGCAGCTCTAGGGCTCAAAAAGATCCCTTGGCCAGGCTGACTTTGTCACTGTCTGACCACAGGATTTCATTAGAGTCCAGTTGTACATCAGGTTTCAGAAACCTTGTTCAGTCAACAAAAAGGTCCTGTCCACCTAACCCACCTCAGAGTCCCTGGCCAGGCTCTTAGCTAGTATAAACCTAGTGGTGACTTAATTTATTTTAGTGAAGCTACAGCAGAGGCTTTGTCGCACTCTTTTTTGAGGCGACTCACATGCATGGTATGATACCAAGCAGGCAATGTGGCCTAATGCCCAATATAGGAACTGGAGAGTCAAGAGACCTGAGTTCTGGCCCTTGCTCTGCCACAAATCTTAGGTTTTTTGCCTCAGTTTCTTCATCTGGAAAATGGGAACAGTGATACCAACCTCCCTCGTAAAGTCCTTTGAAGTTGAAAAATGCAGAGCTAGGAATTACTGTGCTTTAGCTCTTTGAAGCTGTCTGTCTCAGGACTGGCCCTTTAACTGACTTCCTGCTGCTTTCTGCTGGTTTGTGGTCTTGCAGGTAAAAAGAGGGCAGTGGGAGAATAGAGCTATGTGGGCAGGATATGGTGCTGTCTGGAAGAGGAAATGGCAGCTTGCACACCCAGCCCACCCAGTGGGAAGCTGGAGGTCCCTGCAGTAGCTTGTTGCCCTAACTCCCCCACCAGAAAGAGGGAAAGAAAAATTTTAAAAACAGGGAGAGGAAAGGGAGACTCCAAGGCCAAAAGAGAGTGGGTCCCAGAAGAAGCACTGTGGACAATGTGTATCCTCAGCTGCTAAGTCCAGCAGCCGCCTGGTGCAGGCTGCAGTGCGGGGACTGGTTCTGTGTCAGCCCCCTTGTCTGCCAGATGCAGAAGTGGGGGCCCCAAAGGAGCTGGGGGAGAGCAGAGGGGAGCTCTGATGTGGGTTTGAATGCCTGCCATAGCGTAACCAAGGAATCTGCTCCTGCTCAGCTCTACCGAGATGGGGGATTTTTGCAGAGCGTTCTGCTCTGGATCCAGCTGTGCTGTGATGTGGCGGATTTCCCCTCTGCTCCAGCCTGCTCTTCCTCCCTCCCCTCTGAAACCACTGAGCCGGCTCTAACCTCAGAGATGTTTATATGAAAAAGCAGGGGAATAACACTGGCCAGCAACACTGAGATCCAGTATAAAACCCTCTGACTAGTCCAGCTTTCCTTCCCAATACACTTCACGAGGAGTTAATCTCTACAGTTATCTCTTCTTTCCCAGTCCCTGTTCCATGCTAACTGCTGGAGTGCATGAAGGGCAGATCTTCTGGTTGCAAAGAGAAATCTCCATGGCTCCCACACTGAGCTGTTTTGCATGTTATCTGAGGACAGTGTCTCCAGCCACACAGGGATACCTTTGCTCTGTGCTGGGATCTGGAGGTGGAATGTGGCTAAAGGACAACAGCACAGCGCCACCACTGTCATGCTGGGATAAGGAACCTCCCAAGGGCCTGATGGAGCTCTGCTGTCTCCCACCAGGCCACCTTTGGGTGGACACATTTTGCCTGCTGCCAGTGGAAAGAGTTGCCCTTTTCGAGCACAGTTTGCTGCAAGATGTTATCAGGAAGTGTCTGTGAAGGGGCCAGGGCACCAGGCATTTGCTGTAGAAAGCACCACATGAACCTTCCCCCTCACCAGCCCACTGCCATCTCCCCTTCTGTTGTACCATTGTGAGCACCAGGGAACAAGGCACCGGCTGAAGCTCGTGACATTCTCAGCCCACGGACTGGCCCTTTGTTGACTCTGAGTCACCTAACCCACAAACTGTCAGAGAGTCACTGCAGATTCAGACCCTTTTCCATTCCTTTCCAGCAGAAACAGTTAGTTGAACAGACTGGGAGCTCTCACCATGCTGGTCCAAAGCCTACTGAAGCCACTAGGAGTTTGCCCATTGACCTTAAGATCAGGCCTCAGCTGAGGAGAGGAGGAATAGCTTCCCCACTTTAATCCCTGGTCTGTTCCCACGCACATGGGGCAACACCTCCAATATGGATGGACATATGGGTCCTTGACTGTCAGATGTGGCCAAATCCTTGTGGGACTGGGCAAAAAACCTGCTGCAACAGGGACAGGGGGTCAATGTGTATGTGTTGAACACAGGGAGCGAGTTTAAAGGTCACAAGCTGGCAAAGGGTAGATTCAGACTAGACATCAGGAGGCGCTACTTCACTGTCAGGGCGGCTAGGACCTGGAACCAGCATCCCAGTGGTGCTGGCTCCTACCCCGGGGGTCTTTAAGAGGAGGTTAGACGAACACCTTGCTGGGGTGGTTTGACCCCAGGTCTTTTTCCTGCCATGGCAGGGGGTTGGACTTGATGATCTGCTCAGGTCCCTTCTAACCCTACCAATATGAAACTATATGGACTGACACCCATCCTGATCACATGATTTTCAAGGGCCTGGCCCCTGCCCAAGAAGTTCAGCTTGCCAGACATCTAAATAAGCCATGCATTTATTTAAAGTATTATGGCATGCCAAAGATGCTTTCAAAGGCCAGATTAAGGCAGTCTTTAGCTCTGGCCAAACCACAACACAGGATCTTCCAACACTGCAGCCCTGTCCCTGCACCATGATCCCACACAAAGAGGCAGAGGTAACAGGAGAAGCCCCTTTCCCTTAACCTAGTGGTTGCTGGAGTGGGTGGTCTGCATTTTTCCTCTCCTCCTAAAGCAGGGGTGGACAAAATGTGGCCCATGAGCCGGATGCGGCCCGCCAGGCCATTCTATCCGGCCTGCAGGGTCCCTAAAAAATTTAGAAAATGAATATTTATCTGCCCCTGGCTGCCTGTCACGCGGCCCTCGATGGCTTGCCAAAACTCAGTAAGTGGCCGTCTGCCCGAAATAAGTGCCTGCCCCTATCCTAAGGAGTCCTTGGTTCTTCCTCTTGAGCAGTGGATCTCAGGGTTACTACCTATCTAGATCTAGGGGCTATGTTGGGGCTATTGTTTCAGGCTCTCGGCAGACTCAGGATAACATTGTTGCTTTGGATACACAGCTGTCACATTTTCAACTTTGTTTCTGCAGCCAGAGAAACTTCTCTTTAACAAAAGGTGAGACAGTCCAATATAATCACAGGCTTCCAGGAGCTGGGGGCATAAGCACTGGCCTGTGCTACTTATGCCTTAAACCAGCCTTGCTGCTTTCACCTGTTGAGAGGCAGTCAGAAGTGATGCTACTCACTGGACAGTGACAACCAGCCCGGCACAAAGAGGGGAGTGTGTTGTGTTATTACATAATACGCTTGTCCTGCAGGATAAGCAAGTAAACAGGTGACAGCCTTCAAGAGCCCATTTTTTACACTTTATTTTAGTTATTCTTTTCTGATTCCAGTGCCAGCTTGAACTGTATTTTCACAGAAATCTTTTGGGTGCATAGTGGAGGGGAAGGAGTAGGAGGGTCAGGTGAAGACTGAGCAGTACAACAGGAAAAGGTCAGTGACGCAAACTCAGAGAAGCAGGCTTGCACTCTCTTACCTGAACTGCCTCTCTGTTTGTCCGTGTTGCTTTCTGTCGCCTCAGCGGCACTTCACACATCTGGGGACCACAGCTTATTCCACCGCCCACGTTCTTCCTCCCCCTCTAAGGGCTAGAAGCAGGGGATGGGGGAGCAAAGCGAGTAGAGGCTATTTTACCAGGCTGCCAAAGGACAAATGTAACAGGGCTTCTGAGAAAGCTTTACTCCGCTCTAGTCACCAAGCTCACCATTCAAAGGGGCACACACAGCTTTCCTGGGGTGCTCTCTCCTGGGGTGCAGAGAAAGAGGTGGAAGATCAGTTCTGATGAATAGTACTAGCCTGACAGGCTTTGAAATGGAAGTGTTCACCTGATCCCTATACCAGATGCTGCACAGCAGGATCTGCAACCGTGTAAGCTTTCCCCAACCCCAACACACCCCTGCACACATGGAAACATGCACATAAGCCAAGGGGTCCTGGTCTTGACCCAAAGATACCCGTGGGTAAGGAGGGAAAAGGAAGGTCAGTCCCTCAGTTCATTTTGTCCTTCATACAAAGCACATGGACTTCACTGAATCTCTCGCTGACCAGCAGCAACGTGAGCATGTGTGTGTAAATAGAAGATGCTTGAGAAATTCTCCACTCCCCTGCCCCAAAATGCATGTTACATAGCTCTGACTGTGCAATGACACCCCAGTCACCTCTGGGGGAATATTGGCTGATATCCTCCAAGCACCAGCAGAACTTTTCTTTCTGATGACAAAAAGCAACAAGAAGAAAAATGCTATTGCTTCAGTCCTGTGCACTAACCTGCTGCTTTCACTGGAGTTGCCAGCACTTCATACAGTATTGGCATTTCAAAGGACCCCCAACACATGCACACATACACACACATATTCCTCCCAGGAAACTGCTGCAGTTAAATGGTAAAGTTGCCTGCCAGGCCTCTCGCCTCAAAGGTTAGACCCCCTTCCTCCCAGGATGTTTTGCACACTGCTCCCCTGAGCCGGACTTGCCATATGGGGCAGCTAATGTGATCTTTTTTTAAAGTGCCTGGTACGCTATGTGTACATTGCTATGTATTGCTTCTGTCCAGCCGAGTCTTATGGCTCTTCAGTGACCACAGATGAATAAAAATAATCTCCATGCTGACCCTGTCTCCTCCTTGGCAAGCCACACAGCACTAACTGCAGGACTGACACTCATGCAGAGACCCTACAAAGAGCCAAAGCCAAGTCCCAATGACTGCTCCTCCAGGAGGGAACCTACAGCCTTTCTTCCCACACAAGTTAATCATGCCTACTGCCTCTCATAGTCTACTGCTTGCAGCTAGCTACTTATAGAGCCTGCTCACATTTTAGGGTCAAACTCCTCTCTGTGGCTTTGCTGGCTCATCTGAAGACAGCTGACCCCAGCCAGGATCTGGAGTCTTTCATAGGAAAGATTTGCAGAAAAACAGTTCCCTAGCAAAGCTACTAAGACACTAGCCTACCCTCCCTAAGCAGAGTGAAAGAACATCATGCTGTCATACCGATGAGGACAGTGTGGCTATTTGGTCTCTAACGTGATGGGTGCATCTCTGGTCTACAAGCCAGTTTCCTTCAGGCTACTCAGCTCCTGAATCAGAGCTACTCCCAGTCTTATCCGTTTCTTCCACACAGGTCCCTGGGGAGAAGTCTACCACAGTAATCCCCTGCCTACCAGGGATGCTGTGAAGTATTCATATACTGCAGTATAGGACCACATACATAGTGCCTGGAAAGGCAGCACACATTGCTGTGTGAGTGCACAGGTAAACTTGAACAGCAAATATAAAGGGCTGCAGCAACAAGGACCGCTTAAGAGCTGGCAGTGCAGATCATCAGCACAGAGCTTTAGGGAGGCACACTCATCTCATAAACCTACTGAAAATAAATGGCTTCTATTCTACTGCATTAATATCAGTGAACATAATAATAGTTATGCTCCTGAACTACCTTCCCCTGCCAAGCCTCAGGGGCCCTGGGCAATAATTTCATAATAAAACATATTAAGAAGTCAATAATCTAATTAACACCATCCCCTAAAGCTGCTCAGATACACAGGCAGGTAGACAGAAGGAGATCTAGCATGGGACAAAAGGAGGAGGAGAAATGTTTTAAACAAAAAGGGGGCTGTGGTTATAATGATAAACTCCTTTGACGGAAGGAAGAAACTGTGATTAAACAGAGAACGGACGTAATAACAGCACCTCTGGGCTTATTTCCATGAATTTCCCTGAAGCAGCATGTACCTTCTTTAAGTAATTCTGAATGCACAATAAACCTTTGAATCCATCTTAATTTATTAGGCCTTAAAGCCTTTGTTGCTGCATAATAAATTCATCATGTATTTGAATACAAGCCATTCTCATTGTAAATATGCAGGCATCCAGAACCCCAGCTGTCTGTAAAGCACTTCTAAGCTCACCCAGGCAACAAAATCACCATCTCCTCTCCAGGCAAAACCAGTAGCTGTCTCTTAAAAGCAACCAACCAAGTGAATGCTCAGTGAGGAGCTCATTTTGGGGCACCTGTGGTGTAAGGCTGGCATCACCTGGCCAGAACTGCTCTGGTCCCCAGTGAAGACCTGCTTTTTTCCACAGAGCTTCTCTCTTCAGTATAGCTTCTGGTGCAGGGCCAGTCTCCTTGTTGCCAACACAGATGTGAAATACCAGGGCACACAGGACTCCAGCTACACCCGCTGCATTTGGAAAGTCTCCTCCAGCAAGGGAATTTTCAGGAATCTGTTTAGGGCAACTGCTAACTGAATAATAACATTGTCCTGGCTGGACCAGTTCTTTTTCTATTAAGTGATTAAGAAACAGAGAATGATGCCAAGATGATAGATTAATGAAGGGGGAGAGTATTGCATAGTCTCATCTATGCACTACTCTTTAGATTTTCAGACAAGTTTTTGGCCAGGTTCCAGATCACAAGAGGAAACAGGGTCAGGTCTAGGACATGAACTCTGGGTCTTTAAAGCTTGGCTATGTGTTAGACCAAGTAGCCTCTCGTGGCACTGCAGAGCTGGAACTGTGAGCAGAATGTGGCCTGAGGGGATTTGATTATGGGGGATTATTCAGGAGAAGGAAGGAAGCCAATTTTATTCTCAGTGCTTAGGCCAAGTTTGCAGAGCTGGCAGTTAGTGAACAAAAACAAGCCTATTTTATATGGGTAACACAAGCACATTCACTGGTACAATAAGCAGAACTTCCCCCAGGTGCCATTTTAACAGACATATTTCAGAGTAGAACCGCAATTTGAGGGAAAATAGACTTGGCACAATGTTGTAGTTTTAAGAAATGTAGATGTCTGAATGGCAGGAAATTCAAAGTAAAGGTTACGCTGAAAAGCATTTTTTTTTTTTTTTGGAAAGTACCAGAATTAACCTGAAGAGTGTTGAAAGACCTAAAATATGGCTGAAGTTTGGGAGGAAACTTTGTGGGGTCCCTAGCTCCAGCCCTTCAAGCAAGCGGTTAGAGCATGGAGCCTCCACCCGCTCCCAGGCTCCATTCCAGAACACGTGGCAGCAGTCATCCATACCTGAACAGCATGCTTGTCACAGGAACCCCACAAATACCTTAGCATAACCAGGAACTTTAATTAACCAATAATGATACACACCCAAGGTCTCCAAAACTAACCCAAATTTTCTACCTCCACTGAAGGCAACAGAATGAGACCAATCTTGAATTTCTAGGCCAAACTATTTTTTTATGTCATAAGTCCCACACCTACCCAAAACAAATTACTCCACAGAAGTGCTTTGTACCTACTTTTTTTAACACTCTCATAACTTACTTCTGTTTGCCCCAGATGTTTCTGAGACATTCTGCTTCGGCATGCATGTGAGATTTCTTGTGGCTTTGATGAGTTTCTATTAAGTTGAGGGGAGAAATAGAATCACTCATAACAGATAACTAGGCTTCACCTTTAACTAATATTTCCCCACTGATACACCTCTGGTGGCCCAATTCACGCTCCTATGAGAGCCTCAATTCTAATGATTTCATGCACAAACAAAGGCTTGGTACTTAAGTTCTTTGACTTTTTGTTTTAAATAAAAAAACAAAAGGAAAAAGGACAGCTTCTTATCTGGGGCCCTGTGAAAATGCAGTTTTGCCTTGGTCTCCCACATTTCGAACTTCATCACTCTGCTCATGCAAAAAGGAAAAGTTTCACAGTTTCGGCAGCACCACTTCATTGGCTGTAATAAAACTTAGCTCAATGCAATGGGCTTGGTCTTCAGCTGGCAAAAATCCATGCAATCAGTTGATGCCAATGGGTCTATGCTACTTCATACCAGCTGAGGATCTGGCTCAATTATTTTATTACAAGCATCCCTCAAATCACTGTTGTTTGAATGTATTGTTTCATAGCAACAGCAGCGCCTCTTCCTCACTGAAAGAAAAATCCTGAAATTTTATTCTTCTGCCACTTTGCAGCCATTTGTGCACAGAGGCGCTTTTCTTTGCCAGAGGAAAAAGGAGTTTCTTTCTGTCAATGTGCTTAACTGAAAACTAACTAAGTGCCTTTTCCGCATGCTTTCCAAAAACACTCATCTCTGGAATGAGACAGTGCACAGCTGCTCTCAGCCCACGAGGGAGTCAGAGAAGAGGGTGGGTATCACAAACATGGTGCGTGGCAGCTCTCACAGGCGCAAAACCTATCTAAACACATGCAGCATGGCCCCATTACCCTTGCTCATGCTGAAGAGCAAGGAGACCCACTGCAATCCATTGAGCTGCTCTCAGAGTAGCGTATGCTAAGAAGCTTATCTGTGTTAAGGACCTGCATTGATGCAGACTCCCCAGTGAAGGCAGGATAAATGAGGCGGGTGGCAGATGTGCTTTATCCCAGTGCAGCCCTTTTACACCAGGGAAAAGGAAAAGGAGATGGGTGCAGGCACTGCCAGAAAATGAATTTTGAGATCTGGATAATGAGAGTTTTGAGCACGAGATTCTGAAGCCATTCTTCAGGTCCAGCTGACCTGCTCTAAGACCTCCCTTCATTCCCAGAGCATGTCAGCTCTGGATAAGGCTGCTCTAACTAGCAACAGCCCAGCAGCAACCATTATACCAGTCAGGGATTGCTAGAGCCCAGTAACACTTTGACTGCACTTCTCCTTGGCCTAACCCTACATGCTAGAAACTAGCTGCCAGCTTCTCTGGCTATACACCCTGCAAAGAGTCTCCATACCAGGAATCCTCAGCTGCTTACTGGTGGCAGCTTTTTATGGCCCCTTTACACTGATAGGTGATACGTTATCAGAGCTGAGGAGCCGGCCTGAGGTCTTTGTCATTCACAGTCCTGCTTCAGTGAGACAGATGAGGCATGTTCCTGACTGCAGAGTTTGGAGCATGAGTCTCAGTAGGGTTTAGATTTTAATGCTGTGCCTGAAATGGCCTTTTGCTGCAGGCTTCCTAAAAATAGTTCCACCCACTCCCTCAAATCACTGTTCTGCTTTCTGTATTTGAGGCCTGAGAGTCCCGTTCTGGACTGCAATGATGAAAAGCTAATCCTCCTCCTGCATCCCTCTCCCCACTTCTTGAAACTATTCTCCGCTCCATGTCCCTCCTCAAGCCCTCATTATTAACCTGCAGCCTTCACTCCTGTCCCTGTTTTGCCCCAGGCTCTGTCATGCTTCTTGTGGCCTTCCTGATGTCCTTGTGGGCCTCGATCCACCAACCCTGTTGAGTAAATAGGCTTGAAACCACATGCTCCATTGCTGGTTTCCACAGGCCTACTTTCACATGCTCTGCTTTCTGCTCCCTGAAATTACTGACCTGGAGCTGACTGTGACTTGGAGCTCATCACTCAGTCACATCTACTCAAACGCTGTCACTGGGCCTATGCTAACTCCTCAGAGACTCTGAGATATGACTTTAAGGGGCATTCAGCTCTGTCGCCACTCTGCATGTCAGTATTTCAATATCTTCCTGCCCGGCCCTACTGGCCATGCTTGTCCAGCCCTGACCAGACCGGAAACGTTACACATTGTACTTTAGAGAGTTTGTGCATGCGATGGGAGGGGAGAGGAGTATTGGGTTTTGAGGTTAGGTAGATGTGTATTTTCATTTGCAAAATGCAGGGGGGTTACACTTGAGGTTGTATTTGGGACTGCCTGGGTATACAGCAGACTATGTCTCTACACGGTGAAAATGTCCATGTGACAGTTGTGATTATAAAGGTGGTGGTTCCTGTCTGGGACAAAGTCTCAGGACTCCTGGGTTCTCTTCATGGCATTGCCACTGCCCTGTTGAGAAGTCCCTTTAATTACCTCTCTCCTGCTTTTTTTGTAGAATGGGGATATTTCCTTCCTCGCAGCTGTGCAATGAGAGGTAATACACTGAGATCCTCAGGTGGAAGGAAAGAGAAAATGTTTGTGTGTCTGTGCAGAGTGAGGGGCATGTTTGTTTGTGTGGGTAGGTGAGCTCTGTGTGTGGGAAGGGTGTCTGCATGTGGTGTGGCTGTGCAAGAGTGGTGGTTGTATCTGAGGCCTGCTTTACATACAAGGGCACACCAGTTCAATGCACGGTGTGATTTTTCGATTGGCTTAAACAAACGGGCACTGCCTTGGTGTGGATGCTCTTAAATGGAGTTCATCCTGGTTTGCACCAGTGCAGAAACCTGCAGGGGCAAGCTAGGTTTCCTGTGGTGTAAATGCATCCACACAGGGATTAATAGTTAGCAGTTATTTTTAACTAGATTAAACTCAGCCAAGGTGTGTATGCAAGCCTGAAGTGGCGAATGTGCAGCGTGGTCTGCATGTGTGTTTCAAAGGGGTAGGCTGTGGGTAGCTGGAGGTGTGTCTGCATGCTGGGGGTGCGTGCAATGATTGCACATGGATACCCAGCACTGTCAAGCTGAAGCCCAGACACCTGATTCCTCGTCCCCCGCCTGTACCTTTTTTCAGTACCAGTCAGGAAGTGGGACGTGGTTTGGGGCTTTTTATTCTCGGCCTTGCTAGCCTTTTCGATACTTCGGGGCCTCATCTCGTTCTGACGGGGCGAACGAGCTGCAGCTTCCTGTGCAAAGGTGAGAGGGAAAAGAGCTTACTTAAGCACAAGCCCTGTGCTCTCACGGAGCTGGCCAGCTCCAGTCTCTCTCCTCTGGCTCCAGCAGTCCCAGCTAGCCAGCAGCCAGGTGCTGAACTGGGAGCCTGCTGTCTCCACCTTTCGCTGACTGAGGACCACCACATTACATCCACTCGATGGGCAGGTCCAGCCACTGAGGGGCATCTGCGACCGGGCCACCCAGCAAAGGAGGGCACCACACAGACAGGTAATGGGGTAATGCCAGACAGCTCCCATGTAGAGGCGGCTGAATGCAGAAGGTTCTTGGAAGGAGTTTCAATCTGACGCATTTTTCCTAGCACTTGAGGAGATCTGATCATTTATTTATCTTTCTTTCTTTCTGTTTCCACATCCCTTCTCCTCTCATCCTGTCCCATACCTCTCACAGACTGCTTCTATTTTTTTTCATTGTTGTTGTCTTTCTTTCTCTGAACTGACATCGTTTATCAGAACCGAAATCTCTCTTGCGTGTCCAATGGCAACCTTAGCCCTCTAGTAATCCACCTCCTCTCCTGCCTTGGGCTTCAGCTTGTGTCCTTGCTTTTCTTTCCTTTTTTATATCCTTATGACAAGATATTTAGCAGAATTCACGGATTCGCGGGAATCTGACAGGGCCATGCTGCGAGTGCTTCTGCTGTGACCTCAAACTTGAGACCTCTGGGCTGTCAACCATGTGCCTTAGCACCCACGTCCGCCACCCCCGCCCCCTGTGTTTTTGCTTGCTACAACAATCCCCAAGCCCCCTGTTCATGGAGGAAGAGGGTTGTCCCCTCTTATCGGGGTAAGTAAGATCACCTGGATATGGGGGAGACTGGGGAACATAAGGATATGGGGAATGAATGTCCCACTCAGTCTACGGCAGCAGAGAGCTTCACCCCGTCCTGCCTTGAAAGGAGCCATATATGCAAGGGAAGGACTAAAGAGTTTGAATTCCTCCACCATGGAGGGCTCCCTCTGAGGCAGCATGGGGGATTTCTAGAGAAGCAGTTGTGGTTGAAGGGCATGTGTGCTTGTATGGTTAAACCTTTGTTTACCGTGTTGGGCACCTTTTTCCTTATCCCTTTATATAATCCCTGTCTCATTCAAGCCCTCTAGGCTCTGTCTGCTGATTCTCCTGCTAACTCTCTCTCTGACATCCAGAAAGCTCCCTTTCCCCTGCAGCTAATGATATGAAACCATGTATTTGCCTCCCTGCAGTCTCTAATGCTTGCAGTTACAAAAAGAGTCTTCCCACACCATGCACTGGGTGTGACCTATGCAGCTTCTCTGCCTGAGTCAGCGACCAGCCTGAAACAATAGGGCTGAGTGGGGTGCTGTTATACTCATTTCAAGAACACTGTAACTCTGCAATCAATATAAATGTCAGTACTGCTGATAGTCAGCTTTGTTCAGCAGTTGAACAAGGGAGGAGACAACTCAGATGATGAAGAGATGTGCAGTCAGAGGAGTGGATTCTCCTTCGTGTGACATGGGTAGTTAGGCTGCTTTGTAGAGAGATCTGACTTAGGGCCTGTGCTGAGAAGTGCCACCTTGCTGCTTTATTGGTTTTTAAGTCAAACTACTGCTAATAGCACTGAGGGAGGATTGCTGTAGGAAACCCTCACGTGCTCCCAGAAAAGAAGTGGGGGAGATCACATCCCGACCCGCGCTGGTGACATCCTCTTCTCTCTTTCAGTGTAATCCATTCCTGCACTCAACATCAATGAAGTCCTCCTCTCCCTTTCTCCTTCATGTCAAGCTGTTTGCTCTCCTGGCCATCACACTGGCATCAGAAGCCACACAGGGTAAGAATGGATCCCTTCTACACTCCATCAGGGATATCAGGGAGGTGTGTGGGTGAGACAGTGCACAATGTTGTTTGTCACTCTGCTGTATGGGAGGAGGTCAACCTGATGTGGGGCTTCCTCCTTGCCCTGAAGCCTGTCAAGAAGCATGGAAGCAAAGGACTATATGAGTAACGCAATAGGTAGTGTTCTTTCAGAGGCACCCCATTTTGGAGGGTGTGAGCAAGCAGGTAAGAAGAGGCTGTAAGCTTCTTTCATTCTTGGTTGGAGATGTTTCTCCAGTGTGTTAGTCCACCCGTGCATTGGATGCTGGGTGGAGCTGGATGGAATGCTCCTGAATACCTAATGCCTTTTGGGATGAGGGAATTAATGGAATTAATCTCCTTTCTGTTCACAGGATCCTCAGAACTAGCATGCTTTTATGACTCAGGGGTAACTCTCTTTTGCACCTGGATTCCAGATGGGACTCTCACAGAAGTACCATGTCAACTTCATGCTGAACTTCAGGACCCTTCTCCTGACCACTGGTATGTTTTTGACATGATTTAGGAAAAGCATGGAGTAAATTGTGGTAACATGATTCTTTCCAATACAGCTGGGCTGAGTCCACAAGCAGAGAAGCTGAGATGTCTTCTCAAACCTGGAGTAGCTAGGATGTTGGCCACCCCTTTATGCATCATTCCTCTTTCCATGGTATAACAAAAAATCTAGCTCAGCTTCTCCTTTCCTGTTTAATTTCTGTAATTTGATTCATTGTCTTAAGAGCTCTCCTACCAGTAGACTGGCTGATTTCAGACCATGAAGGGCACTGGTAACTGGACCAGGGCACTGCTGGTCTGCCTAGCAAGAGGATATAGATCAGGGGTGGGCAAAATGTGGCTTGTGGGCCAGATGTGGCCCACCAGGCCATTCTATTTGGCCTGTGGGGGCCTTAAAAATTTTAGAAAATTAATATTTATCTGCCCCTGGCTTCCTGTCATGCGGCCCTCAATGGCCTGCCAAAACTCAGTAAGCAGCCCTCCACCCGAAAAAATTGCCTGCCCCGATGTAGATTTATATTGGCTTCTTCTAAAGCAGCAATGGGCTTCTTAAGAAATATTCTACCCTGGAGGGGGGATGGGAGTGAGGGGACATGCTGCTGAGGGCAGAGGGGAAAGGAGGAGGTACCAAGAGGGGAAAGTGGGACTGGGAACGAGATTCTTAATTGACTTGGGAACTGATCTCATGCTAGTCTGCCTGCCAGGGGTGGCCCAGGAGCTGGGAGCAAGGCGTGCAGCCCCCGTGCTCCACTTCACAAAATCATGGATCTGCTCATGCCCTTCTTTAGTACCTCATTCACTCCCTGTTCTCCATGGTGATGGTGGCAGGGCTGTCGCCACCACTGACTTCAGTGGAAGCTGGTGCTGGTTCTGTAGTGGTTAGCTGTGGTGTGAGGCCCACTTTATGGTGGTTAGCTAGGTTATCCTTTCAGAAAGAGTCTTCATTTGGAGATGGTAGTAGGTGGGTCTCTGTTGATGGCTGGCAGCTTCCTTTAAGTGGTATAAGAGTGTCCAGTAGGTAATAGCTCTCCTTGGGCTATGGAAAAGGCAGAACAGGGGGCTGCCATATGACAGTGATGGGTCAGAGGGCTCAGGGCTTCTTTCTGGCACTGGGTCTTTGAGTTCTGCCCTGGGCCAGAAACCACATATACCAGCAACAGTGGGAAGAGGACTTCCACTCAGAAAACCACCTATTTTATGTCCTCCCTTTCTCTCCCCTTCCACCTGCCCATGCCGGGGTAGGATGTAGGAATGATTATGTGGCACAGTTCGGTCTTCTCAGCAGTCCTGGGGGGCATTGTAGGAGGGAGTTTGTTTGGCAGCAACTGCCACAGTTGTATGGAAGCTACTTATGGGTGCAGCACCTGGCTAGGTGGGGAGCACAGCTCTGGAGATGAGCTCCCTTTGAGGACAATGTGGAAGCAACTTTCCTATTTGTCTTTAGTGCCCCACCCTGCTGCCTAGGATTAGCGGGCTGGCTTCCTCACGGCTCTCTACTGGGTAGTGTGCACAGATGGAGCAGTCCCTGGGCTCCCTCAGGAGAATGGATTGCATTGCCTTTCACATTGGGAGGGGGGATGTATTAGGGGAGCTGGGGATAGAACTTAGCAGCAGATCCAGGAACAAGGCACAGGCAATGTGGCCCCCGCTTTGGCTGTGCTGTGAATGTACAGTGAGCTCTAAGCTCATTGCCTGGTCAGTGCAGGCTCCTGCCAGAGCTCTGCCTGAACTGTGAGCTCTGAGCTCACTTGTTGACTAGCGTGGGTTCCAGTGAGAGCCCCTGCTTTTGCTCAGCCCCAGAGCCTAGGGGGTGAGCAGTGCTGCTGTTCACCCTCAGACTGAGCAGGGAGAGGAACCCCCCTGTTGTGACTAGACACAGCTGGAATCCAGTTGTGCCCCACAGATGTCCATTGGTGTTTTGCTGCTGAGGTTCAGGTTAGTGGGGACAGGAGCACAGTGTGCTTGAGAACAGGAAAAGAGGCAGAAAGTACGAAATGAACTGCTTGGAAAGAAATGACTGGTATGGGGTTGCAAATGAACAAGCCCTGCTGCACCGCCCAGAGACTGTTCATGTTTCCAGGGTTTGCCAATGGAGCCCAATAACAGTGCTGCTGTTCACCAGCCCCAGCCCCTTTCCCAATGAGTTCAACAGCCAGGGAAAGAAAGGGAAGAGTGGCAAAGACAGTGCTCACACCCTGGGCTCTGGAGCTACATGAAAGCCCTGGCTTCAGGCAGCCCCTGTGTGGACAGCTCACATGTGACACAGTCAAAGAGAGGTGTGACCACACCATTTTACCCCCTCCAGATCCACCCTGATAGAGTTCCTTGTGCCCTTGCCCTCCCTGGCCCATTCACACAAGTCTCCCCGTTCTTATGCATCTCTTTAGCATGCCCCTCCCCTGCCTCTCTTGTACCAAACCAGCCCTATGTGGATTAGGGCAGGGCCGGAAAGAGAAGTCTGTGTAAGGAGCCCTCAATTTGGGTGACTCAGTCTTCATCTGATGAGGGGGAGGAGAGATTCTTTTTAAAAATCTTCCCCAGGCTCCTGCTGCAGAAGCTGAGCCCACTGCCCTATTCCTTCCCACAGCACCTACATTTGTTTTGCATCATTTTGTTTCCAAGGGGATCTTGGCAAAGCAAAGGCCTAGACACCTACTTCTTTGAATAAGAAAAGCAGATTGTGTCCTTCCTGAGAACCAAAGATCAGCTTTGCCTACTGGAAGCTCATCCAGGCGCTTCTTAAATGTTGGGGTCAAATTACAGGTTTCCCTTGCTTTATGCTGTACGTGCGTTCCTGGAAAATGGCGCGTAACTCGAATTCACATAAAGGGAACCCACTTTACAATGTAACAAATAGGGATACGTTCCAAGACCTCAGCTGTACTGACCCCCAGACTTATTTCTATCACTTTTACAAGACAATTTTGGTACTCACCAACAGCACACAGGCAGCTGCCACTGCACACTGTGCTTTGCACCCAGCTGCAGCTGCCCTGGAAGCAGCACCATTGGGCTGTGCCGTGCTGCCTGCCTGGCAGTGGGACACACACGGCATCACGCTGCTCCTGGGGCAGCTGCAGCTGCAGAAGCACAGGTACCAGCTGCCCTGGCTTCCACCATGCTAATCGCATAAGAGTGAATTTACCTCGCATATAACAAATTTTTGGTATAAAAAGGGTCATCGCATAAGAGCGAATTCACACATACAGAACTTGCATAAATCGAGGGAAACCTGTGTTGCTATGCACCTTGCCTGTGGCTACACCTACTGTGAGGAGACCAGTGCAGGGCACAGTAGCTCACCCAGTGAGAGGGACACTTTGTGTGGACCAAGTGACATCAGAGGCCTGGGATCCTCACTGGATGCTTGTTGATCTTCGTCTTGGAGCCTCCCTGGTTATATAAAGAGAGAGTGGTTGCAGGGCCTTCTGCATGAGGGCTTTCAGATTCTGGACTTATCTCATTCCAGTTTGGCCTGAAAAACATTGTGACTGAGTGACTTTTGCGCCTTCTGCCAAAGTTATGTGTATAAGAAGTGTATGAAGCAGGACTCTGTAGGGAGCTGGTTAAGCTCCTGTTGGCCTGAAGATATCTGTGGCTGGGATTTCCTTGGATTTTCTTATCAATGATATTAGGGGTCTAAGAGTCATGGAGAAGCCTCATTTTTGTTAAATTAAAATGAATACATCCAAAGTCCTCAAGTTCATCAATGCTCTCACACCAGCAAACCATGGTCTCCTCTTTCTTACAGGTGCTGCAAGGGAAAATGTAAATTATGCGGGGTTGGCCCCAGGAGATGTGACCTTGCCTTCAACAACAAGACTAATGTGGGTAACCTCCCTGGAATTAACCAGCTAATAAAAACCTGGGGGTTGTAGTTTTCTGCTAAGAGACTAAATTTTATTTCCTGATTCCAGTTATCTGACTTGGGGCACGGTTACAAAAGTGGTAATAATTATAGACATCTGGCACAGGTCAGAATCCCATTGCCATCCCACTCAAGCTGTTGTAGTCTCCAGGGGATAGTGAATTTAGTATCCCTTCCTTCCCTCTCTGTTTGATACCTGTTATGCTTTATGTAGGATCCTGCCTCTTTTTTTATGGATTAGTCCAGAGCCCTCACATTGTGCTTGTGGGACCCACGCACTTATATCAGCAGTAAAGCTGTGACACAACTTGACCAATAATACTTAAGTAGCTGCTTTGCCATTCCAACCTGACTCAGCCCATTTTTCTCCCTTGGGGAAGAATGGATGGCAAGCCTTGAATATTCAAATACTCTCCTCTTCCTGCCTCAGCTTCCCCAGTCAGGCTAATGCCCTTTCCCTGCTAATTAGTATCTGTGAAGTGCTGCAGGATCCTTTGCATGCTAAGGGTCATGCAAAGGAGTAGACCTTGCCATGACAGACACTTTAGAAATATGGTTACGAGGCAGGTAACTTGTACTAATCACAAATTCCCCTTGCAGATACCTGCCTTGACTTATTCAGACAGGCTTACCCTGACTGTGTCCTGCCAAACTGGGGAGAACTGGACAATGGTGAAGCAAGAGAAGAAATTTTCGCCATTTAACAACAGTGAGTGTTGACCTGTCGTTCCATTCCCTCAGGCTTCTCCATTCCAGACTACCTGCCCAGTGGGCAACCTGGTCTTCACCAAGCATATGGAGCCCACTGTTTTTCCCTCCTCTTCTGCAATTGTCTGCTCCCTCAGCCACCAGAGGCCCACCATGCTGCTCTGGCTTTGACCTGCTGCTTCATGCTAGCTACCCAAGCCTGGGGTCTGGATCTACTGGCAGCGAACTGTAAAAAAGACACATTCGTTGTCTTCAAAAGCACTTAGAACAAGCTCTTCACCTGGTGTAAATCAACAGAGGTGATAGGGCATCTCCATTTTACACCAGATGGCCTCATGTACCTCCAGAGTGGGGAGAGGAGCCACCCTGTTGTGTCTGGACACAGCTGGAATCCAGTTCTGCTCCATAGAAGTCCATGGGTGTTTTGCTGCTGAGCCTAGTGGGGACAAGAGCACAGTGTGCTTGAGAACAGGAAAAGAGGCAGAAGGTCTGAAATGAACTGCTCAAGCGAAATGACTGGGATGGGGTTGCAAATGAACATGCTGTGCCGCACTGCCCAGAGACTGTCCATGTTGCCAGGGTTTCCCAGTGAGGCCCAATAACAGAGACAGTGAATTACTACTTCAGTTTTTGCTATGGCACTTCATAGTGTCTGTGTCAGCCCGTCTCTCCCTCTTCTCTCTCCAGTCCAGATGAGGCCACCAGACACCCTCGAACTGGTAAACGACACTGGACACGTCTACAACTTAACGTGGAGACTTAGTGTTTCTTCTCATTACTTAAATGAAAAACGGGAATATGAAGTACGGTTCCGAGCTCAGAATAAGCACTCTTATAATAAGGAGGTGAGTGCAGGGGCCTGGATGGGTTTCTTCTGCTGTCGTACCTCAGGCCTATAACCATAGGTGGAGGCCTGGACCTTGCTCCCACAGAGAACTTGCCTTTCCCACTGAGGGTTTGTCTATGTCACATACCTAACACTCCTGGCCTTTCTCTTAATCAGAGAAAGGCCTTGGAAAGGTTGAACCACCCATCCACTCTCATCTGGATCTCTAAGGGTACCCTCCACCCCCCAATTCTGAGCATGCCAGAAACAGAGATCTCAAGAGCAGTTGTGGGAGCACCCATGGAGCAGCTTCCCTACAGGTTTCACAGGTATAAACAGGAGCAGGTGGGCAGGGTGTACTTGAGAGTCACCCTCCCTGGAAGTCCTGGTGATGTGGTGAAGACATAAATGTAGAGGCTAGACCCTTGCAGCACTCACTGCAAGGGCAAACAGCTCCTTTCTCCTGGGAGAAGCAGATTTTTAGGGAGACCAACTGAATCCGTTTCATTTGCTGAGGTGTGATGGAGGTGCCATGCAAGCAAACAGAATTCCCAGTGTACCCAGTGTTAAGATGAGAGGAATGGTATCCTCCCAGTATTGGAGAGTGTGGAGTCTGGAGAGGAAAAGGGTGGAGAGGGTCTCCTTTCCTTTGTCCAATAGGCTTCAATGTGGGCAAGGGCTGTCCCCCTGATACCTACCGGCTGTGAGGGACTCCTCTCCAACTGAACTGCAGAGATGTATAAAGGGATGGGGAATGGCAATAACTCTGTAACTTTTACTCTGCCCAGAATTTTACATTCATCAGCATCAAGCAGGATCAGGAGTGGGTGAAGTTTGATAAACTTCTGCCTGACTCAGAGTACGAAGCTGCAGTTCGTGTGAAACCAGGCAGTCAAAGTGGTTTCAAAGGCAAGTGGAGCAACTGGAGCAAAACCATAACATGGAGGACCCATCCTAATGGTATGGAGCTGTGGGCAAGGGTCACAGGGAAGCAGGTTTGGAATGTGGAGGCCAGGGCCTGTAGACCGGGGAAGACAAGGGAGGCAGTGTCCCTACCTCATTTCTAGGTTTGACATGTATGAACAAGATGGGCAGGGCATACTTGAGAGTCATCCTCCCTGGAAGTCCTGGTGATGTGAAGACATGCCTGCAGAGTCTAGACCTTACAGAACAGGCCATGGAGTTGTGTGGACATGGAGGAGCGCACTAATGAAAGAACAATATAAACACCAGAGATCACTTTGGCAGGTCCTAAAACCAGACACAGGTGAACCGGGCCTGAGCCCCACTGAAGTCACTGGCAGAACTCCTCCAACAATTTCCCCTCAAGACTCAAACCTCACAGAGCAGTGGGACATCCCTCTAGCCTGCAAAGCAAAGGACCAGGAAGGATATTTTCCAAAGCACCCATTTGATCTAGTGTGTGTCTGCGCCACAGCAGCAGAGATCCATGTCACTGCTGAGAAAACAAGTCCCATCAACCTGTTGCCCACTCCTCATATGTCAACTCAGAAAGGAGATGGAGAGAGCCCCTGAGGGGCTGCCTCAGCATTGCATTCAGGACCTGGATTTCTGACATGCTCAAGAGTGGTGGCTTGGCATGCCCCAAAGGCACCCTCATCATCTCATTTCTGAGGTCTAATGTATGTGGAGTGGATGCAGGTGGGCAACCTTATTTCCTCAGAGGCACAGCTAAGCACCCTGCCACTGCAGTATAGACGGCACTAACAGTTTACTGCCGGGTAAAAGGGAGCCAGGCCTATCAGCAGCTCCATAGTAAGTAGTCCCACTTTCACTGAGGGCTAAGCTACCAAGATTTAGCTTCCCTTTATAGCAGGGTAAGAGTGGGCGCACAGATGATTACAAAAGCAGCTGACATGTAGTGAAGCCTCATCCTTTCTCACCCACAGTAAAAGTTTCACATGTTTATACCCTCGGGACCCCAAGCTCAGTATCAAAAGTAATCAGGCAGCTTAAGCCTCCATTGAAAATCAACAGGACTTATACTCCTATGACACTTGGGAAAGTGTTACTCCAAGACTTGGACCCACCTCTCTCATGTGGTAACACAGAGCAGTCCTCTGCATCCCCTGGATATCTTGCCCAGTCAGAGCCCCACAGTGAAACGGCAGCAAGGAGGACACAACTTGCAGCCTTAGAAAAGACCACATCCATCCCATGAGTTGCCCACTCCAGGCATGTGTCATTTCTTCATAGGATACAGGTAGCTGGCAGTACCTGCATTGCACCTGGTGGTGGTATAACCAGAGGAGCTATGTTTAGAAAGGGCATTGTGCTGCTGCAGCATTTAAGTTTTACCAGTGTGATGTCAATGAAAAGGATACAACGACAACCAGTTGTCATAGCAACTGGGACCCAAAGATAACTAGGTACCCAAGGCTGAGGAGACAAAGGGAACTTGCTAACATCTCAAGGACAGGCTATGAGAGAACCTTGCAGAAAGGCAGCCTGCTCTGTTCCCCTTCTGTCCTCTGTGTCCTTTCCAGGGGAGCTCTGCAGGCCCAGGCTGACGTGCACTGGCAGAGGGCACACAGGATGAGGAACAGCAGGATGGAGTGGAGGTGCTTTGTGAGAGCTGCGTAGGAGTGGCAAGCTAGGAGTGGCAGAGGGTGCTGGAGGCTAGGCTGAAGGGGTCTGGGCAGAGCTGAGAGAAGAAGGGGACTTGCTGATTAAGGCATGCTAGCTGGCAGAGACTTGTATGTCAAATCTCTTTTCCCAGAAGGAAAATTAAAAACTGGATGGGAATGGATAAAGAAAAAGAAGTCTGAGACCTGTTCTCCCCAGGTCTTGTGTTCTGCTTGGCTCTTCCCAGTAACCCTTTCTTTGCTTTTGCAAAATTGACAGAATCAGCCGCCCTGGTTGCTCCCCAGCCCATGCTGCTAGCTGTTATAGGAAGCTCATGCACCGCTCTCCTCATCCTCGTCATCTTGCTCCTTAACTCCCGGACACTGAAATGGTAAAAAATAGTGGAGTGTTACTCTCCAGAACTGTCACACGCCGGTGTGTCTTCTTGACGCGCGCTCTGTCCTTTGCTTTCTCTCTCTCTCATAGTGATACTCATGTGAAGGAACAAGCCAAAATAGGTGAGGACTGGGCCACGCAGGAGATGGAGCATCAAGCAGGATCAGGAGTGGGTCAGGAGTGGGCCAGTCTGATTTGGAGTCAAACCCCTCAGGTTCATGAAGGATAGTTAGCATAGCGTTAATGTGGATGACTACAACATGGTAGTGTTTGCATTGTGATGTCATGACTCACTCACAGTGTGATGTCATGGCATCACCTGGCTTTAACGAAATGTGCAGTGCCGGATTTAGGTTTAAGCTACTTAAGCTACAGTTTAGTGCCTCACAATCTGAGGGGACTCTAAATAAGAAAAAAAACCTGGACATTTTCGTTCTAATATGACAAAAATATATGGGGCTCCACAGTTATTATTCATATTGAGTTCATAAATGTGTGCAGAAATAATAATAATTCATCTTAACAGTTCATGAATATCCATTTTCGTGGATTATTTTTATCATATGGGGCATCTTAAAATGGACATAGTTTAGGGCCTTAGTGTGTCATAATCCAGCACTGACTGTATTTTTTTTGTCTCTGGACTTTTATTGTCTCTGGACCCATTTTTTATCACCCAGTGCCCGAATGCTTTTGAAAATCTAGCCCTCTGTTTGAAATCCCACCTCCCTCCCCTCACAGAGCACAGCCTGTGATTCACTGAGTCACACTTAAATGGGAAGAACAAAGCTCAGGTGGGATGTACATGGTGCTTGCTCTATTTGGAATCCCATTACACAGGGGTGGTTTTCATCCTCCATGCACAGATCCTAGGCTGGGCCATCCAGCCAAGACTGTCACCTAGCCTTGTGGTAGATAATGACCCACTGCTGTTTCTGAAGGCTCCTTCCCCTCATTTCTGTCCTGGTGCTGTTCTTAATGCCAAACGTGTGGCACAAAGTCATGAAGTACAACAATACAGAGAGGAGTCTGACAGCATCATGGAAATTAAGAGGCCTCAAGTTTAGTTGCCTCAGCTTGAGGAGGGACACACGGAAATAGAAGGACAGATGCAGCACAGCCATCAGAGGTGGAAGGACCCAGGGGGGTGGGAGGGTAAGGGGGCCTTGTATAAGGAGGGATTGCAGAATGGTGCTGCTTCACTTGTGAAGAAAAGGAAAGTATTGGGAATGTAGAAATGAATTACCAAAATAGAGAGAGAGATGACTGGCTGCTCCTGTTTACCTTGTGTCTTAAAACAAGGGCAAAGGAGCACTCAGTTTACAACAAATATAGACAGATAAAAAGACCTCCTTTCCCCTTGGTACATAGTTAACCTACAGAACTCAGCAATGCAGGGTAATGCTGAATATGATTCTAGAAAGAATTAGATATGTGTGACTAAGAATACCATTTGCAATGATGTGGGCTAGCCTGTCACATCCTCATGCTTCAGAAAGAAGATAAAAATAGCCTTTTCTCTGCGGCTTTAGTGGACAGGACTATGAGTATTGGCCTCAAACTGCAACAGAGCAAATATAAGTTGGAGATTCAGGAGAACTTTCTCACGATATGTGCAGTTAAGTATTGCAACAGACTACCTAGAGATGTTGTGGAATTGCCAGCCCTGGAATTTTTCAAAAGCAGATTAAACAGACACTTAACTGAGATGTCCTGGTCAGGGATGATCCTGCCCTGAGCAGGGGGCTGGACTAGGTGACCTTGCCTTCCAGCCCTACTGTCTTATGATCCTATGATCTCTGATAGTAGAGTGCCACACTGTTAAGACACACAAGGAGATTTTGGGCACCTAAACCATTCAGTATCGGCAGCAAAGCAGATGGGATGGGCGTGGCTCTGCTCTGGTGTGGCAGCAACTTTGCTCCAGTATAGCAAGCAGTGCCACAAGGGTTGCAAGTGTTATAAATTACTGCCACATCATTGGCATATTCCAGTGGTGCCATGCAGTGACCTAAAAATAGGGGGCTGAGCTATGACCTTGCCAAAAAGACCACCATGTCCTGCTGCTGAGCCTGCATGGCTCTGCAATCTTTTGTGTAGCTATGATGGCAATAAAGGGAGGCAGTATCCCTTTGTGGTGACCAGGCTTTAGAAACCATTGGCAGCCTCAAGGGCGACCTTGCCAACTTGGCAGGAAATGAAAGGAGTGGACAGACCTGGGCAACAAGGAGAGGCAGGTGTGGAGGTTGGTAGGTGGTGGCATTGTTATTAGCTCTGCTTCCCTGGGGGCAGGCTTGCAGGGAAACAGATCTTCTAGCACCATGTTCATCTCTCAACCTTTATATTTCTTATGTGCTTATTTGCTAGTGCAACTGGGTTTTTTTCTAAGAGTACAAGAAAGGATAGAGAGCTCTAGGCCACACTTCTCCCTCATTCACCGCACTTTTATACCAGTGTAGCTCAAATGAATTCAGTTTATATTGTTGTGAGTGAAGGATCTGACCCCTTTAAAAGCTGTTTTAAAGCTGTTCTCCTTCAAGGTCATGTTCACTTTGCGCTCTTTTTTCTCTCCCCTGAAGGTTTAAGAAGTTCCTGAAGAGTCACATTCCAGACCCAGCCAAGTTCTTTCCCCCGCTTGGCACTATTCAAGGAGGTGATGTTCAGGTATGAGGCCTAGGGAAAAGCTGGGCATTTGCCTGGTCAAATGAAGTGGGAGGGCCCCATTGCCTCCTTCGCGCTGCAAAGAGCATGGTGATCCAGGTTTGCATGTATGCATGCTGTACTGGACTGTCCAGCACTGGCTTGTAAGATATTGGCTTTAATTTTATTTTTGACCTTCTAAAAATTGCCATTCGGCTGATGCGTCTCTAATTACAGAACCGAGAAACTACAAACCACGCAAACCTCAGTGCCTTGCTCCACTGACAGGAAGGCTTGAGAGAGAGAGAGAGAGCAAAGGGCTTGCAGGACAGCTTGAGCTGCCTGGATTCTGCCCCCCAGCCTGTTTCTGTCTTTACTGGATTTACTTCCTGGGACCCATTCCCATGTTCTATTTTTTTCTCATATCCTTCCATACCCCTCTCCCTCTGCCTCCACTTCTCCTCCTTTTCTCCTTCCGAGTGATGCTGTTGAAAAAAAGGCAAACACCATTCTGTGCTATACTAACAGGAGTGGTGTATGGAACACCCCCAAGATACCCTTCTTGGCCCTGGTGAGGCCTCTGCTGGAGCACTGTGCCCAATTTGGGACACTGCACTTCAAAACAGGGACAAATGGGGGGGAGTTTAGAGGAGGTCCCACACAAATTACAGGAGATTAAGAAAACATGGTCTATAAGAAAAAGTTAAAAGAAGTAGGTTTGCTTAATCTAAGAAAAGGAAGACTTAAAAGGGGCCACAGAGTACTGCCATGAAATTGTTCAGACCTTTCTGCAAAAGGGGTGGTGATCAATTGTTTCCTGTGTCTGCTGAAGGTTGGCCAAGAAAAAATGGGATTCGATTGCAGCAAGGGAACCAAAAGAGTTTTCTGAATATCTAACCTTACACTAAGGGGAGTTGCATGTGGGAATAAGCTGCCTGGGGAGGCTGAGAATTTCCTGTTACTGGAGGTTTTTAAAGACAGGTTAGACAAACATCTGTCAAGGATGATCTAGGTATATTTTGTCTTGATTCTGAGTATGGTGGTGGGTTAGATTAATTCTTTAGATGCCTTCCAGCCCCACATGTCTGTCATTTCTCAGTCACTTCATCTCGTTCCATTCTGCTCTTTCCTCTTTCTCTATCACTCTCTTTTATTTAATCTGTTCTCCTTTTCTACTTTCTGCCCTTTCCCTATGGTAATCACAGAGGGAAGGCTCCCACATCCTGCTTCTTAGTTTAAAATGGCAGACAGCCTGGGGAGCTTGTATTCTCTATGGAGATCCCAGAGGAGTGATGTCAGCAGCATCTGTTCCCTATGGGAAAGCCAAAGGAGAGGTGCTGCAAATCTATTCGCTGTGGGCATGTAGGAGGAATGATGTTAGGTCTCTGTCTCTTGTGAGAGTATAATATTCCTGCCACTTTGAATATAACAGTGTTTCTTTTGTGTGTCTCCTCCCTCTCCCATCAGAAATGGTTCTCCTCTCCATTCTCCATGTCTTCCTACTGTGTAAGCAACATCTCCCCAGAGATCTCAGTGCTCGAAGTAATGCAGAAGAAGGACCAAGAATCCCAGCTTCTCCTTCCCAAGCTATTCATCACCTCTGGAGGCTCCCCAGAAACCAGTGGGCACTCTGTGTCCAGCTGCTTCACCAACCAAGGCTACTTCTTTTTCCATCTCCCCAACTCTTTTGAGATTGAGCCATGCCAGGTATACTTCACCTATGAGCCTTTCACGCAAGAGAGCAGCAGCAGTGAAGATGGTGACTCCTACAGGGCACTCCCCTCCCCAGACCACTGCATGCTGGTGGATAACACCCCACTGTTCCCCTCCCACTTTCTTCACCCCACTGAAGGCACCCAAGGTTTCCAAAACAGATCCTTTGTGGGAGAGACAGAAGACATAGTCAGTGAAGTCAGGGTGCCTTCTGAGACTCCTCCATCAGATGAGAGTGCCTCACTGACAGCAGCACTGGAGCAGAATAAGAAGAGAAATGAAAATAATACAGTATTAGAGTCCTCTGAGTGCCCAGACAAGGCTGGCGTGGTCTTCTCAAGTACTCCAAAGCATCAAGGAGTGGATGCCATTCAAATGGTAGAAGGGGTCAGGGAGACTGCCCCTCAAGTCAATTCCATTGATATTGTGGACAGTGCTAGCTCTTCATCCTCTCAACCCGTGCCTCTGAGTCAAGAGCAGATTGATGACGTCCGCAGAATTGCTTTCTCCAGCCAAGACCCTAACACTGGAGCCTATCTGTCTTTGAGGGAGCTTCAAAGCCAATACAGCCATTGTTCTGTTTAAGCTATTCCTGAGGAACTGTAAGTAAGAGCAGGAGACTTCCTCTGGAGGGAAGGATAGACACTTTGTCTGTCTGCTAAGAAGTTGATCCTTCAGCTTCATCAAACCCAGTAGCACACTTCAAACTAGCATTCATGGAGATCCTCTACTAGTACAAGGGAATGGGGCCATTAGCCAAACAGGTGGTGAGCACAGCCCAAGCCTACAACTGGTAAGGAAGTCATATTTGGAGATGGAAAGGTGTGAATGGGGAGAAGGTAGAATTAAAATAGACGAAAAACTAAAAAGGGGATGGTCAGGGAGACATACAGCTCCACAACACAGACAATGCCATGGCAACTGCAAATGGATAGATGCCAGGTATGGAATAGTGGACACATAAATTGTTAGAAAGATGGATAAGAAAGAGTTTGAGAAAAGAGGCATTAACACTTCTAAAATATTAGACAGAATATGGACTCAGAGGAGCGTAGAATTGTAAGGGTCCTCCTGAGTCATCAACTCCAGTCACCTACTCTCACAGGCAGACATGTAATTCTGTTCATAAACTGGTCAAGTTCCATCTTGAAAGGAGCTATGTTGTTTGTCCCTACTACTGTTATGGGAAGCCCATGCCAGAACACTTCCTCCCCTGCAAAATGATTTGAAAATCACATCTAGCTCTCAGGCTGAGCTGGCAGGCTTTCTCTCTCCCTCTCATGTTCTAGCCAGCCGAGCATAGATGCTTCCACGAGGCAGAAGAAATGTCTGAAAAGGCAGTGATAAGTCTATGAAGAAGGCAGTAAGACATTAGTGAGAGCTTCTGCTTCTTTATTACTATTATAATTATCATTATTTAGTTCACTGCCTGCTTTCTTCCCTCTCAGGTGGTACAAAGTCAGTGTTTTGATCAACTTGGTCAGAACTAGAAGTTTAGGCTTGGGCTTGTATGTTTAAAGAAAATTCATGACTACAACTGTCAAGCCCTGCAAGGGATGGAATTAAAAAAAAAACCCTTTGCCATGTAAAACATCCTGGGGAAAATCCCCCCACTTTGCAGGGGGGAGGGGAAACAAGAGCGATGTTGGTAGCAAGAGACAGAGCACAAAATTTCCCATTGTTGATGCAGTTTCTTTGCAAAATTGAAAGCCTGTTCACCCTGCTGGCAAAAACAGAGTTATTTCACTATGATAAGCTGATTGCGGAAGAGTCCATCCCACATCCTGTATTAGTGGAAACCATCTAAGTGCTGCTGCCCATTCCTTCCATTGCTTGAGGGGAACCATTGCCTAACTAGTGGCAAAGAGAAGTGAATCAGCAGCTCCCTGAAGTAACGTCACTGCAGCACCATTGCTTGAAACAAAAACTCAGTCCACTCGTTCGACCCCCCAAGAAATGTGGATTTTTTTTAATTGCCTCTGAAGTTCCTGATTTGGGACAGAAACAGTAGAGGAGAGGGAGATATGCAAAGGGAGGGCTGTTCCTATTGGTCCTATGGTATCCATTCTTGCCATTCCCTTTTGTATCAATTCTTTTTTGTATCAAGATTTCCTTTCCAATTTTCCAGACCTGTCTAGAAGTGGAAAATATCAATCCCAAGCTAGCAGGATTGGATCTCTTACAAAAAATTCTCCGACCAGAGAAGTTTGGGGTGTTTCCATAAAACTTCTGAAATTCACTTACAGCTAGTTCAGTACCACCTGTTCACTACCACCTGTTTCCACAGTAGCAAAGAGTCGCTTTCCTTTTTTCTGCACGTGTCCCAGAGACACAATTGCAATTAAATTCCCTTGTCTTGAGTTATTAAACTGAACATTGTGTTTATCAGAGAAGTAAGCCCACACTGGGTTTGACTTCATGACCAAAGAGCTGCTGAATGGAACCTGGCATGCTTAGAAGTGGAACTGTTGGGGAGAAGACCCCTTCCTGTGGTAGGTTGTCTATCTCCACTATATCGCACATGCCTCCGGATGCCTATGCCATGATCTCAGAGACTGAAGGTATAGGAAAGACAACAGCCTGCCCAATGCCTATGTATGTGCTGGGAAGCTTTCAAGATGAACTGCTAGGAGAAAGCACTGAATTTCTGCTCCCTGGTAGACAAGATGCTAGCTGCAATGGGCTGGTAATCCTATCCACTATGGCATTTTCCCTGAGCCTGTGTATTTTTAATAAGCTTAATCATTCTTGCTGCTAAACTAAGTAAAAAAAACAAACCTTCCCTTTTGCCAATAAAACAAAATTGTCTTTTCAAAACAGCAAGTCTCTTTCTTTTATTAGCAGAACTTGGGTTTTAGCTTGTATTGCCTAGCTGGATGGAAGCAAGTTTGTAATTGCTGACCTCCCACAGTCCACCCCTGCTGGAAGAGGGCTTGTGGGGTTGTCCCTCACAGTCAGGTACCTAGACAATGGGTTCAGGGGCTAGTAGAGGATTTGCTGCAGCACTGTACCTAGGCTCCTGGTGGTCCTGGGTGAACTTTTAGTATCGGGCCCCCCTTCGCCAGAGAATAAAAATGACCATTTTGGGGCCGACTTTCTGTCTGGGCCCCGGGTGGCTGCCTGGTTCGCCTGTGCCTGTGTCTGGCCTTGATTTGCTGTTATCTAAGGTCGGTTGGAAATTTGATTCAAGTGGAAACCATCTAAGTGGTTTTGGAGACTGTTTAAAGCATAGCACTTAGGGTCTTGGAAGTGAATGGAAAAACTCTCACTGACTTCAGTGGGCTTTGGGTCAGCCCCTTGAACAGGAAGATCATGGGGATCTTCCTGTTCAAGAAGAAACAGATGGGTCCTGCACACCTCATTACAAACAGATGGGTCCTGCACACTGGGTTCAGGAAGCAGAAGGCAGACTTCAGGAGGATTTAACTCTCTGCCCCAAACAAGTGAGGATGAAGACAACAGGTTGAGGGGAATGGGAAAAGGGTAAGAGAAGCATTATCCTCCCATCTCAGACAGTGATGTGGAGGGTGGGGGATAGTCTGAATCAATTGAGACTAATCACTTGAATTCTTTTTGGCCAATCTCATGAAGCAGTGCTGGGAGTGAATCTGCTGGAAGTCACTGAAAATCACTCTGCCTATTTTCTTACTTCTGAAATTGCTGATGGTTTTCAGACATATTAAGCAGCCACTCTGGGTGTGAATGTGTAACACGCTGTGGCAGGAAGTCCTCAATGTAAGATATGAAGATAACCGGACCTTTCTTCCAGGAAGCCTGTGTCATGTGATGTGAAGTTCTGCAAATGTGTGACTAGCTGGTGTTGTGTGTCTGTGTATGTAAGAGGCACAACATGGCCTTTTTCCCTCAATCCCTTCTTGTCTGAGCCTGAATGGGATCTTCTGAAGTGTCCTGAAGGTCCAGTGGGACTTATCCAAGTGCCATATAAGCAAAGCCACAAAGAACCCACACAGAGTCAGCTCTAGCACTAGTGACAGGTGATGGGCCAGCAGCTCCTGGGGCAGAATCCTCTACTTAGCCTGAGCACACGTACAACAAAGATAGCTGCAATGAAATCACATACACACACACCATACCCTATTGTCCCTTTCATTTCGCTTCTTCACCCCGCCCCATGGGTAAGTGGAAATTTGGGGCTGGACTCAGCCCTGGTGACGCAGCCCTTTAAATCTGATTTTGCTTTTATGTTCTTGGTTGATTCACAGATACCACAGTGATAAATGTGGTTCATGTGCTTAGATATTAGAACAGAACAAAAGTCAATAGTTCTTTTTCTACTGAGACTATTAATGAGGAGGGCATTCACTTTTCAGGAGGAATGGATGGTCCTGGGATTAAGTTGCTGGACTGGAAATGCAGTCAGGACTTGGGAGACCTGATTGTTTCGCTCCCCGCACCACCTTGAGCAGTTCACTTGCTGTAATATTTTCAAAAAGACCTAAATTGCTTGCAAGCCAGAATCTCATTTCAAAGCATTTAGAAACTTAAATTCCAATTCACTTCAATGTAACTGATGCACCTGAATCATGTTGTCATTTTCTAAATTTTTCCCCTAAGTCTGTTAAGGAGCAGGTAGGTAGTCATAGTATTTAGGCCGCTAAAGATATAAATAGGTGCTTAACACCTTGACAACATGGCCCTAAGTCCCTGTTGAAAATGGGGCTCCTAAATTGCTTAGGCATTTCAGAAAAATTTACCCTTTGTTACTCTGTGTATCAATTTCCTATCTGCAAAATGGCAATAATAATCCTTCCTAGTCCTGGGGAGTAAAGGTGGGGGATGACTTCACTGAGATGCATAAGCTGCTCCGATGTTACTGTAACCAGGGTCTTCTACTACACAGATCTGAGTAAACAGACAGTGTACAGAAATGGCTTTCAATTTCCCTTGGCTTGAGACTAGATTTGAATCAGTGCCCTTGAGATGAACAGCTATTCCTTGCCAGCTAATGCTGTTCTAATAACAAAGTTCCTCTGTTCCCCATCAGGATAATACCTGTTTTCTAAAAGGTAATTTCCACTAATGATTATCAATGAGATTATTCTGTTTACTTTGTCCTGGTTGAAGCATAGTTGCTTTTTTTTTTTTTTTTAAGAGGTACATGTGTGCAGCTATACAGGAGCCTAGTGAGGTGACTTATAAGCAGGGGGTCGCAGATCAGGAGTGAAGGGCATTGACAGAGTTGTGTGGGAGCCTGAGACTGGATCAGTAGCATGCACTAGGGGGACAGGATTAGGACTTCTGGCCAAAAAGAGAAAGAGCTCAAAACTGCTGTGACAAGGAGCCTAGCAGGTCAGGACTGAGGCCATTGGCAGAGCTGTGCATAGTCGTTATCAGGGATATTAGTTTGGACAATGCTGTATCTGTCCCAGCTTGTCTCTTTAGTCTTTTCATCACCTCTCTCCCTTCCTCCTCAAAGGCACCCACTGCCCTCAGAAAAAGCCTACTTATATGCATGTACACACACCTTTCACCTGCCCAAGTCATTTTATCTCTGTGCCATTTTTCCTTTCCCTCTAGTGGGACCAATGAATGTAACTAAGAGAGAAAGAAGTTGCTGAGCAACTAGTGGTCCCTCGAGGAGGAAACAGCAATCCACCTGCACTTGCCTTCCCAGGTGACCTTCTCAGGTAGGTGGAGAAGTACTCTTATCCTGGCTGTTTATACCACCATCCATGCACACTGTCCCTTTTTGCCAGTCTCCCTTGGATGGGATTCCTCCTCCTTCTCCATCAGAAAAAGCTACAGCTCTCCCGAGCGCATTGAATACTCTATGTATGACCAGACGGGGCAAAGGCCAAAACGCAGGAACATGGCGTCAGATTATTGATCACTGAGGAGACCTTGGCCTGAGTAAATACATGTCATTCGATATGTCTGTGCGTGAGTGTGTGGCCAGTCACACACAGAGCTGCATGTTTCAAAGGTAGGTCTGTAGCTCTGGGGGGAAACCCCAGTGTCTAGAATTAATCTAACAAAGGGAGGCTTTCTTCTGCTTGGTTTGTGGTTCCTTTTTGCTGCTGTTGTTTTGAAGGGAACCCTTGAAGGTGGACTAGCGACCCTCACCTGTTCCCTCCCACTTTGGGAGAGGGAACCCAGATGGGGAATGAAAGGTGACCACGGAGAAGCAAAAGAAGGAAACCAGTGCTTTCCATTTCAACTGTGCATGCAGGAGACAGGATGTGGTAGTGCTAAAGGATTCATCGTGCATTTCTGTGCCATCTTTGGTTGTGTTCAACATTTCTGGTGAGTTGCTTAATTTTTACGCTGTGTTCATGTGTCTCTATACTGAGGGGTGGGCAGGTGGGTGGGTATATGAGGTGGGCCACAGCACCGGGTGAAGAGAGAAGTCTGGCTGGTACTCACACACATCCATGCACACATACGAGCACAGACCACTGTACATGGATCCACAGGCATGAATACCTGAGGATTCAAGCACGTGTTTTCCTCTCACACACTGTCTGGCACTCTTCATACATTCACAGTCACGGAAACACTCAGGTGCATGCATTATCAAATAAATGCTTGGGATAACATGTCCTCTAGGAGGCATATCCTCATGTAAGCATTTTCATAGACTGGAAACCACCACACATACACTCAGGCATGAGTGTCGGTAGGTCATCAAGGTGGCAGTCCATCTTGTTAGGTTATGGCATGTCTTACCCGAGGACCATGGAGCTTGCAGGAAAGGGAGCAGACAGGAGGAAGATGGACCATTGATTGTTGTTGAATTGGGATTAAGGGCAATCAGAAGATGTTGGTCAGCAGGACAGTGAGGAAGACAAAGGACTCAATTGCCTTTGGGCATTTACCCCTTGCCACAGTCATATCCTGAGTGGGTTATAGCTCTGAGGTCCCATACAAAAGGAGCTGGAGCCCACTACCCCTGTTGAGTTTGTAATATGGAATGACAGGGTTATATTTACCTGTCCCTTTACAGATTGAAGGTCAGCTGAGGAGGCCAAAGGGGAAAGAACTGGAGAGGCCGGGTGTGATTGCAGTAGCAGAGACTGGAGCGCTCTGAAAGGACATACGTGGGACTGAGCAACACCACATGGAGATCTCAGCAGAGTTAATTAACCAGGGCTCAGCACTGTGTTAATATGGTTATATTACTTCCTGTGCCTGACCTAGCTCTGAGGGAGCTGTGGTCAGGTGTCACTGAATTGTGTCGTCTGGGCACCTTTCCAGCAGTAACAGGGTTGTGCAAGCTGTGAGTGTGTGGGTGTGTGTTCAGATACCTCCTCTAATAGAACTTAACTCTTAAAGCTACTCCTGGCCTGGTGGTCTAACACCTTAACCTGAACACAAACATGTATAATGATAAAAGTATAATTAAAGCAGGATAACTGTGGTGGGGAAGCAAGGCCCTAGTTTGTTACAGTACAGATCACTATGAGATGAAATAACTAGAGAAGGGGACAAGTCAGGGAAGCGTTAATAGGCAAGCCAATACCAAAAGATGGGAATAGAATCCAGCACCCTGACTCAGCTTGGATTTATGTAGCATAACATGAATTTGCGATCTTATATCCAGACTAACTTTAAAAGCAGGATCTTCCTGTAATGAGCAATATGTTTCTTATAGATGAGCCACAGGGACAGTTGTCACAGTTAAGTATCAGTCTGATGAATCCTTTGGAATAGAGTTTTTAAGTCAGATTCTCCCAGTCCAGGGACCTTGTGGCATCATTTTCACCTGTGAGATGAGAGTATAAAAATCACCAGCCTATTTTAGTTGACTTTTGCCAAGGCAGCAGGAAGTCTGGCTTGGAGTGGTTTGGATTCTCTCAGTTCTTACTGCCCATGGGGTGATAGCGCTCTCCATAGTCAATTCACCTTTCGGTTAGGAGCTGGGCATGGAATGAAGGGAGCAAGATCTGGAGCACTGTGATCTCAGCAGAGGTGATGCTGGTGCATTCAGTGACATTTGGGGAGGACACCTAGCTAGGCTAAGGAAGCCTCAAAAGATTAAGATATTAGATATTTAGGGAATATATTTACAGGGCAAGATCCTAAAGGCCTAACTCAGTCCCTGCCTCAGCAAAAACTGGATGAACTCTAACTGGATTTTGGGAGTAGTTTTACTTGTGAAAGCATGGGGCAAGGTCTCTGGTATTTGCAGGTAAACAACAAGGGAATGCATAGATAAGTGAAGAGGCACATAATAGATGATAGAAGGCTTGCTGGTATTGAGCAAGTGGCATATAGAAGAGCTGGCCTGATCATTGGTTTTCTGCTTCGTTAGATGGCCATGATGGAGGCCGAAGAGCAGGAGGAGGATGTGAAAACCTCATCTGAGGATGAACCTAAGAGCAGGACACAGGACTGCCTGCGCTATGCACCTCTCTGGATTGTCCTTGTTCTTCTGGCTGGAGCTGGAGTGCTGACCTGGTATTTTGTAGGTAATGGGTGATTTGCTCTCTACACTGGGGCTGATATGGGCTGGCAAGGATGGAACTGGTCCACATCCAGTCCAAAGGGAGTCAGTGCCTTCTGGACATACAGCAGTGGATGACCACCACCCCATCCCCTGCATACAAACACCAGTGCCTCACTAGACTCCACATTCACAGGCTAATCTATCTGTGTCATCTGTTGGCAGACTACAGACCACGGTTTCTGGAACCAACCATCCTGCAGTTCTACTCTGGTAGCCTCCGGATCCTCAATCGCCAGTACTCCCTGGACCTTGGACGGCTGGAATCCAGAGCCTTCTGGACTGAATCAGCCAAGCAACAGAAGATGGTGGGAATGGTTTCATGAGTAGGGTTGCCCCTGAGGCAATTCAGGGAGTGGGATTATGGGTCACAGGCACTCATGCAGATTAAGTTTTTGCCGGGATTATACCACAAGCAGAGAAGGCAGAACTACTGGGTCGTATCATAGCCAGGTAGTTATCAGATGGCATTGTCATTACAGATAAAGGAACTTATTCGTGCCACAGAGCTGAGTCCATATTACAACTCCAGCACAGTGTATGCCTTTGGGTGAGTATTACCCACATGCCACCCATATGTGAAAGTTATACTTGGGTTGTAACCTTGTTTGATAGGCACCTGCTTATCCGACAAGAGCTGCTGCAGCCTCTGTCCTTAGCCAATGTGAGCTCTGGATTAAGGCAGACTTGACTGAACAAAAAGAGGAATTTCCATCGTGCCAGAAATACTGATATCTTGAGATGTTTATATTTTGAGAAGACAAAATATTGAAATATCCCATGAATGAAAAATTCAGGAAAAAAAAATCAGGTGTTTAATATCAAAAGTGTTGTTTTGACTTTTTAGTCCAAATGAAATATCTGCCTGTTCTTGAATCAAAACATGAATGTATTTAGTTTGTCAACCTAATATGAACTGCTCTATTGGTAGACACTGGTGCATTATGGGAAATGTAGTCTGGTCAGAAAACTGGGCCTAAAGGAAACAGTGGAATAGAAGACCTGAGACCTACCACTCCCAAAGTGCAGCTTTATGACTCAGGCAGATGCAAACGGGAATGTCAACTTAACACAAAATAATTCACTTTGATTTGCCAAAGGAAGAGCACACCAAACTAGTTCTGCACCTACGGAAAATTTTGAATTTGAAAACAAATGTATATTTCCAATAGGAAAAATTGTTTCATTCAGAATTTTTTAACCAGACCTACTTGGAACAAAAGTTTGGCCTTCACATGTCAGTCTCTCCAGCTTGATCTGTTCTGGGTATTGTAGGATCTGTCTGCACTCACTGTCTTCTGCAATGTACCAATGGCCCCAGCACAAAAGTAAAGGTTTATAATGGCCAGCTGAACCATGAATTGTCACTCCTGAAATATGGATATTGGACCTTAATGGTCAACAGTTCAACTCCATAGTCAATAGTGAATAAATGTATTTTCTACTTGAGGAACATTAAATAGATGATAAAAATGAAATTAATGATCCTGAAAATGAAATTAATGATTCAGAGTGACCTAGACAAATCAGAAGATTGGGCCAAAAGAAATCTCATGATGTTCAATAAGGACAAGTGCAAAGTCCTGCACTTAGGACAGAACAATCCCATGCACCAGTACAGGCTGGGGGCTGACTGGCTGGGCAGCAGCTCTGCAGAAAAGGACATGGGGGGGGTTACAGTGGATAATAAGCTGAATATGAGCCAGCAGTGTGCCCTTGTTGCCAAGAAGACTAACAGCATACTGGACTGCATTGGTAGGAGCATTGCCAGCAGATAAAGAGAAGTGATTCTTCCCCTCTATTCAGCACTGGTGAGGCCACATCTGGAGTACTGTGTCCAGTTTTGGTCCCCCCCACTACAGAGAGGATGTGGACAAATTGGAGAGAGGCCAATGGAGGGCAACAAAATGGTTTGGGAGATGAGGGACATGACTTCTGAGGAGATGCTGAGAGAACTGGGCTTATTTAGTCTGGAGAAGAGAAGATTGAGGAGGGATTTAATAGCAGGCTTCAACTACCTGAACGGGGGTTCAAAAGAGGATGGAGCTAGATTGTTCTCAGTGGTGACAGATGATAGAACAAGGAGCAACGGTCTCAAGTTTAGGATAGATATTAGGAAGACCTTTCTCACTAGGAGAGTAGTAAAGCACTGGAACAGGTTACCCAGAGAGGTGGTGGAAGCTCCGTCCTTGAATGTTTTTAAGACCCAGCTAGACAAAGCTTTGGCTGGGATGATCTAGTTGGGGTTGAGCAGGGGGATTGGACTAGATAACCTCCTGAGGTCCCTTCCAACCCTCATTTTCTATGATTCTATGATCTTACTCTACTTTGGGAAGGTGTCAATGTCATTAAAACTGCCATTCTCATTAGCACAAAATGGCTTGCAGAGAGGTGGAACAGAGAGAACAAGTATTGAACAGCCCACAGACATGCTAACTCCTCTATTTTACACAAGGTTGTCTGTCCAGGTTAGGACTAGGGCATACTGGTGAGACTGCGGATTTTGGGGAGCTCACACTGTGAATAAAAAAGAGCACTTGTCTCTAGGGCTGTGGTTATGATGATTTGCAGCAGATGTATCTGACTTGAAATGAACAGGAGGAAGGAATGTAATGCGCTCTTT
>NW_005842175.1:755937-757539 GCF_000455745.1 Alligator sinensis
AGGGAGGGGCCCCTGACGGTCTTCTTCTGGTTCGCCCTTCAAATGCCTGAGAGTCAGCACAAGGGGATGACTGCTGAGAGGGTGAAGGTGATACTAGACAGGGAGCTTCTCGCCAGCATCAACAGCACAGGCAGCCTCTCTTACCAGACAGAATACAATCTCGACCCAAATTCTCTGGTTCTGCTGGGTAAGTATCAGCTGCTCAGGTGTGACCTGAGCCATCAGAAACAGGGACTGTGGCCTATACATTCTTGCAGGGAAGGGTGAGAGTCTGAGCCATACGGTATTACTGAAGGAAGAGGTGGAAGAAGACAAGCGTGTTAAAGAGTGGTAGGAGGGACAGGAATGAGGGTGGGCAAAACACATGGAAGAGGGGAAAGCAGAAGAAATAATGGATACAGGAACTGACTCTAGCATAGGGGTTTTCAACCTTTTCGGATCAGTATAGCCCCGGTGGCCGGACGCAGAGCAGTGTACCTCCAGCTGCTGGATGTGTGGGGGAGGTGCCCTGCCAAATGCGGCGTGACAGCAGCCGCCATGTGCGAGTTTCCCCCACCCTCCATGTCCGGCTGGGTGTGTGGTGCCTGCACAGCAGTGTGGGATGGTGCATGGCGGCAATCCATCCCTGCCTACCCATGCATACCCCCCCCCCAGGGCCTTCTCAAGTACCCCTAGGGGTACATGTGCCCCTGGTTGACAACCCCCAAAATAGCACTTCCTCCTTGCAGAGGATGCACTTTTCATTGAATATAATTATTCCTCCTGAAGAATTATAGAGCCCTGGAGTTAGAGATGGCAGCAACTCATTAGGTAACAACTTTTTCTTTTCTCTGCCACCTCCCTCAGCTTTCGCCAGTGCAGAGTTGTTTCTTATGCACTGTGCTGCCTCCCATTGAGCAGTCCAGTTGAAGATATCCATGATTTCCCTTGGGAAACTGTTCCAGAGTCTAATAGCCTGAAAAGAGAATTGAACCTAACACACTTAGATCACCCACTACTTTTGTTTGTATTACTTTGTAATTTCAGTTCTTTATATTTTACTTGGAAGTTTGTTTTTTTATCACTGCCCAAAATAGAGGTCACTGCCTGCTAAAAAATGCTCTGGTGTGGAAGGGGCCAGAACTGAACTGGATATTTTAATGTAATGCATATGCTGTACAGGTCTTGATCCACAATCCAGCTGGACTTGGATCAGGCCACTAAAACAGTGATTCTCAGCATGCCATGTAGTATTAGCATTGTTAGATGTGCAAACACCTAGACATGATTCACAAGATAAACCCAGAGATTTCAAATAGGAATCCTTAGTGTCAAAACCACTTTAAACTGTTGTGATCATTCTGACTTCTTTGAAACAGAAGAATTGCTCTATTATTTTTCCACAATCAAGAAATGAGTGAAACTTAAGACCACACATTTCCTGATTGATACCTTGAGTCTCATGAGGGGTGCCATGAGTCTAACAATTTTGAGGACAACTGTCCTAAAATGAGTTATGTTTCTGTTCTGTGATGTTATAACTCTGTACATGGAAGCCTAAATCACATTTTTAACTCCATATGGTATTGCAAATTCATCTCTCATTTGATATCCCTTTCCCTA
>NW_005842175.1:757570-768826 GCF_000455745.1 Alligator sinensis
GTGTCTCTTTCTCATTAAACACTGTGTTTCCAATTTTTTTCCCAAGACATGCTTTCTTGCATTGTTCTAAGATGAATATGAGTGAGTTCAGCATACTCCACCCATATTTCTAACTTCACAGGCCCCTTTTCCTTCTATCCTCGTTGCTGATTTTGGTGCCTTAGAATTTGAATAAATGAATTTCATTAAAAGTCTGTCTTTACTCCCTCTTCCAGCTTGTTAATGAAGATGATAAATAAGACCAAAACCTAACATCCCTCTGAAGACCTCCCTCAACTTAATTATAAGTTGCCATTTATTATTAACTGCTATTTGCAGTTTTTAGTTTCCAATGCACTCTGTGTAGCAGCACTCATATCCAAACCTCTTTGCATTCATTTTGCAAGTGAAATGTCATGAAAAACCATGCCAAGTGCTTCACCAAAATCTGGCTGTCCTTCATCTTCTGCTTTCCCTTTCTCCACTAATTTTGTAATGCTATCAAAGAAAAGCAACCAATATTTCCAGTTTTTAATTCTTCTACCCTGACTTTTGTCATTATTTTACTAGAATCTAAGGCTAGATTTGCTGGTTTTATTGTCATGATCACTTTTCTTTCTGTTTTGGAAAACCAATACCACATACCTGTAATTTTCCCCAGCTCTTCTTATTTCTCCAAGACACTGCAAAACGAACTGTTAGGAGCTGAGTAAGATATAATAGTTTCGAAAGGAGTATGGCAAAGTAGTTAGAGCAGGAGACGACAAGCAGGTTCCTTGTATTCTATCTTAGGAGCTTTACTGGGTGACCTTAGGTCTGTGACTTGATTTGCATTGTATTTATTCTGTAAAATGGGAATGCCAGAGTAATAAAACACAGTAATTTGTTAACACTTTCCTTCCCCTGCTGGTGTTGAGGCTTAGCTAATTAACAGGCATGAAAGTTTTGTTTTGTTTTGTTTTATCCTCCAGGTCCTCAAGTGAAAGCTGCTGTATAAAAATATGTTGTTCTTATTTCTAAGTGTGTTAGCTGCCTCTTTGATCCCAAACCTATTGATTTGTGCCAATGCAAATCTCCCAAACCTGCACTTACATTGTTTTTATTAACAGCTATGCACAAACCAGCAGGCTATCTGAGCTGCATGTGCACCAGGGGATGTGCTCCAACTACAGGAGTTCATTGCTTTTCTTTCAAAGACTCAGTTTTATATCTCCCTAGCAAAAGCTGTCTAGGAGCCTGGAGAGACAGCACATTTATACCTGTCATTTACATTTATCCTGGTATAAAATAAAAGGAACAGACATGGTATAGGAACAGACCTATACCATTGTAATTTTGTCCATTCTGGTGTAGAATTATTTCTGCAAGAAACAGCTAGGAGCACACTGGTATAAGTTACTGCCCTGTAAGTGTGGTCTGCCCTCAATTTATCGCAGGTAGCTGCTTGTTTAAGTCAAATGGGCTATTTCCTGTTCTCTGCTACTTAGTGGCAAAGTGCTGTAAGAGCCACTTACTGAATGCTCTCCTGGGATAGCTACCATCTGTCCACTTAGTGTTCAGAACTGATATAAGTCACACCAGTGTAAATGCATCACTTGTCCAGGCCCAAACCCAGGTCCAGCAGATCAGTTTTTCCCTTCTCCCTAACCAGTTTGCTGTTGGAGTCTGTCTATTCCCTCAGGACATCTTCCTGAGAGTCAAGACAAGCCTCTCTGATCCTTTCTCTGTCACCTGTCCCTCCACCTCTTTTCAAGCCCACCAAATATGAACTGAATGAATTGCAATCTTTCCCTTGAAGTGTTTAAAAATAACAGCCTTCCTAGTCAAATGAGCTGTTGCTGGCTTTTATCAGGACCAAGTGATCTTCTATCTCTCATCTCTTCCCTTACTTCATCACCCCAGCCAAGAGAGAGCTGATCAGTCAGAGCTAGAGCTAGGCTAACTACTATGTGACACTATTTTTTTACAAGTTTCCAGCATTTGCTGACAGTCTTTTCTTTATGTTCCTTGTAAAGGGAGATTTTATAAGGCAGTTCATTTGGAAGGCATTGCTCATAAGGGGCCATTCTCTCCCTAACATTTTGCCTCAGTGGCTACAAATAACCCCTATTGTTTTCAGCAAGGGATATTCAGAGTCTATAGTGCTGAGAATCAGGCTTCTGATTTCGTGCTTCCCTTTAATTGGTGTTCTTGCTAGTATACCCCCTTTGGATTGCAGCATCCTATTAAGGCATTCTTCCCTGAGCCAAATGTATATATCTCGTGGTTGCTCGTACCCATCTTCCCTATCCCTCTCCCATTTCCAGTCGGTTTCTTCCCCTGCTGACCCTTTCTTTTAGGGCCAGTCCCAAACCCTGCTGAAATCAGTGGATGGACCGCTGTGGGATTTGGATCCTTCAGCTTCTTCCTCTTGGCTCACTCCAAAGGGTGGAGGTGTTCCACCTAGCTTGAGGGAGAAGAGCTGAGGGCTGTGGTCATGGGAGGTGTGGGAAGGAAGGTGCTTCCCTATGGTAGCTCTGACAACAAGCATAGTTAGAAGAGCTAGCTGAGGTATGAATGGGAGTGGTGGCTTTGGTTAATGTCTGATGTCAATAGGAATTGGCAGAAAATGCCTACAACAGCATCAGATGATGGATAAGAGAAGGGGAGACATGCATGGCAGGGTGAGGGTCATGAGCTGTGGGGGGCAAGGCCTGTGAAAGCTTGGGCAGAGGTGGGAGAGGTGGGCCCAGGTGAGATGGGAAATAGGGGGGATGCCTCAGATAGATAAGGGCCATGGAAAGGAAGGGAAGTGCCCAGTGACAGTCAGGATGACACCTTGGGAATGGGAAGGAAGTCCATGGGATTTTAGATACTACAGTCTTATGTTTTTTTCTATCTTTATATATTTCTTTTCTAACAGAATCCAGTGTGAAAGACTTATTAGTGCTGAAATCCACTCTGGGTAGGCCATCTTTTCCCTTTCTTTTTTGAGTTTGTTATGTTTTGGGTGGAATTATGGTGTGGCCAGAATCATTATTGGCTTTTCTGAACCAGGACATCAGGGCAGTTGAGGTAGAGAGAATCATACCCAGGAGGCAACAGTGCATACGATGGACACCACTTTCAAGAGCAGCTCCATGATTTAGGAGCCTAAGTCAGGTTGATTCTCAAGGCCTGCAGGTGGCTACATCATGTTTGAAGCTGAGACTTAGAAGTCACATGGGTGTTTTTGAAACGTTTGCCCTATGTCGCAAATGCTATTGCCGATAGCTCTACATGCTCAGGCTTTGTGGTATGTGTGTGCATGTAGAAACTCTCCCTGTATTTCACCATTTCACAGCTACAGACCTGGAGAGATTTAGAAGAGTAAAAGGGAAAAGAGACAGGATGCCCTGTAAAGCAGGGTAGGTTATAGGGTAAGGAAGAGTGGGGCCAAGAACCAGGAGAATGAGGCAAGTGGAAAGTAAAGTTTGAGTGAAGGTCTGCCTAGTAATTAGAGGAATGAAATAATTAGCATGGTGTTAGCTCATGAGTGGGGACTGGTAACATTGACAGGAACTGGGACTAGTGAAAGGGCAACTAAGAGGAACTGAGATACTAGTGAAAGGGGAATTGAGGGGAACTAAAATACAGTGCAAGGGGATTATTATCACTGTGAGAAATATGGGGAGGGAGCTGATGCAATGAGAAGAACTAGAAGACTAATACAAGTGATGTCAGTGGAAAGAACTGTTAGACCACAGAGAATAGATTGGTGTCACTAGGAGGAATTGGGTTACCATTGAGAGAGGAGGGAAGTCACTGTGAGGAATGGGGATACCAGTAAAAGGTCATGGTGTCAGATGCAGAGCAGCAAAGCTCTGTATTTGGGGCAGCTGTCCAGTGCCTGGAGCATTGCCAGCCCATGCTTTGATGATTGCAGCAGTACAATCAGTATGGCAATGGCTGCTTTTGCACTCCCCCGCAAAAATGGCATACAGGGCTTCTGCCTGGGTCTCCCCCCTCAGTTATGCTATTGCATGGGTTCACCAAGAGGAAATAGGATGCTAGTGAGAGGATGCTGTTGTCACTGGGAGACCAGGGAGGCAGACGAGATGTTGCTAGAAAGAAATAGGATTCCAGGGAAAACGGACCAGTGGCACTGAGAGTCAGTGTGAGCAACTGGGATAAGTTTGAAAATAAACTGAGATCAGTGGGAGAAATTAGGCTAACAGAGAGCCTAACCACATACTAAGGACTTACATAAATGCCCTAAATGATGACCATATTATCAAGACCGCCCCAAGAACCCCACCTCAGACTGATGACACTCTGATGTTCTGCTTGTTTCATGGCTTCAGGTTGTTACAGATACAGCTATGTGCGGGAGGATGAAGCCCTAAAGCTGAAGGGCCCTGACTACTTGGCCTCCAGTTGTCTTTGGCACCTCCATGGCCCCAAGGGTCATATGATCAAGCTGCATCTGGAGTGGACCCTCCCAGACTGCAGGGACCGACTGGCCATGTATGACGAGGCTGGGCCGCTGGAGAACCGTCTCATCACCTCGTAGGTAGCTTCCTAAGACAGTGGTACCAAATCTAGAGAGTGGTTGAAGGAAAGGAAAGCACAGGGTGCTACTCACAACACCAGGGCAAGGAAATGCCCCTAACACAAATGAGAGGAAATGCTCTTGGATGCAGCATAATAGAACACAGTAGCAGAACTCAGTGTTGGGGGATATTATTGAGGCAACCCTGTAGTTTAGCACATTTTTTAAAAAGTAGTAGGTGAAGGTGTTCATAGCAGCCTCTGGATACGATGGCAATGTTTTGCACTTTTAGTGCCTCAGAGACCACAGTATCTGGTAAGGGCCTAAGAATATGAAAGTTGTCTTCAGAATAGCCCAGCTCTGTTTAGGTACAGAGGCCTTATAAAGAGCATTGCAGCCTACGGACAGCTCTTCAGTTGATGTAAATGGATGTAGCTCCTTTGATTTCATGGGAAATGTGCTGATTTTATGCCAGCTCTGGATTTGATGCCATGGTTCCTCAGAGGAGGGACGTGTCATGTATTAGTGTGAAGGGTAAAATGAGGGGTTTCTTGAAAGGGATAATGTTCCCCCAGCTTAGAGTTGGGAACCAAACAAGGGGATATCCTTTGGTCTAATATTCATCATTAGAGTGGTTTGGCTTGAGAAAAGGTCCTAACAAGGGGAAACCCTTTCATACCCAGATCTGAGCCCTGTTCCTTATGCTACATCTTGATTTGTTTTATTAGTGTCTAGCAACATGCAAATCTCACTAGAGGTCTGGACAATCTCATCTGCTTCTTGTCTTTCTCCCTCTCTTCTCTCCCTCAGTTCCCTACCTTCTTTACACATGCTTATCCCCCTTCTCACTTCCTCCTGTCTCTCGTTTCAGAGTCTATGGCTGCAACCGTCAGGAGCCCGTAGTGGAGGTCCTTTCTTCAGGTCATGTCATGGCTGTGGTGTGGAAGAAAGCAATGTACAGTTACTATGATCCTTTCATCCTCTCTGCCCAAGCTGTACCCCTTGAAGGTGAGGACATACGGAGGCAGGGAGGGAGGGAAGGAGGGAAGGAGAACTGAAGGCACTAGAAAATCTCATACATTTTTAGACCCTGGATCAAGTAGCCTTCCTCACCACTGCCTGGAAATGCTCCAAGGAGCTTGGTAGCTGTTCAACAGTGCTCCAAAGCACTACACAACAATTTGGACTTGGAGCTCCCTGAAGAATGTGTGATGCTACTGTGATGGAGCCAGATCATAGGATCCGAGGGAATCAGGGCTGGAAGGTGAGGTCATCTAGCCCAGCCCCCTGCTCATGGTAGGATCATCCCTGACTAAAGCATCCCAGCTAAGTGTCTGTGCAACCTGCTTTTGAGAATTTCGAGATGGAGATTCCACAACTTCTCTAGGCAGCCTGTTCCACTGCTTGACTACTCTCATAGTCAGAACGTGCTTCCTGATCTCCACCCTAAATTTCTTCTGCTGTGGCTTGAGGCCATTGCTCCTAGTCCTGTCCTCTACAATGACAGAAAATAGTGTATCTCCATCCTCTCTATAATTGCCCTGCAGGTATCTGAAGACTTATCAAATCCCCTTCTGTTTTCTATTCTCCATACTAAATATCCTTAGTTCTTTCAGCCTGCCCTCATAAGTCACGCTTTCCAGACCTCTACTCATTATTGCCTCTCTCTTCTGGACTCTTTCCTATCTATCCACATCTTTCTTGAAGTGTGGAGACCAAAACTGGACACAGTACTCCAGATGAGGCCTCACCAGTCCTGAATAGAGTGGAAGAATTACTTCTCTGGATTTTCAAGTGATACTCCCATTAATATAACCCAGTATGCCATTGGATTTTTTTTGCAACAAGAGCACACTGTTGAATTCTATTCAGCTTATGGTCCACTGTAACCCCCAGGTCCTTCTCTGCAATATTGCAGCCTAGCCAGTTGTTCCCCAGTTTGTATTTGTGCATGCTGTTATTCTGTCCCAGGTTCAGGACTTGTTGGATTTCATCTGGTTGATTCCAGACCATTTTTCCAGTCTATCCAGGTCATTCTGGATCCTAGCCCTATTCTCTAGACTTTAGAGTGTCTGCAGCTTCACCCAGCTTGGGGTCATCTGCAACCTTGCTCAGTGCGCAGTCAAACCCATCATCCAAAGCATTAATGAATATATAACAACAGTGGACCCAGGACAGACCCCTGGGGAACCCCACTTGATACCTCCTCCCAACTAGATATTGATAACTACTTGTTGAGCATGATGAATCTACCAGTTATGTATCCACCTCACCATTCTTTCATCTAGTCTGTATCACTTCAGCTTATTAATGAGACTGTCATGGGAGAAAGTGTCAAAAGCCTTGCTAAATCAAGGTATATCGCATCCATTGCTTTCTCCCCATCCACAGAGCCTGTCATCTTATCATAGAAGAAATCAGGTTGGTCAGGCATGACTTGCTCTTGTGAATCAATGCTGGCTGTTCCTGATCACCTTGTTCTCTAGGTGCTTCACAATAGATTTCTTGAGGACCTGCTCCATGATTTTTTCAGGTATAAAGGTCAGACTGGACTGATCTGTAATTCCCCAGATCCTCCTCCTCCTTTTCTTAAACATGAGCACTATGTTTGCCCTTTTCCAATCATCCAGTACCTCACCCAACCTCCACAAGTTTTCAAAGAAGACATGGTTCCAAAACTACCTCAGCCAATTCCTTCAGCACCCTAGGATGCATCCCATCTGGCCCTGATAACTTGAAAGCATCTAGCTTCTCTGAGTAATCCCTCTCTAAGTAATTCTCTATGTAATTCTTCCTCTATTCTAGCCTATACGTCTTCTTTCCTATCTTGGCTGACAGCTATGCTCATCATTTGATAGTTGCCCTTATCTGTGAAAATGAAAGTAAAAAAAACCACATGAAATACTTCAGTCTTATCTTCAGCATCATGCATAACTAAGTTGCCTTCAGTATTCCATAAGGACCTATAGTGTCTTTGGTCTTCCTTTTACTTTCAACATACTTGTAGAAGCCTTTTTTCCCCCTTTATGTCCCTTGCCAGTAACATCTCAAATCATACCTTGTCTTTCCTAACTTTCTCCCTGAATGTGTGTGAGATTTATTCTTATGCTCCTACTCCACTTTGTAGGATTCCTTTTTGAGTTTCAACTCATTGAAGAGACCGCTGTCCATCCAGGCTTGTCTCCTGTTGAACTTCCCACTCTTCTATCACATTGGGATTGCTTGCTCCTGCACCCTTAATATAGCATCCTTAAAGTACAGCCAACTCTCCTGGACTCCTTTTCCCCTCAGATTTGCCTCCCAGGTGATCCTGCCTACCAGTTCCCTGAGTTTGTGAAAGTCTGCTTTTCTGAAGTCCAGTGTTTTTACCTTGATGCTCTCCTTCCTTCCTCCCCATAGGATCTTGAACTCTATCGTTTTGTGGTCACTGTCACCCAAGTTACCTTCCACCTTCACATTCTCAACCAATTCCTCCCTAGTTAGCCCCTTTACCATCTGTATAAAAAGTTATCCTCAACACATTCCACAGATTTGCTGAACTGGTTGTGGACCACTGTTTCCCTCTCAACAGATGTTTTAGTAATTAAAGTTCCCCATGAGAATGAGGTCTCATGATTTAGAAACTTCCATCAGTTGTTTAAAGAAGTCCTTGTCAACCTCTTTTTCCTGGTTTGGAGGCCCATAGCAGATGCACACCATGATATCCCCATTGCTGTTCTCTCCTCGAACCTTTATCCAGAAACTTTCAACAGGCTTACCTTCCACTTTGTAGTGCACTTCAGAACACATGTACATCTCTTTCATGTAGAAGGCAATAGCTCTTCCTTTTTTCCCCTGTCTGGACTGTGATAAGTGCCTAGGTGGATAGAAAGAAAGAATGATACTGTATTCAACTAAAGCAACAGGGGAGTCACAGCAAAACGTACTGTAATTACTCATCTTTGGCCAGGAGAAGGAAGCTAAAAGCATTACATGGTATCAAGTGCCCTGGGATCTTTAACAACTACAATCAGTCATGGCTTTGGTTTTCAGCTGAAAGGATGCAACTCTAGGAACCCAGCAGCCCCTCACACCAGGTTGGCACAACAGCAACTGAATGACAAGGAAGAGCACAGACATGCTTTAGCCAGGCCTGACATGTCTTAGCTTGTAAGAACCTAGCCTGTGGTTCTGTGGAAGCTCATTCCCAAGCAGGTGTTCCTGTTTACATCCCCCTCCAACTTTTGTGCTGTTCCCACTGTCTCATTTCTCTGGAGATTTCCTCTCACTATCATTGTGTGCTATATGGTGCCTCTGTCTCCCTTTTCCAAGTATATTCTCTCGGGAAAGATGGCATAGTTGTGCATGGAGCTGAGCAGATACCTGTCCCTACAGGTGGTTCCTTCTGCTTTCCATCTTTGAGAGGTCCCAGCTCGGGAAGAAGGTCGCATGAGGTGGAATGTCTCTGGGATGCTCACCCAGAACAGCTTGGAAAGTTTGAAATTAGTCTCCAAGCAGAGCACACCAGCCCATAAACTCAGCAAGCAGCCCCATGTTTCTCCAACAGCCACATTATTCCACACTTTCCACGCATCCTTTTTCCTGGGGTGGGATGTGGTCCTTGCCTCCTTCGAGGGTTTGGGTGATGATTCTGTGTTCCCAGCCTAATGCTATACTGAGGTGGGCTGTGACTGTGTTTTCAGCCTGTCAGGTAAATCTCACACTTCCAGAAGACCTGGAGCTGCGGGGGAAGATCAGCACTCCATACTACCCCAGCTACTATGCACCCAACACACAGTGCACCTGGCACATGATGGTAAGGGATCATCGACTTCCTCTCATTCCCTATGCAAACCTTCCAAAGGGCTCCTGGCACCTTTCCACTCCCCACTGCTTTGCGCCAGCACCCTTTCCTCTCTGATTCAGGAGTGTGCTGGGCTGAGTATCATGCTCATTCCTCTCTCTCTTGAGTCTGCAGCTAAGGCTGTCACTGAGATGGGCCTGGGCAGGTACCAGAGGGTCACCACCAGCCAGCTCTTCTGGTGTTGAACAGAAGGAAGTCCAGGCTAAGTTCCAGCTAGATGGGAGGATGGCTGGGTGGGGGGGACTGGTTCCTCACAGGGCTAAAGTGGAGAGCCAATTCAAGCTCTTGTATAGAATCCAAATGAATTAAATCCTTGTGGCCACATCTGTGACTTGTGACTGTTCAAGTAGGTCACTTGGGAAGTACCTGCTGTTCTTCACAACCTGCCAGACTCAGTTCAAACGGGACTTAGGCTTAGAATAGCTAGGATGGGAAGTCAGGGGTAATGGCAAAGCTCTGCATGAAACCCTAGGACAGGGGTAGCTAGGACTATTGCATGTCAGGAACCAAAGTGCTGTGGCAGACCTGGGAGCAGGAGCTAAGACCTTGGCAGAGCTGGGGTATGGGTTGGGGAGGGGGGTGTAGAATGGGATTCAGGTGCAGAGTTTTTGGGGGCACTAGCATAATACCAGCATAGATTGTGCCCCACTTTTACTACTCTGGCACCATTCAAATCCACTGCTCTCCCCTTCCTAAGTATAAGAGTATAAGAACATTGCTCAGGCATGCAGGGAAGAAGTTAGGAAGGCCAAAGCACAATTGGAGTTGCAGCTAGCAAGGGATGTCAAGGGTAACAAGAAGGGATTCTACAAGTATGTCAGTAGCAAAAGAAGGATCAGGACAGTTGTGGGTCCCTTACTGAATGAGGGAGGCAAACTTATGACAGAGGATGCAGAAAAGGCTGAAGTGCTCAATGGCTTTTTCACCTCTGTTTTCACAGGCAAGGTCAGCTCCCAGACTATTGCACTGGGCAGCACAGTTTGGGGAGGAGATGAGCAGCCAACAGTGGCGAAAGAACAGGTTAGGAACTATTTAGAAAAGCTGGTTATATACAGGTCCATGGGGCCAGATGGGATACACACAAGCGTGCTGAAAGTGTTGGCTGTTGTGACTGCAGAGCCACTGGCCATCATCTTTGAAAACTCATGGAGATCAGGAGAGGTCCCGGGTGATTGGAAAAGGGCAAAATGGTGCTCATATTTAAGAAAGGGAAAAAGGAGGGTCCAGGGAACTACAGACCAGTCAGCCTCACTTCAGTCTCCAGAAAAATCATGGAGCAGGTCCTCACGGAATCCATTTCTAAGCACTTGGAGGAAAAGAAGGTGATTAGGAACAGTCAGCATGGATTCACCAAGGGCAAATCATGCCTGACCAACCTGATTGCCTTCTATGATGAGATGACTGGCTCTGTGGATGCAGGGAGATCATACCTTGATCTTAGCAAGGCTTTTGGTACGGTCTCCCACAACATTCTTGCAGGCAAACTAAGGAAGTACAGGCTGGATGAATGGACTGTAAGTTGGATAGAAAACTGGCTGGAGCATTGGGCTCAGAGAGTAGTAATTCATAGATTCATAGATTCATAGATGTTAGGGTTGAAAGGGACCTCAATAGATCATCAAGTCCGACCCCCTGCATAGGCAGAAAAGTGTGCTGGGTCCAGATGACCCCAGCCAGATGCCTATCTAAACTTCTCTTGAAGACCGCCAGGGTAGGGGAGAGCACCACCTCCCTTGGGAGCCCATTCCAGACCTTGGCCACTCTAACTGTGAAGAAGTTCCTCCTAATGTCCAGTCTAAATCTGCTCTCTGATAGCTTATGGCCATTATTTCTTGCGACCCCCAGGGGGACCTTGGTGAGTAGAGCCTCACCAATTCCCTTCTGCACCCCCGTGATGAATTTATAGGCAGCCACAAGGCACATC
>NW_005842175.1:772932-805449 GCF_000455745.1 Alligator sinensis
TGGCTGTGCAGTGACGTCAGCCAGTGCCTTCAGTACCCTCGGATGGAGCTCATCCGGGCCTGCTGACTTAAACGCATCCAGTCCTTCCAAGTGACTGCACCATCTCAGGGTCAATGCTTGGTGGTCTGGCACCCTGCTATTGTCTCTCTATGATCCCATTGTAAGACTTGTCTTGCCTCTTGTTTAGGAACACTCAGGCAAAGAACTCATTGAGGAGTTCAGCCTTGTGCCCCCTGGCTCAAAGTCTAGTTGGCAGCCAGTATCAAGTGGACTGCCCAGGGGATCAGTCCTGGGGCCGGTTTTGTTCAATGTCTTCATCAATGACCTGGGAGATGGCATAGAGTGCACCCTCAGCAAGTTTGCAGATGACACCAAGCTGGGGGGAGTAGTAGATATGCTGGAAGGTAGGGCTACGGTTCAGAGTAACCTCAACAAATTGGAGGATTGGACAAAAAAAAAATCTCATGAGCTTCCACAAGGATAAGTGAAAAGTCCTGAACTTCGGACAGAACAATCCCATGCACCAGTACAGGCTGGGGGCTGACTGGCTGGGCAGCAGCTCTGCAGAAAAGGACCTGGAGGTTACAGTGGGCAATATGCTGAAAATGAGTCACCAGTGTGCCCTTGTTGTCAAGAAGGCTAACGGCACACTGGGCTCCATTGGTAGGAGTGTTGCCAGCAAGTCAAGAGAAGTGATTCTTCCCCTCTATTCAGCACTGGTGAGGCCACATCTGGAGTACTGTGTCCAGTTTTGGGCCCCCACTATAGAAAGGATGTGGACAAATTGGAGAGAGTCCACTGGAGGGAACAAAAATGGTTAGGGGGCTCGGACACATAATTTATGAGGAGAGGTTGAGGGAACTGGGTTTATTTATTCCAGAGAAGAGAAGACCGGGGGTGGGGGTGGGATTTAATAGCAGCCTTCAACTACCTGAAGTGGGGTTCAAAAGAGGATGGAGCTGGACTGTTCTCAGTGGTGGCAGATGACTGAACAAGGAGCAGTGGTCTCAAGTTGCAGCAGGGGAAGTTTAGGTTGGATAGTAGGTAGAATTTTCTCACCAGAAGGGTAGTAAAACACTGGAACAGCTTTCCCAGAGTGGTTGTGCAATCTTTGTCCTTGGAGGTTTTTAGGACCCAGCTAGAAAAAGCTTTGGCTGGGGTGATCTAGTTGGGGATGGTCCTGCTTTGACCAGGGGGTTGGACTAGATGACCCCCTGAGTTCTCTTCCAACCTTAATTTTCTATAACTCTATGATTCATGTCTGTCTCCTCCTGATGTGTCCTCCAGGGTGGGAGGGAATGTTGCTTGCTGATGCTGTCTCAGCTCTGCTCTTAGACTGCTCCCCATGCAGGTCCCATCTCTCGACTACGGAGTTGTGCTGTGGTTTGATGCCTATGCGCTCAGGAGGCAGACGCATGACCTGCCGTGCACTCAGGGCCAGTGGATTATTCAGAACAGAAGGTGTGCAATCATATTCTCGCTCATTTCTCACCCTCCATTTTCCCATTCCTGAATAGCTTTGCTGCAAGTTGAATTGTCCCACTGCTGTCTATTGTTCAGCCCAGTCCCTAGTTTGTTCTGGAAATCTTCACAAGCCATCTGCTCACTCCCACTCCATCATCTTATCTCAGCCTTTACCTTTAACTGCTCGCTATTGTGCTGATGCAACTTCCTTGCCTATATCTTTTTTTCAATTCTCTAATGACTCCTCCTTGTCCACAGACTCTGTCTATCTTGGTTAAGGCAGTGTGAAACTGCCTCAGCTCAGTATCTCCAAGATCAGGGGAAACATCCTCAGCAGTCTCCAGCTTCGTTATCAACCTGCCTTCTTTATTTCATTGTTTGAATCAGACTTCCTAGTTTCCTCCTCTGTGTGTAACCTTGGCATCCTCCCACATCTCCAGTGTTTGCAAATCTGCCTATCACCACCTCTGCAATATTGTCTGTGTCTGCCATTGCCTTGAATCCACCTCCGCAGAGAGCTGCCACCCAGGCTCCATATCCTCCTGCTTTGACTGTAGTGACTTCCTTTTTTGAGGCCTCCCTAAGCCCACATGCCTTCATCTACTGGAAGTTGCTGCCTGCTTTCCCTCGTACACAGAAGCATGGGCACAGCATCCTCCTTCTCAAAGCCTTTCAGCTGGTTCTACACTTCTTGCAGAATCCTGTTCAAAATATCTTCTTTCTCTGGAGCCACCCCTGGCCTCTTTCTAGCCTACCTCATAGACTTCATCTCACCTGCTCATGAAGGCCTCAGCCACCTCATTGTCTCTGGGCTTGATCTAGAACTCCTTGAAATCAGTGGACATTAGGTCAGTGATGAACTCAGATGCACCACTACTGGCATAAGAGTTGTTTCACTATCCACTGAAACCTTCCTGGTTTTCCCCATCTCACCAACATACCCTCCATTTATCATTCTCCTTTGCCTGCCTTTTCACTCCTCTATCCCTATTTCATTTTTCTATTTAGCTCTTATTTCAAAATCAAAAGCCTTTAGAACATGGGTGAATAGCAAAATCTGTATAAATATGGGGGCTATACCCAGATAGGAGTTATTACTATGAGAACCTCCAAAGCCCATGGTGGCATGCTGGACTTTCACTGTAGTAACTAAGGGCAGAATCTGGGCCCATTCCTGTGTGACCCTTTTGAACCCATTTCTCCAGTTCTCTCCCTATGCCTCTCTTCTGTACCCAACTGCAAGGTGTTATCCCCAAACCTTTTCAGTGTTGCACATGCAGAACTATTGCATACCCGCCTTTCACTAACTTCAAATGGCCTTTGCCACAGCCTGCATTCCAGACTCCTACCATCTCTTCCTAGAATCTCTCCTTCACTTTCCTTTGACTCTGCCCATCTCTATGGCTGCTCCTATCACGTGTTTCCTTTTCTTTGCTCTTTTGGGGGTGGTTTCTACCCCAGTTACACCAGTGTTAATTCAGGGAGACACCACTTCTGTCACTGGAGAGGCTCTATCTGCTCAGCTGTTTAGTGGTGGGGCAGTGGAGAACCAAGCATGGTGCTGAATCCCCTACATGCTGACCAGGTTATCTTGTGTTCCCAAGGGTTTCCTTACTCTTTTCTCTATCTTTAACTTACATCCTCAAAACATATTGAGAATGTTTCCCCATCTCAGTTATTTGAATCCTTGAGGTTCTCTTCCCTTCAGAGCAATTGCCATTCCCAAAGTACTACAAAACCAACCAAACCAGTGCTGCTTTGCCCTCAAAGGCTACTTTCTTCCCCTTCAACCTCACCCTAAGATACCATGCTTGGTGTGTTTCCTTGTCAGGTTGTGTGGCCTGCGGACCCTGCAAGCTTATGCTGAAAGGATTCCAGTAGTGTCCTCTGCTGGCATCACCATCAGCTTCACCTCTCAGATCTCCTTGACTGGACCTGGCATGCAGGCTGCCTACAGCCTATACAACCAGTCAGATCGTAAGCATATGGCTTCTCACATCATCATGACACACTGTGAGGTGCAAAGCATCTTTCACAGCCATTCAAAATCTTTCTTATATCCCTGACTTGTGTCATGACACACAGGCACACACACACACACACACATATGCCTCTTGTGCATACAGGTGCACAAGCCACCCTGTGTCATGGACAAAAGTGCACATGCACACACCCACATACATGCACTATACACATGCATAATCTCATTTAGAGATCCCAGCACAAAGCATTCAATTACTCACACCACTTGCACAGATATCGAAGCACTGAACATACACACACCAGAGAGTTCATCTCCGTGTCTCTATTATGGAGCTGGCCTTGGCATTAGATGAAATGGCTTAGTTTATTTTCACATGAAATGGTTGTGTTTTGATCACAAAAGTTCTTAGTGACAACTGTCTCCTGCTCACCTTGGAAATCTGCAGATGTGAGATCCTGACTAGGATTCTGTAAAAGCCCCCAGGGAATCTATTCTATATTTCCCAGCCAGCCAGGCGCACAGTGGGACAGGTGCAGTGCTGGCGAGAGGGCGATTTCCTGGCTCCTGTCATATGACACACATGGAAGACAAAATAACCATGCCCCTGTTGCACAGCTCAGGTCTGTTTGCTCATTTGGGGACTGTACCCAGGGCATGCTGTGTGCCTATGCTGGCAGTGCAGTTGTGGTTAGAAAGCTCATAGATTCACACTCCACTCTCAAGTCACAGTATCTTGCTTTAGGAAGGTCCCTGGCACTGGGGACTTAACATTCCCTTGTGATTTTTCAGCCTGTCCCAGGGAGTTTCTCTGCTCTGTGAATGGCCTGTGTGTCCCAGCATGTGACGGGATCAAGGACTGTCCCAATGGACTGGATGAGAGGAACTGCGGTGAGTGATCCACTGTTCCCACCTCCCTGCTCCCATCTCTCCTCTCCTCAGGGATCTGCAGCTCAGTTTGACTCCCTTCTGCACAGAGCCTGGCACCCAGGTCTCTCAGGGAAAAGTCTGGGGGAAAATGGAAACCTTTGGGAGACCTGGCTACACCAGTCAAGTGTGTGAAAGTAACACAGGCATTTGCCTGGTGACAGCCTGCAGCTCAGTCAGGAGTTAAATCCATGATATCATGCACAGAAACTTCTTCCCCCACAGCCAGAAGGCAGTCGCTGTGAATAGACACACAACATGACTGCTATGGAGGGATTTACTCCAGACTTTACTCCACAGTCAATTGACTCCCTAGCAAGGAGCAAAGGCATGACCTCCCACATGGCTCAGCCCATCGCCTGCACTACAACCCAAGCCAATCAGCCCACCAGCTAGAGCCTTGGCTGCCCGTGATGTATGTGGCACAGTGAAGCTTTTTGTATTTGCAGAACATTGACAAATCTTTTCTCATTAAGTCACAGGGCTGCCCCATGGGGTGGGTATTATCAGTGTTCAAATTATTACAGATGAAGGAAGCAAACAGACAGTGAGCTCAGGTTATTAAACCAAGGCCACCCAGGCAGCCATGGGCAGAACTTGCTCTACAACCCAGGAGTTCTTGGCTCCTAATCCCATAGTCAGTTTATTGGACCATCCTGCCTGTAGGCAGCACTGCCAGTGAGTATTAGTCCTGGCACACAACACTTCCTCCCTGCTGTTCCAAGGTCTCGTATGAGGCTCAGAACTCTATACTCATAGGAGCACAAACACTGGATCTGATCCAAGGCCCATCCAATCCAATCTCCTGGGTCTGACAATGCCAGCACCAAATGCTTTGAGGAGGGACACCGTATCATGGAATATTATGGAATAGCATGTCCGTGGCAGACATTTCTTTCTAAAGCCATTGGTTAGTGCTTGGTTTATACCTTTAAGTATGAGAGAATATGTCCTTAATAGAGTTCTTTAAGGCCTAATGTTGCTGTAGATAGTCTCATTATCCACATAAATGTCTGATTCTTTCTTGAATCCTGTTAAGCTCTTGGCCTTAGGGATATCTTGTGGCAGTAAGTTCCATGGGTTAATTATGAATTGGAATTTTTTAAAAGGATTTTTCAGTATTAAATGCATTCACTTTCAGTTTCCACAAATGAGCCTTTGTTCTTGTATTTTTAAAAAGAGTAAATAGGAACTGCTTGATTTCCCTTCTCCGGGGAGTTTGTTATCATGTTTGCCTATTGTGTGCCCTCTTAATAGTCTTATGTCAAAATTAAACCATCTCCGTCTTTTATATCTCTATTCACATTGCCTCAAGTTATTCAATGCCTCTAATCATCTGACCTCTTTATATTTAATTATCACATAACTAATAATGTTATTGAGACAAGGTTTAGAGATCTCAGCCCCATTGTGTTTGGCACTGTACACATAGATGCATGCACACACACACTATAAGAAAACAATTCCTGCCAGAAAGAGCTTGAAGTCTTAAGTATCAGATAAAAGACAACAGGTAGCTAAGAAAACAGGCAGTGGCAAGCAAGTGGTAACCATGAGCAGTTGTGTTAACTATAACATACTGTATAGTCAGTGCTCACTGAGCCATTGTTGAGTATTTTGCCAGCATTGTAACAAAGATGGTTTTGAAGTAAAGAACTGAAGAAAGATTGTGTAGTGGCTTTGTGGTTTTCTGGCATTGCCCCAGAATTATGACATGGGATGGCTAAACCAGAGTCCTATGTTTCATAGAATCATAGAAAATTAGGGTAGGAAGGGACTTCAGGAGGACATCTAATCCAACCCCCTGCTCAAAGCAGGACCATTCCCGACTAGATCACCCCAGCCAAATCTTTTTCTAGCTGGGTGCTAAAAATCTCCAAGGACAAAGATTGCACAACCTCTCTGGGAAAGCTGTTCCAGTGTTTTACTACCCTTCTGGTGAGAAAATTCTACCTACTTTCCAACCTAAACTTCCCTTGCTGCAACTTGAGACCATTGCTCCTTGTTCTGTCATCTGCCATCACTAAGAACAGTCCAGTTCCATCCTCTTTTGAACCACCCTTCAGGTAGTTGAAGGCTGCTATTAAATCCCCCCTCAGTCTTCTCTTCTCCAGACTAAATAAGCCCAGTTCTCTCAGTCTCTCCTCAGAAGTTATGTGAGTTATGTACTCCAGCCCCAAACCATTTTTGTTCCCTCCAGTGGACTCTCTCCAATTTGTCCACATTTTTTCTATAGTTGGAGGGCCCAAACTGAACATAGTACTCCAGATGTAGCCTCATGAGTGCTGAATAGAGGGGAAGAATCACTTCCCTTGACCTACTGACAACACACCTACCAATGCAGCCCAGTATGTCATTAACCTTCTTTGCAACAAGGGCACACTGCTGGCTCATATTCATCTTATTGTCCACTGTAACCCCCAGGTTCTTTTCTGCAGAGCTACTGCCCAGCCAGTCAGCCCCAGCCTGTACTGGTGCATGGGATTGCTGTACCCTAAATGCAGGACTTTGCACTTCTTATTGAGCTTCATGAGATTTCTTTTCATTCAATCCTCCAATTTGTCAAGGTCTTTCTGAATCTTCGCCCTACGCTCCAGATCTCTCCAGCTTGGTGTTATCACTTGCTGTCATCTACGAACTTGCTGAGGGTGCACTCTATGCCATCTTCCCAGACATTGATGAAGACATTGAACAAAACTGGCCCCAGGACTGACCCCTGGGGCACTCCACTTGATACCAGCTGCCAACTAGACTTTGAGCCATTGATTACTACTCTCTGAGCCCGATGCTTCAGACAGTTTTCTATCAACTTACAGCCCATTCATACAGCCCATACTCCCTTAGCTTGCCTGTGAGAATGTTGTGGGAGACCATAGCAAAAGCCTTGCTAAGATCAAGGTACACCACATCCACTGGTCTCCCTGCATCCTCAGAGCCAGTCATCTCATCATAAAAGGCAATCAGGTTGGTCAGGCATGACTTGCCCTTGGTGAATCTATGCTGACTGTTCCTAATCACTTTCTTCTCCTTCAAGTGCTTAGAAATGGATTCCTCGGGGATCTGCTCCACGATTTTTCCAAGGACTGAGGTGTGGCTGACTGGTCTGTAATTCCTTGGACCCTCCTTTTTCCTTTCCTTAAATATAAGCACTAGGTTTGCCCTTTTCCAATCATCTGGGACCTCTCCTGACCACTGTGAGTTTTCAAAGATAATGGTCAGCAACTCTGCAATCACATCAGCCAACTCCCTCATCACCCTCGGGTGCATTCCATCTGACCCTATGGACTTCTATATGTCCAGCTTTTCTAAATAATCCCTAAACTGTTCTTTCACCACTGTTGGTTGCTCACCTCCTCCCGAACTGTGCTGCCCAGTTCAGTAGTCTGGGAGCTGACCTTGCCTGTGAAGACTGAGGAGAAATAGGCACTAAGTACATCAGCCTTTTCTGCATCCTCTATCACAAGGTTGCCTCCTCAGTAAGGGACCCACACTGTTCCTGATCCTCCACTTTCTACTGCCATATTTGTAGAAACCCCTCATGTTACCATTCACATCCCTTGCTAGCTGCAACTCCAATTGTGCTTTGGCTTTCCTGACTTCATTCATGTGTGCCTGAGCATTGCTCTTATATTCTTCCCTACTTATTTGTCCAAGTTTCCACTTCTTATAAGTTTCCTTTTTTTGATTTAGTTTACTGAAGAGTTCCCTACTAAGCCAAGCAGATCTTCTGCCATACTTACTAGTCTTCCTGAATATTGGGATGGTTTGTTCCTGCACTCTCAGTAAGACTTCTTTCAAGTACAACCAGTTCTCCTGGACTCCTCTCCCCCTCAGCCTGGCTTCCCAGGGGATCCTGCCCTTGAGTTCCCTGAGCAAATTGAGTTTCTATCAAACGGTGCCCCACTTTTTTTTATAAAGGCATCATAATAATATTTTTGCATTGCTCTTATTCCTGTGCTTCTTACATTCTAACACAAACAGTCAATATACAAAGAGTAAATAGGGGCAAGTACTTACTATGATGCAGCTGATGTACTGTAATTATCAGGTATTACCCCACAGAAAGTGACAGCTAAACCAGGAAGCTTACCCCTAAATGAAACAGGGCTAAGTTACCCCAGTTAAGCTTTCACTTACTGTGGAGTAAAAGTAAGCAGACAAACGGTAACTGTGCCTCAGCTGCTGAGTGGTAGGTTCCATTTCCCCTTCGATTCATTGCAGTGGGATTGTCTGTTAGTACCTGCCCATCTACCTTTCTAAGCCCTGCTGTGCTATGACTAGAGACTTCCACTGAGCCATTCCCAATGACACCCAGGCCTTTCTTCCATGCTCTGTTAGTGAGTTTAAAATCCAGTTAAATGTAAAAGTAGTTAAAATCATTCCTTCCTACATTCACTGCTTTGCATGCATTAGCAACTGGCTTTACCTGCTTTGTACATTGCCTATCCCCCAGTCCTGTCAGGGGCTTCTGCTCTTCCAGTCTTCTCTAGTCTCGACTCACCCAGACAGTGTTGTGGCCCTTGCGTATTTTGCCACCTCCCTGACCCCTGATCATTGACAACTGTATTAAACACTAGTCCTTGCACAGCACTGAGGCCTGGGGCACAACACTCTGGGCATGTCTACACATGCATTTACTCCAGCTTAAATTTACTGTGCAGTAAGTTACTTCACAGTAAACAGAAATAGGCCGGCGTCTACACATGCAGGCATTAATGTGCATTAATGCTGTGTGTGGAATCACCTGGGACTAAAGTTAGTCCCAAGTCAGTCCACACACACAGTGTTACTGTGTAGTAAGGAGTCTACATGTGTGTTACTGCACAGTAACTAATTGGGTGTAAATTTGATACCTGCATGATACAGTATCAAATTTATACTCAAGTCAGTGTAAGTTGCCATAGTTACTGTGCAGTATGGGCATGTAGGTGTAAACACATGCCCATATTTTTTATGACACCATAACAGTGCTCTGCTAACGCTCTTTATTTCCGGTGCTCAGTCCTCTCCTGTCTTCTCTTAACTACAAATGATCAGTCTCAGTTAGAAAAAAGGGCTTTGTGATGGGCACAAATGGGTGACGAGGGTGAGATCCAGTTTTTTGCCAGGATTCCAGAAGCAAAGCAGGATAGTCTCTTAATACCCTATATAATTCAAGTCCCTTTCTCCTGCTAAGTAAATGTCGTATAACTTTTCAGTTAGAATCTACTTGTCGCTAATGGTGGGTGTTGCATTGAGAAAAGAGGCTGCAACTTGCCATTCTCTTCTGAAACCCTCCTATTTCCTTCTTGTGCTTTGGTAGTGTGCTCTGCAACATTCCAGTGTCAGGAAGACAGCACCTGCATAGATTTCACAAAGGTCTGCGACGGTCGCCTGGACTGTGTCAACGGGAGCGACGAGGAGCAGTGCCATGAAGGTAGGGCAGGAAGGTCCCTGGGGTTGCAACAAGGTTCTCTTCTGAAATGCATACCCTACCATCTAACTTGAGCTATTGATAACCTTCTACTCTGAGCTCCCAATAAATGACAGTGGCTGCCAGTAAACACCACAGAACTGATAGCTATATTTTCTCTCTGAACCAAACACAAAACACTGTGGTATTTCTAAAGCAGCCCTAGATAGGAAGCTTTATGCTATGAGTTTAGGGCAGGGGTGGGCAAATTCTGGCCCACAAGCCAGACTGGGCCTGCAGTAGACTCCATTTCCCAGTAGCCCCTGCCTGCATCACTATGGCCAGTTTCCATGAGATCCCAGGAGTGGTGGAGCCGTGACAGCATAGGACCAGGGTGTACATGGAGACTGGCCCCAGCATTGCTGGAAGGGTGCGACTGGGTGGGAAGAGGTTCTGGGCTGGGATCTTGCAGCAGTGAAGCGTGATCCAGAGCTGGGGCAGAGCTGCAATCTGCTGCCCACACACTCCAGGCAGGGGCATGCGGGCAGCGAATTGCAGCTCTGCCCCAGCTCCGGACCACACTGGCACCGCTGCAAGATCCCAGCCCTAGCCCCAGAGCAGCTCCGTGCCCATCTGCTTGTGCTGCCAGTACTGCTGGGGCCAGTCTCCATGGAAACCCCAACCCTGTGCCGTTATGGCCCCACCTCTCTTAGAGTCTCCATGGAAACCCGGGCAGGGGCTGCTGGGAAATGAAGTCCAGCCACCAGCCAAATCTGCCATTTTTTTGGTTTAGGGATTCACCAAGGCAGAAGGCTGAGATTTCTCCCACATCCTCCACTGAATAAACTCCTCTTCTCACTTAGCTCTCCCCCTGACTCTTCCTTCCACTTACATCCTTGCAGATGTTCCCTGCGGGTCATTCACCTACCAATGTGCAGATGGGTCCTGTGTGAAGAAACCCAACCCTGAGTGTGACTCGGTTGCAGATTGCAAGGACCTGTCTGATGAGAAGAACTGTGGTGAGGAAGGACTAATGTTGCCTTACACAAAGTCAGGGCATTCTGCCAAGCACTGCTAGGGGGAGGTCCCATTATCAGACAGGAAGGAAGCTCATTCAACCAATGTTCAGGTTGGCACTTGTTGGAGTCTTGGTGGCCAGTAATGTGGCACCAGCTTGAGAAGGCTCCCACTGATAGAACATGAGCCAGCCCTAAACAGGCACTGCTGAGAGGAAGCTCAGAGTCCTTGCATCCCAGCATAGCCAATTGGACATATCTGGACAGGGAAGATAATGCAGAGTGATTACACTTTCCTGTGACAATCATCAGGATAAACCTCAAATGGGAATTCTCACTAGCATAGCTGTTGACTGTGTAGAACATGCCCCACACTGCATGTGAGGCAAAGATGGCAGGGCATAAACAGAGAACTGGGAAGTCAGTAAAGCAAAAGAGAGGGTCTGATATGATGTGTGGTGATGTCTTCTCCTCCACCACATGGTAGATGCCTTTCATAATTCCTTCTTAGACTGTGGATTACAAACCTCATTAAACCGGATCGTGGGTGGCATCGACACTCTAGAAGGGGAGTGGCCGTGGCAGGCTAGCCTGCAGATCCGTGGACGCCATATTTGTGGTGGAACACTCATTGCTGACCGCTGGGTGGTCTCAGCTGCCCACTGCTTCCATGATGAAAGGTAAGTGATACAGAAGGAATGTTGGGCAGGAAATTGGCATCAGAGGGCTTTCAAAGTACCACGGACATGAGCCGTTTGGGCCTTAGCCTTATCCTAGTTGTGGTGCACAATGACCACAGAGTTTTGTATGAAGGACAAACTCAGCTCAATAGTGCTCTGGGAAGTCCAAATGGAGATGCCTGTGCCTGTGATGGGGACAGGACCATAGCAGAGAGCTGGGGGGAAAACTATAGTAGGGAGGAGTCTTACTCAGATCCCATCCACCCAATGCTTACCCCTGGTGGCCATCATTAATAGCCCTGTCCCTCTCAGGAACACTGAAAATACAGGGGACTCAGCTTCCCCAGCGATCTTCCCCATGTTCCTTTTTTTTTTATTTTCGCATTTCTGATTTTCTGACCCTCTCCTTCCTCTTCTTCTCTATCACTCTCCTTTGCAAGGCTCTATGCCTTGTCTATCTTCCTCATCAAAGCAAATGTTTTTCTCCCCTGCGCTCCTAGACTGGCTTCCCCATCCATCTGGACTGTCTACTTGGGCAAGTACTTCCAGAACACCAGCAGCTACAATGAGGTGTCCTTCAAAGTGAACCGCCTCCTCCTGCACCCATACTATGAGGAAGACAGCCATGACTATGATGTGGCCTTGCTCCAGTTAGACCACCCAGTTATCATTTCACCCTTCATCCGGCCTATATGCCTGCCTGCCCGCACCCACCTTTTTGAACCTGGTCTCCGTTGCTGGATCACTGGATGGGGGGCCCTCAAAGAAGGAGGTATGTTGCAGGGCATTAGCTGATCTCGTTCTATACTCCTCAAGGTTAGGGCTGGGCACAACCCAGTCCATGAACTGAATACAGCATCCTTCTTTATGATCTCTGGTAAAATGAGGGTTTTGTATTGTACAGGGCCTGGTTGCAGGCACAAAATACAGGAGGACAGACAGGGACACTGGAGACTCAAGAAAAGCCTGAAACAGATATATGTGGACAGCCACATGAGCATCCTTCTGGAGCTAGGGTATACTTGTGGGTGCAGGCGGGAAGGGCATACCCAGGCCTGTCCTGGCCAGGACTCACTGCTCCCATAGTGTAGATAAGCCCTTTTTATCTCTCCTGAGCTTGGCTCTATTTCTCAGTAGCAGAATCAAGAAGTAGGGCACAGAAGGTCTTGTAGTCAGGAGCTTTCAGACTTCCTAAAAATGTATCACAGCATGGCCTTCTGTAAATAACCTCACTCTTAATTTAACCCTTTAGCTCTAAAAGTTTGAATGGGCCTGCACTAGGTGACAGATGGAATATTTGGGTGAATCCTGCCTCCAACCTGTATAGCAATATGCTATAATGCCACGATGGCAGCCTCCCAGCTTTGCTTGAGAACTAATTTATGGGCATAATATTAAAGGCACAGAGGGCAGCTAGATGCCCAACTCACATTGAAAGTCTCCTCTCACGCTGTCTGCCTCTGGTCTCACAGGCCTTAAGGGCCTATAACTACTTTAACTACAGACATCTGTCTCCTCCTGTCCTGTGCAGTCTCCTTCGACATTGTCACATCTTCACATGCCCCTTGCAGATCAGGTCTTAATGTTATTTTCCTGTCATTGCCTTGGTTTGTCTCGAAATCAGATACCCTCTACCTCAGCTTCTACAATCTGCCTCACATGCTTTCTTTCATCAGTTTTCACGATATGCCCTGAGCATTTCATTCTCTACACACGTATCTTGCTCAAGACATCGGGTCTTTTGTAAAGGCCCACAAGCTCTTGATTACATCTCCATACTCCATTTTTTTATATGGCACCAAATACTTTCCTTAGCACCTTATTTTCAACCACTTGCAGCCTTTTTCCATTTGCCTTTGGCAGCATCCAGGATTCACATCCATATAAAAGAACAGGTTAAACAATTGTACTATAAAGAAAGTCTCCTAAATAAATAAATACCACTTCAATGCTGAGACAGTCCCAGTCATGACATTGTGGCATCACATTGCTCCAGTGTGGAATAGTGTTGCTGCAAGGATCTGGAACAAGTTCCCTTGAGTAAAGTCAAAGAACATTCCAACTCTGAGACCCATGAAACATAAATGGAGAACATATAGACTTGTGTCTTTTCTTCCAATTAATATTATACAACACAGCCTCAATCTACGTTGCAACAGGTACCTTTTAGCTCCCCCTAGTGCATCATCACATTTTATCAAACAAAATAATTGCAAATGGATGCAGCATCACAATAGCACAAGATTCAGGACAGATATGAGATTACAATTATCTGGGCTTGCAGATTAGACTCATAAATGTACAAAAGAGAAGGAGTATTGAAGTGCACAGGTGTCCTGCTCTAGAGCTGATCTCAGCAGGAGGGTTTTGGACTGAAGACCCATTAAGGGGTCTTTGATCAGCAAGTAGAACATGGAGGATCTTTTCTTAGCATCATTATTTTTGCAGACCCATGTGAAGAACCATGTGTATTCACAGAGTTTTACAAACATAACCCTTCCCAACAATAGAATAGTCTTCCATGAGAAGTAGCAGAAACCTTGATTTAAGATTTCAGAATTAACTAGTGATTTTGGGCACCCAAATTAAGATGCTTTAAAGAGATCTGATTTTCAGAGGCCAGTATCTGTGCACTTTCTGAAATTTAGGTCTCTTTGGGGTGTTTTAAGCTAAGCATCCTAAAACAGAGGTATTTTAAATCATTCATCCCTTTGTAAGAAAGGAGGCCCCCATCATTTAACGTGTTAAATTAGTTTGGACAAAACTCTAGCAAATATATAGTAAGAACCAACCCTAACATTCATAAATTCATAGATGTTAGGGTCAGAAGGGACCTCAGTAAGTCGTTGAGTCCAACCCCCTGCCCTGGGCAGGAAAGAGCGCTGGACAGAGTAGGGAACAGAGGGAACAGAGTAGGTGATCTACAGGAAAACGGCTTTCCCACTTACTAGGTATAATTCTCTGACAGGGAAATCTCTGAAGAAAAGGTCCAAATTTAGGCCTCTTGTAGGCAGGTGCAACTCCATTTAGTTCAAAAGTACTGTCTCCATGTATAGCGGATCACAAGGGTGGCCCAAACTCCTTGTTAAAGAGTTCACAGTTTAATTTAGAAAGAGAGATATGAAAAACAGGGAAACAACTCAGAAGGTAATGAGAGGATGATGTTAGAGAACTGATCACTGTCAGGTAGGGCAGCTTTGTGAAGGGAATGGTAAGGAGGAAAGGAAGCTCCTTTGCAGGGTACAAAGTCTGGAACTATTCTAAACACATGATGAGATGCTTGCAGCAGAAAGGGCGGTACAGGGGAAGAAATGGAGCAGAGGGCAAGAAAAGCAAATGGAGATCCATAATGAGAGACGGTGGAGAAGAATTCGGGAAACCTAAGGTAAGAGGACTGAGAAAGGGAAGGGCCACATTGGCCCAGATGTGTTTCTGCACCAATGGATTTCTCTCATTCAGGGGCTAATGCAGCTCTGTAGAACCATCACAACCTTTGTCCCTGGTGAAATGGTCACTCCAGGACACAGAAATGCCAGCATAAAGTTTCACCCTCCCACCTGCTCTGATGTCTCCTGAATAGAGCTAATTGGAATACTGACAGAGATTTAGAAATTTCACAAAAAACAGCATCTGATGACGGGAGCTTGGGCTCACAAAAACTCCTACTACAGATCCCTGACTGAGTTAGTCAATAAGGTACAAATCCACCCTATTGTCTACCAAAGCTTTTGTCAGAGAGATTCTACTCCTTTTTTATCACAACCTTGACTGGAAAACTTTGCTCTGAATCAAGTGGAGCAGGGTCTTGAAACGGAGTCTCCACCGCCTTCCCAGGCCACGTGGAGCCAAAATAAATTTCAAAACCTCAGAAGCTGCTGCAAAATGGAATTGTCATTATCCAGACAGCTCTGCTCCCTGCATGCCCCACCAGGTGTACAGTGATGTTAAATACAGCCCACCATACAGAGCTTTGTTGGGGAGGGAGGAGCTTGAACTGACCCTAAAAGATGAAAAGCCCATGTTGGGTTCAGGGAGAGGGGAACAATGAATGCAAGTGGAGGACAGGAAGATGAGTTGCATGGCAGCTCTTTGGACAAACTGGAGACAGAGAGAGTCAGGACATGTGCAGTGGTTTAGGGGGATAACAGGAAGGCTCATCTGCTACTCACATGCCAGTCTTGTGTTTTGCACCCAGGCCACATCAGTAACGTCTTGCAGAAGGTAGATGTGCAGCTGATCCAGCAGGACATCTGCAGCGAGACCTATCACTACAAGATCTCTCCCAGAATGCTGTGTGCTGGCTACCACAAGGGCGAGAAGGATGCCTGCCAGGTGACTGAGGAGACATAGGGTGCTCCCACCATATGACAGGATTGCCTAGCATCCTGCGGGTGAGGGATGGGAGGAGGTTCCTTCTGGCAGAACATGCTCCATAGCCTTAAATAAGGGACCTGACAATGGCAAGAGCTGATGAGTAGAATAACCCCTCCACCCCAACTGTCAGCCACCTAACTCTCCCCATCCTCACCCTCCAGTTACAAGAGCAGAAATTTATCTTCTCAGTTCCTTAGGGTGATGTCCAGTCTCCCAGGAGACTACATCTTGGTGATGTAGCCTTACGAGAGCCACACCAACCCCCTCGGGAAGTTTATTCACTTTTTCCTCAGTGTCTGCACTGTATTTAGGATTGCTGGTGACAGAAATACAGCTTCAATGTTCCCTCTTTCATTCCAGCCCATTATATCCTCGCTCTTAGCTCCTCCTTTACATTCCTTTTGAGCAACAATCACCACCTCATTCCTTTGGAGGAGGTTCCCGTCATTCCTCCCAATCCCAGACCCTACCTTACATCAAATGCAACTGCCTTTTCCTTCATTATTCTACATTCCCCAATCATTGTGACTGGTCCCACTCATTGTAGGATCCAGCTCAAATTTGTCAGCTTCAAAGACTCCTGTGGACTTGCTCCAGCCTGTTTCCTCCTGGGATTTGCATTGACTGGAAGAATAAATGTAAGATAGAAAGCATCTAATAGCTGGTTGGAGAAGTAGGACCCACACTCTCAAGGATGTGCTAGCAGCTAACATCAGTTCTCATAAGCCTTTGGTTTCTCGTTCTCTGGTGCACCTCTCTGCCTGAGGTACAAATCTCTGTGGTAGATACTGCAGACACCTCAGGTACTGGGATGGAGCAGTGGATTGTAGCTACTCAATGGGGCCTGACCAGGAGATGAAGAAAGGGTAATGCATTGTCAAAAAGGTTGTAAGGTCATTGTTCTCCAGCACCATCACTGTAGAAACCTGATTGCCCTTTCTTTCCTTTTCCCTCTCCAGGGCGATTCTGGAGGTCCCCTTGTCTGCAAGGAGCCCAGTGAGAGGTGGTTCCTAGCTGGCCTGGTGAGCTGGGGGCTAGGATGTGCCCGTCCAAATTATTACGGGGTCTACACCAGGATTACGCAGGTGCTGGGCTGGATGAAGCAGACGATGAGCTGAGGAGTGTCTGCCTGTGCCTTCCCCATCCATTATGTCCTCTTGACACTGGTCATTTTATCTCCAGTGCTGGGAAAGAGACTTTATTTCAAAGTGTTGTCAGGGTTGGGAGGCCTGCAGCCTTCAGTGTGAACTCAAAGATAATATGTAGCAGAGGAAAACTAAGGAGAAGTACCAGAAGTCCCCCCTGCTCTTCTCAAGAAATGTCCATTTTTTTATTAAGGTCAAGCACACAAAGAGCCAGGGCTATGGTGCATTCTGCAGGGGGGGCAAGGGAGCATAGGTTCCTAGGGTTCCTGGACAGATGTTTTCTGGTTAAGTTACTGGAGGGGAAGGCATGGGCGAACTCCATGATTCATTCCCCATCCCAATGCTGGAACACTTGCCGAAAGAAAATCATACTGATGTAGCTAGAGCTGAGATCCCCATAACTGTGAAAACAATCTGCTTCTCTCTGTCCCTTCCTGTCATTCATCCTTCTCTTTCCCCTTCCCCCTTGCCTTACACCTCCTTCCCGTACTAATTGCTGCTTTTCTTAGCTAGAGCATGTGGCTAGGGTTCAGCTGTGCAACTGTTATGTATCAGTGCCTCAGGTCAGGAGACCATCGCTATGCCCTTGTGTGTTGCTGCATCTCTCCTGTAATAGCACCACCCTCTTTTGCTGCAGTTGGACTCCTTCAGGCAGAGTTCCTGGCCATCTGAGAAGCCTCCTTCCCAGTTCTGTGAATTAATTTAATACTTTTAACACAAAGATCTTCCTTCAGTTCCATCCTCAGAGCCCAACTGGTCAATGAATGAGGGGAGAGGTCGCGGACTGGGTACTTTAGATGGTGATTGCTATGTATTTATAAAGAAATATTATGGGCCACTCTCTAGAACTGGAAATAAAATGGATTATTTTTTGCTCTACATTTCCTTTCTCTGTTTAACTTTTCCTGGGTAAAGACTGCATCTTTCTGCCCTGAATTCCATGTGCAGCAACTTTATAGGAATGGATTAGGGTGCAAACCTCAAGGAGAAAGCCACCTCCTTCTCATCTAATGAAGACAGCCATCTCCCTCCCATCTACATCCTGGGTCCACTCTGGACATCTGGTCTTCTAGGTAGGTGCTCAGACAGTGGTCATTATTGTGGTGTGAGCCTCAACAGGAAGAGCTTCTCCCATCGACCCTGTTGCACATACTTAGAAAATGCCACACAGACAGTAAAGTATGGTGTGGCCAGGCTCCCTTTGACTGTAAGAAATTCTCTGCCACTTTATCTAGGGTCCAGGAGAGCTTCCCTTTCCACATCTCAAACTGGAGGACAGTGAGTGTTCAGTAACTATTCCTGGTTAAGACCAGGAGATGACAGGAGGTTCTTTGCCTCCATATTTCTGAGCAAGGACCGGGACAACTCCCCCACTAGGATTACGGACAGGCTCAGAGCACACGATGCCATGCCTAGGGTCAGGGACGATCTAGTTAGGGAACTCTTGAAGGGACTGGACGTGTATAAATCACCAGGTCTGAATGCTCTTCATCCGAGGGTACTAAGGGAATTGGCGGAGGTCATAGCAGGGCCCCTGGCACAGCTGTATGAGTGCTTGTGGTGCTCTGGCCACGTCCCAGGGGACTGGAAAAGGGCCAATGTGGTCCCCATTTACAAGAAGGGGAGAAGGGAGGACCTGGGTAACTATAGGCCAGTTAGGCTTACCTTGGTTCTTGGGAAGACCTTTAAGAAAATTATCAAGGAACACGTCTGCAGAGGCCCAGCATGGGAGGTAATGCTTAGGGGCAACCAACACCGGTTCACTGCAGGCAGATCCTGCCTGACTAACCTTGTTTCCTTTTACGACCAGGTCACAAAGTCCTTGGATACGGGTGTTGAGGTGGATGTTGTCTACCTGGACTTCAAGAAGGTCTTTGACACTGTTTCTCACCCCATTCTCATAAAAAAACTAGGCGACTGTGGCATTGATGTCTACACAGTCAGATGAGTGGCATATTGGCTCAATGGTCGCACCCAGAGAGTGGTGGTGGACAGGTCATTTTCAACCTGGAGGGATGTGGGCAGTGGAGGTCCTTGTACCCAGAAAGTGGTGGTGGACAGGTCATTTTCGACCTGGAGAGATGTGGGCAGTGGAGTCCCCAGAGCTCGGTCCTCAGGCCTGTGCTATTCAACATCTTTGTCAGTGACTTGGAAGTGGGCGCGGAAAGCATGCTGTCCAGATTCGCTGATGACACAAAGATGTAGAGCAAGATGGGCACACTGGAGGGGAGGGACAGAATCCAGCTAGATCTAGACAGGTTACAGAGGTGGGGGGATGAGAATAGGATGGAATTCAATGCAGACAAGTGCAAGGTGCTGCATCTAGGGAGAAGGAACCAGCAACACACGTATGGGCTGGGGAACACCCTTCTCAACAACACAGTGGCTGAAAGGGATCTTGGAGTCATTGTTGACTCCAGGGTGGACGTGAGTCGCCAATGTGAGGAAGCGGTCAGTAAGGCTAACCGCACCTTGTCGTGCATCTACAGATGCATCACAAGCAGGTCCAGGGAGGTGATCCTTCCCCTCTATGCGGCGCTGGTCAGGCTGCAGTTGGAGTACTGTGTCCAGTTCTGGGCACCGCGCTTCAAGAGGGATGTGGCTAACCTTGAGAGGGTCCAGAGGAGGGCCACTCGAATGGTCAGAGGGCATCAGGGCAGGCCCTACGAAGATACACTAAAAGGCTTGAATCTATTCAGCCTCCACAAGAGAAGACTGAGAGGGGATCTGGTGGCCATCTATAAACTCACCAGGGGGGACCAGCAGAAAATAGGTGAGGCTCTGTTCCCCCAGGCACCACCTGAGATAACAAGGAATAACAGCCACAGATTGATTGAGACCAGGTTCAGAATTGATATCAAGAAGCATTACTTTACAGTCAGGGCTGCCAGGCTCTGGAATGGGCTCCCAAGGGAGGTGGTGCTCTCCCCTACCTTGGTGGTCTTCAGAAGGAGGTTGGATAGATATCTGGTTGGGGTGTTATGATCCCAGCGCTCGTTCCTGCCCAGGACAGGGGGTCAGACTTGATGATCTGGTCAGGTCCCTTCCAACACTAGAAACTATGAAACTATGGAACAGGCAGGTAATAGGGAACACAACCCATTTACGGGGGAAAGGGTTAATACGAGCTGCACCCAGCAAACAACTTTCCCATCCTGTCTGCTTTGTGAATTTTATTCACAGTCCAGCCTAGTCCCATTTGTGCTGGGATGTCCCACAGGGTTCTCTGTGCGGAGACTCTTATCACAGATACCTCCTGCCTTGCCTGCCATTCCCGATCAGGGCTGAAAGGAGTTATAATGCCTCTGCATCATTAACATCTTGGTCCTTATTCCTAGTACCCAGACCCTTCCCAGGAGCACCAGACTCCTGTGGCAGAAAGGCGCAGAGACAAGAAGTAACAATCTGTGAGATTTATTGAGGAGTTACAACATAGCGTCCTCAGACACAGCTATGAAGCAAACAACCCACTCCCAGAAGCACAGGCTGGCATCTCCCGTTTAGAGCAGACAAAATCCTCACAGGTGTCCCAGGCAGCACTTTTGCCTCTTTCACCCTCACTGGTCTCGGATTTATTACTGTGAGGCGTCTATGTGCATATCACCCTACAAGGGCTCGACCCTTCCTCCTTCCTCCCCATAGCAGGCATAAAGGCAGATGCTCTTTGGAGAGAGACAGGGATTCTCTGTTTGTCTGCTGGTGACAAGCATGGTTTGACTGCCTTCCCCAATGGCAGGCTCTGTTATAGAGCAGGGAAGGACCCTACAGTAAATCAGGCACACGGGCCCAAAACTGAGAAGTTGGAGTGGCAGAGGGAGCTTATAGCTGTTGTGCTTTCTTCTGCCTAGCAGGGGTCGCTGTGACACTAAAAAGGCAAATGCAAATCTTGTGGGCAAAGGGTGATTGTAGGGTGTGGGTTACACCCCTGCAGCAAGTCAGACACAGACTTGAGCGTCTGCCTGCCTCCAAGGGGTGCTGGCATGAGCTTCAGACAGGATATTCCAAAATACAGGTTTTAAAGCAAAGGCAACCAAGTTGAGGGTGAGACGTGGAGTCAGCATGACGCTGTCCCACAAGGGGCTGCCATAAACTATGGTACAAAAATAAAGATTTAAACTGGAAATTAAAAAGAGGGAGTTGAGCACTAGAATGACATCCTGAGGCCTCTGGCTTGTAACAGCTGGAAAATGAGAGAAAGAGCAAAGCCAACGACAGAGAAAATCAAGAATGAAAGGAAATGGGAGAATGGGAAGAGGAATAGAAAAAGGGAGAGAAGAAAGAACAGAAAAGAGAAAGATGTGAAAAGGGAGGAAAGAGAGAGAGAGAGAGAGGAAGGAAAATCCACATGAGTAAAATACATTGACTTAAGAAACTCAAGTCTCACAGCTGAGGGAGAAGAGGCTCCTGAACAGAAGGCAGGAGAGAGCCTGGCAAATGCCAGACAGACAATGAATGCCCTAATCATGAAGGGTGCAGGAAGAGGGATTCAGAAACCTCCCATGTGATACAAATCCTGTAAAATCCCTAACAAGAGAGAACCAATGACTCTTCCCTCTGAGCTCCTTATGGCACCAGCCATCAGCACCACACAGCCAACGCTTATGAACTACAGAGCGCTGGGGCATATTTTACGCAGAGCCCAAAAAGCCAGCTGCTCAGTTGCTATGCTTATCCCCAGAACAGTCACCCTGTTGGAGTCTGAGGGGAGATGAGATGACCAGCCTAAGATTTCTTTCAGAGGCAAGTGGCAGTGAGACAGGAAAGATATAGAAATCTTCATGCAGAATATTCTGTCAGCTGTCAAGAAGAGGATTAACAGTAGCTTCTGGGAGAAAGACTTGTGGGATATGTGCATCTATCTGTCTGTCAGTGCCAGGCAGAAATGTGGCACTTCTCCCATTTACAACAGGATAAGTCTTGCCCTTGTTCCCACCCCTCTTAGTTTCTCACAGCTTTGCTCTGCCTTCTGCTGCCAGAGCCTTTAGTCCAGAACTGTAAGGCCTGCTCAGAAATAAAGGCACAAACCAAAAAAATCAGGAAAGCATCACATAAAGAAAGTACTCCCCCCCCCCCCCAGCCACCCCCACCCCCCAGCTTTACAAACCAAGGCCAGATCCATAAGAGGGGAGGTGAGTGTCACCCATGCAGAACTCAGATTTGTATCTGAGAGTGCAGACAGGTACTGTACCTGCAGAGAAGGAAAAGTGAGGAGCAGGAAGACATGGGGTCCTGAGTGGGGAGCACGCAGGATCAGAGGCTGGGGAGGTGAGGTATGGGAACTTAGGTGCATGGGAAGAAGCAATGAAGGTGAAGGGGACAGAGGAGCAGAATTCTTGAGGGAAGGCAGCGTGGAGAGGAGGGGGTGGAAGCCCCATGGGCAGGATGAGAGCAGCGGAAGGGAGCAGGAGGAGAAGGAGTCCGCAGGGAGAAAGAATTAGTGGAATCCTGAGTAGATGAATGTGCTGCAAATAAAAATAAAAAATTAAGTTAAACAGAAAGCAGCAGCCAGGGTAACAGAGCTCCCACTGAACCCTCAGCCCCAGTGTGCCTCCTGCTCCCTGCAGTGATTCCCCCAGCCCCTTCCCTAGTGCTTCCCTGACGCTAGCTGTGCAGACTCTCACCAGAAGGGAATGGACGGCTTTATGCTCGGGTATTTATTATTATCATTTTCCTCAGGGATTTGCTGCACCTTTCTCCTCTGCTTCTGCCTCTGCCTCTGCCTCCTCCTCCTGCTCTTCCTCCTCTGGATCCTCCTCTGTGCTCTGCGTCCCAGCATGCAGTACAAAGGGAAGAAAGAGCGGAGACACTTGCAAGATGAGCCATGGTGATTTTTGCTCAAGCACCAGGCCTTAATGTAGTGGTCATACTTGGGCCCAAGAGAGAATTTCTCTAAACAGATTAGAGATCTTTGGAGGTAGTTGGGGGCAGGGGGGAATTCACTGATCTCCAGAGCACAGGATCTATCCCACATACAAATGCAGATGGTTGTCAGGTACTGAGAGAACTTGGTTCTTCCTATGGTCTACTGCCTACCGAGCAAGTGCCCCGCAGGGAGTTTCTCCCCTCCCTTTCCTGCCAGAAGGTGAATAGGGAACTTCCTCCTATTTCCACATATTGGAACTCATTGGAGGAAACATTCCTCCTGCATAAAAAAGTTTGTAGACTTGGTCAGGAAACAGATGCCTGCTGCAAAGCATTCTGAGGATTCACATGCTTGCGGGACTGAGGAGAGCAACACACTCACTATGGGCACAATGAGAAGGGATATCAAATAGGCATGAGAAGGTCGCAGGTACCTCATTACAGTGATTTACCACATATACAAGGTCCCATTTGGTAGCAGATGATGGCACTTCATGACCTTGAAAAAGGGACTGGCCATGACATTTCACCACCTGGTTAACTCACAGCTGAAGTTGATAGAGGAAAGAGAGAGAAGAGGCTCTTACGGTGATGAAGATAAGCCATTAACAGGGAGGGTGACGTAAAAGTTAGTCTCACCTTGACTTTGCGGCTGGGCTCAGAGCTCAGGCCATTAGGAGAACTGTACAGCTCTTTGGAGACCACGCACAAAAACTCTGTCTGGTCCTCATTCCCATAGTTATAGGTTGAACCAATATTCACCAGCTGGAAAGAAAAAGGAAGGGAAGATTACACACGTTCATTGCTATATGGCCACTGTTCTCTGGGGGAAAGCCTTCAGGCAGCACTGAGTCAAACCTCTATGTATGAATCCCGCTAATAAGTCCCAGCAGCTGGGAACAAAACAGAGGCTAGGACACGAAGAACTGGGAATGGAACCTGCTGAAATGCAGAGAACTTTATCCTCAGATGCACAGGGTCCTCCCAACTCCCACTGAAGAGGTGACAGGGAGAGGGACACTCCCTGACAGCATCCCAGGTTGTTTCAGGTGAGTGAACACTACTTCTGGAAGGGAGTGTGCATTCTGGCACCTTGGGGTTATGGCTTGTTTCCCTTCTCCTATGACTTGTTTGCTAACAGTATACTCCTACCTAGGCCACACATATTCTGCCCATACCTGCTCAAAACGCCAGCCATCTGACATGGTGGAAACCATCTGAGTGAGCTCTTCTTCCTGGCATTGCAGCACCCGGTACACATGTTTTGGTGGAACCTGGGAGCAAAGTAAAGGGTTTATTAAAAGCATGTTGCTGACAGATCCTTCCTGTGAGGCAGATGTTCCATCAGAAAATAAAGCAAAATGGTTCTCTGGCCTTAAGACACCATACTGGAACAAAAACTAACACCATTGTGGCTAATAAGAAGAGAAAGACCTGTGGCTCAACTTCATACTGCCTAGTCCTTGGAGAGCCTGGAATGAGGACAGAAAAGAAGAGTGGTTTCTATGGTGGGGAAGGAGCAGACCGCAGATGCAGCAGAAAAGCACCTGTTTTAAATGCACACAATGCAGGGGAGAATCCAGCACTCAGCACAGACCACACTCTTTGATATGGGAAATCTGCAATTGTTACTAACATTAATGAAAGTCACCTATATAGTGCCATAGATGCCCATTTACAGGCAGTCAGCACATTCCCCATCCCATGGGGGTTTACAGCCTAAGTCATATAAGGTAAAAAGCAGCACAAGATAAGGCACAGGACAACTATTCAAAGAAAAGAGGGTAGGATGATATTACTGGCAAGGAGCAGCAGTGTATCTGCCACAGGATGCCTGTGTAATTATGGGCAAAGCACCTAATCTCTCTGTGTCCCAGTTTCCAGCCTGCAAAAGGAAAATGATAATCCAGCCATTCTCTCACCCTTTCTCTTGTCTACTTGGATTATATATCCTTTGGGGCAGGGACTGTCCCTGTGTTTGTATAATACCTACTAAAGTAGGACCCCAATGTCAATATGAAAGTCTTGGTGACACTGTAATGCATGTTACCACCATTATTTATTATTGTTGTTGTTATTTGCAGGACTGTTGTTGTTAGTAGTAGTAGTAGTAGTAATAGTAGTAGTAGTAGTATTTATTAAGAAGCAGAAAGTATTAAAGGAGAGCTTGAAATAGGTGAGCAGGGTGAGAGGTGGAGAAGTCAGGATCAGTGATTTCCTCTCCACAGCTACCCCTCTGCCTAATGCCATGATGACACTTTAGTGACTCCCCCCATATATCCTTCTGCCTTCCCTCATGCTAACACCTCAGTGATTCCTCACTGATCTCCTCCTGCCTCCCACAGTGGCAGCACACTAAAGGGAATGAGCTGACTACTTTCTGAACAGACAGGGGCCCAGCAGACATTATACCTTCAACACACTAGCCCCTTCATACATTGAACAAGCCGTTACGGTTAGTGCTCTGACTGAAGGCTGATGATATAAGATCTTCACAGATAAAATAAATGCCACATCCAGTGCCACCTCTGGAGTAAGAAAATAGGACTGAGTTATTGTAATTAAGTGGAGATCTTGTTCAGGGGAAATTTCAGGACATGGAATTTAGCTTGTTGACTCTACTCAGTGCAGTCATCCCTGTGTTTCTACTGCATGATTCGAGCATCTCTCCCATTTGCCCTCCTTACTGTTCCTGGTTCTTCTTTCTTCCTCAGCTCCACCCTCTGTCTCCTTCTCTCCCCATACCTGTGTTACTGTGTAGTCCTTCTCCTCCAGTCTGTCCTTGATTATTCTGATTAAAGGGCCAATGTTATAGAACTCGGCTTCTTCCAGAACCCCTAGAAATAAAGGCACAGAGAGCACAAAAGGCACATGGATGAGCTGCTGTACTTTCTTATTGGCTTATTTTCTCTGTTTCTCAGTCCCATTTGGCATCTCCAAGAATTCAGATCCATTGACCAGGAACTCCTCGTACATGAAGAGGTTTGGGCTGTTTGGAAACTCCTACACCTGGTATTGAATTCAGACTGCCCTGATTACTGGACCATGGGAAGAGGTAGTGTCCTGAACTGAACCCCAGCTCCCTGGTTACCATTCCTAGATTCATAGATGCTAGGGTTGGAAGGGACCTCAACAGATCATCCAGTCTGACCCCCTGCCCTGGGCAGGAAAGAGTGCTGGGGTCAGATGACCCCAGCCAGTTGCCTATCCAACCCTCTCTTAAAGACCTCCAAGGTACAGAAGAGCACCACCTTCCTTGAAAGCCTGTTCCAAATTCTGGCCACCCTTACCGTGAAGAAGTTCTTCCTGATGTCCAGCTTAAATCTGCTCTCTGTCAGTTTGCGACCATTGTTTTTTGTTATCCCAAGAGGCGCCCTGGTGAACAGAGCATCTGCAATCCCTTTCTGCGCCCCCCTAATGAATTTGTAGGTGGCCACAAGATCACCTCTCAGCCTTCTCCTGCGGAGGCTGAAGAGATCCAGTTCCCTTAGTCTCTCCTCATGGCACTTGGCCTGAAAACCCTTAAGCATATGAGTGGCCCTCCTCTGAACCCTCTCGAGGTTATCCACATCTTTCTTAAAGTACAGCACCCAAAACTGGATGCAGTACTCCAAGTGCGGTCTGACCAATGCCACATAGAGGGGAAGTATCACCTCCTTGGATCTGTTTGTCATGCATCTTGCTAATGCATAATACAGTGCAGTTAGCTTTGCTGATGATTTCATCACATTGATGATTCATGTTCATCTTGGAATCCACTAGGACTCCAAGATCCCTTTCTGCTTCTGTGCTGCTGAGAGGGTCATTCCCCAGCCAGGAAGTGTGCTGGATATTTTTACGCCCCAAGTGCAGCTCTCTGCATTTGTCCTTGTACTGCATCCTATTGTGTCCTGCCCACTTTTCCAACCTGTCCAGGTCCACCTTCAATCATTCCCTACCCTCCAGTGTGTTCACTTCACTCCACAATTCAGTATCATCTGCAAACTTGGACAGATTACACTTCACACCCACATCCAAGTCACCGATGAAGACATTGAAGAGAACAGGTCCAAGGACCGAGCCCTGCAGCCCCCACTGCCCACATGCTTCCAGGTCGATACTGACCCATTCACCACCACACTCTGGGAATACCCCGCTATCCTGGCTGTGATTCCAGAAAGGGGGCACTGTTCACTGAGCTCTGAACCCAGGCCCACTGCTCACTTTCCCAGGGAGAGAAAGGCTCTCATTATGGGGTACACAACCTGCTCCCTCTGATTTACTGACTGAGGAGGTTGATTATAAGCCCCTGGATACCTTTCTGAGGGCTTCACTTTGGCCCTTGGTTACTGTCCTGAAGGCTTCATTCAGCGGCCACTGAATACACTCTCAGTTTCTCTTCTGCAGAGTTCTATATGCTTAAGAGTGAGACCTGATTTCACTTCTTGTCATTGTCCTGGGACTACAGGAATTTGAATTTTCCCATCTGGTCCCTGTCCTTCAGTGACCTTTGTCTTGCTGATCTCAGAACTGAATTGTGCTTTACCTCAAAGCAGATCAACAAAGATTTGTGTTTCACTTTAAGCTACTGTGTTTGCATCTGGCCCCTCTCCTGAGACACACATGATCATGTTGCTAACAGGCCTGTGGGAGAGGGTAGGTGGGGGGCATGGTACCTAATGGGTCCACAAGGGGCAATGATGTCTCAAAAACAACCTTCACAGATTCCCTGGTCAGTATGCAGACATGGCAGGAAAGTGAGATTTGTCTGACCTCACCCTTCCCACTTCAACCCACTCAGAGCTTTTCATCCTCCTACCTTCCTAGTGGAAAAAGTGGAAGGGTGAGAAGGGACTGGGTGATAAAGCAGTCTCAGCCAAACAGGGCTCAAACCCTGTCAGGTTGCATTGGAGAAGGCCACCTGCATCCTATTTGATAATTCAGCAGGGAACTTACTATCCCAATGACCACAGTGACCTTGTTGCTCCTTTCCCATCTCTTCTGATCCCCAGTAACTGCAACAGCCCATTCAACCAGTGGAGCAGTGATGGGGACACCAGCTTGTTCAAGGGTTGGACTCAAACTGGGCTTCCCTCACCATCCTAGTGGGCACTCCCTCCCAAGCACTTATTCAGTGTATCAAATGAAAACTGACCCATTTTCAAGATAGCAGAATGGAATGAGGTCAGGGAATTAGGGCAAACAGCATGTAATGTAACCCACTTCCAGCAGCAGGGAGAGGTGTTAAGAAGGAAGTTTGGGGTTTCTAAGACTCACCCTCTTCAGCCATATCTTTATCCAGTACCAGCTTGCCATGACGGAGAAAATTCAGGATAGGTCCAAAGTATGTGGGGTCCCGGTCTATGAGGTAGGCACCAGTCTCATCCTAACCACAGAGACAAGCCAACATAGGAAAAATGTACAAGGGAAACTTGTCCCCATCCCTGACAGCACCATGCAATGAACTGTAATAACATAATAATTTTAGTAACAATATATGATATTTCTATGGCTCTTTTGAGTAGTAGTAAAGACATGCCAATGGAGCTGGGTTCAGTTCTCTTGGCTATGCAATCTTGAGACATTTACCACAATCTCTCTGTGCCTCAGCTTCCCTATGAAAGATGAAGATGATGCTACCTCCCTTCTTTAAGTGATTTGAGATGAAGAAAACCATAAGCATTAGGCCTCTTAAATCCTTCCGAATCACAAAGGCATACAGTACCATTTAGAAAAACAGCCACCTCTGAGTGAAGGGCTGCTGGTAAATGCTGCAGACAACAGTGCTACAAATACACAAGCTCGGGTACTTTGGCAAAATCAGCATCAAAGCCAAGCAGCCCATCAGGCCAACACAGTTAAAGCACTCCAGTTTCTGCAGCCAACAGAGGGACATTATGTTCAGCTGCTTCTGGTTCCCCTGCCTAAACGAACAAGTACATATTTACAGCTGGTTCAACAGGAACAGATTCCAGCACAAGTCCAGCATGAGGCTCAAACGCACAGCTTCAGGTTCATAGCAAGATGCCTTAACTACTATGTCATCATACTTTGCTTGGCAAAGCATGCTGGGTCAAAACAGTACCCAGGATTTTTAACATTCATACAGAGCAAGCGGGACCTTGATTGTAAAGGTCTCAGTATCCTAAGCTCAGCCCCGCAGCAAAAGAGACAATACTCTTACTTTTTTTCCCTCGGATAAACTGAAAGGATCTAGGAAACTCCTGCACAGATCTGAGCTGATGGGCTTCCTGACATTTCAGGCCTGAAGCTGCCACCCCTCCAAACTCTCCCTTCTGATTGATAAGGCTTTCTGGGAGCTTTACTACATTTCCCTGTCAGTAACAGCAAGAATCAAAAATAAAAAGTCGGGGACTCTCCACTCAGCATGGCTCCTACCTTGACAGTCGCATGAAGGCAAGGAGGATGGGAAGCTCTTAATTTTGGCTGTACTCGGCAAAGCTATTCCTCCTGTCAGGCTTCAGCTTAAAGTCTGAGCCAAGCAGTGGCTCAAAGCTAGGGCACTTCAGGTGGAGTAGTGACAGCACAAGAAAACAGAGCCTCTCAGGAGTCGCTGGTAGTTCTGGTGCAGAAGACAGGTGTTATGCCACATATTAAGACAGCTGCATGGCACTAAAAAGAGAAAACCAGGGGATCCAGGGAGGGATGAAGGTCTCTCCATCAAATTACATCTGCCCCTCTGCAGCCGCAGAGATGCTGTGCCGTCCCTGCCATCAGCCTGGCTCCATCCCTTTCTCTCCTATTCCTGCACCGAACCTTTCTCTGCCCGTGTGCTCCTTTCCCTCTCTCCTCTTTTCCTCGTGCCCCCCAGCCCAGCCTGTGCAGAGCTTTGTCTCTCCCTCAGGGGTCCCTTTCTTCCCAGACGGGTACAAGAAGAAGGCAGAACACAACCGCACGCACGCACACACGATGCCAGGCAGAAAGCTACCCCTCAGGGCAGGTGCCAGCCTGATGCTTACCCGGTCCGACTGCAGCTCCTCCCCCTGGCACAAGCGGCACAGGAATGATTTCTGTTCCCGGCACAGGGTCTGCCTCGTGGTTAGGAAGATGGTGCCCCCAACATTCAGCCGTACCCACTTGCCCCTGCTGCTGGTGGCAGGGGGAGGCTGGTGAGTTTCCCAGGCATAAGAAACCCTTTCTGCCCGTTGCATTTCCTCCCTTCCTTCCATCCTCATCTCTCCCTCTCTCTGTCTCTCTCTGTCCCTCCCCTGCTCCTAAGCTAAAGAAACCAAGGCAGGTATTGGACACTGGAGGATTCTGGGATCTGTAGTTCCTGAGGTGGCCTGCACCCCAGAGGTGGCTGCATTTCAGTGGTGCTGTACGTACACAGCTTCTTAAATGCTATGGGATCTTTTGGGAAGATGGATGCTGGATGAATGTTGTATCTACTGTTCTTGGTGAATGGCACAAGAAGCAAAAGTGAGATCCACAATCTGAACCACTGCTATCATTCAGAGGGCATTAGGATCACGGTTTTTGCTTACAGCCCTTCTCTAATTTTTATGAGTGTACTTGCTATACAGCACTTTGAAGAGGCAAAGTAATACGTAAAAAACTTTAGTTGTCAGGTGAGTGACGTTCTCTCTGAAAATGGGCACCTAGGAATTCTGGGAACTGTAGTTTTCTATGTCCCACCATGCCTGCAACCCATGATGGGTGGACTTGGGAGATGCTGAGAAGTGCAGTGTAACACATCCCACTAACCCGGCTGTGGGACACCAAAGGACTCTGGAAGCTGGCCTCCAGATCTGGGTCACGCATGCAGTGTGCTTTGAATGGAGGAGAAAACTGCTGCGCCCATCCGCCAAATAGTGTTATCCCTTCCAGTGCCAGCAGGACAGTCACCTTTCCTGTTCCTGATTCCCCAAACAGGTATCTGACTGCTATCTCAGTCACTGCAGTGCTGTTGAAGTAGAGAAGTTGGACAATTTCCTTCTTTGAAGTGGGTGGTTTTAAGAGTGGGGAATCAGCCTTAAGCAACAAAGCCCAAGTTCTTTATATTTCTCTCTGACTCAGAACAGCCATCTATCTACTTGGCAAATTTTCCCTAATCTGCTACCCTTCCAGCACCTCTAAATCTGCCTGGCAGAGACTCCTTCGTGCGGGAGGAAGGAAAATGAGTCTCCATGTTCACTTAGTCACAGGGCTTTGCTGCTACCACACACACACAAACACACACACTCTCTCTCTCTCTCTCTATCTCCAATGTAACTCTGGAATGATGTAGCACCTTCTAAAAGTTTCTACCTCTAGCTCTTCTGAATGCCCCATTCCAGGCAGTGGTTGTGGGAAAGAAAAGACCAGCTTCATCAGCAATTTAGTTGCATGAATTCCAAGACTTAAGCAAAACACAAATGCTTTATCTATCCCACAACCCAGCGTCTACCACACCCTACTAACCAACTACAGCCACGCCTGCCAATCTTTCAAATGGTATTCATATCAGGAAGAAAAATGCTGATTGCTTCCCTCCGTTAGTCTGACACAGTCTATATCTTCTCTTACCTCTTTTCCAAATAGGTTTCTGACCTTTGGCAGTGTAACACACAAAATGCAGCAGCATAGACATTTTAATTTATCATGTCCAAATGTTGCCTTTCCAGTCCAGGCTGTTGCTTCACCATGATATGCATGCTTTAGCTTTTGTTCTAATCAAGGATATGCATCTATATATTAATAACAGTGTTTGCAGGAATGGTGCTCAACCTTTTTAAGGCACCTCTTGGAAAATACCGGCTTTTAGTTTTCATTCTTTTTTGAGTATGGGAAAATAATAGAGCCATTTTTCTGTTGCAAAGAAATCATATAGACCACAACAGGTCAGAATGTTTTTAACATTATGGATACCTAGTTGAAATCACTGGGTTTATCTTGTGAATCATTCTTGTACACCGAACAGTGCTACCTTTGTGTAGCACCCTACAACACCCTTGAAAGAAACTCACGGTACTCCAGGATGCCATCATTGCCTTAGGCGCTTTTGCTGATGTAATCAGGCACCAAACCCCTTCAAAATCATGTTGCAGTGCTAGATGTTAATATCTGAACAGAAATCACAGGCCTGACTGTGCACCTTCAAGGTGTTTGCAAAATTGGGCTGTGCTTTTCAGGCCAGCAAGTAGTGTATTGGGTGAGCATGGGCAGACTAGCATTACTTTGGGCTATACTGATTGCTCTAGGATAGTCTGTGAGGAAATTAAGGGATTAATAGTGAAGAAATTATGTTCTGGGAAGAAGAGAGAGGGATGGGAGGGGCAGAAAGCAGGAACAGGGAATTGTAGGACTGCTACTGGAGGATTTCCTATGCTTATTAGGCCTGTGCGAGTCAGCAGCAATCCGATCCGGCTTCAGATCCGGCCGCTTTGGATGGCCGCAATCCAATCTGGAGCTCTGACTGGGTTCCCGCCTCCATCCGGCCAAAGCGTCGGAGCCGCCTCGGAGATCCGGCCATAGGGTATAATGGGGAATCAATGAAATATCTATAACTTTGTTGTTTTTTGTCTGATTTGGATGAACCTTGCAGGGTTGGTAGCCTCTCCTGAGAGCATGAAACCTGCCAAGTTTCAAGAAGATCAGTGCAAGGGTTTGGGAGGAACTGTACCCCAAATTCTTGAAAGCCAAACTCCTGTCATGTCTATGTGTTACAAGGGGGGGGGGGGGGGGGGAAACGAGGGGG
>NW_005842175.1:805629-819329 GCF_000455745.1 Alligator sinensis
TTAGCCTGGGTTTGTAGGTGCTAATTGATGCTCGTTAAATCGTTATGTAGTAGCTAGGTCCTGTGTATTGAGCTGGGCCCTGAGGCCCTGGTCCCTGAGAGAATCATGGATTGATTGGTAAGGGGGGAACCCAGCAGCTTAGCAGCCAGGCCTGCAGCAGTGTCTCCCCTCCCTGCCCCAAGACAGACACAGTCAGTCCCACAAGCACCCATGGCACCAGTTTTGCTTGTCCGCAGCTTGAGGGGCAGTTCCCCCCAACCCCCTGCACCGATCTTCTTGAAACTTGGCAGGCTTTGTGGCCTCAGTAAGAGCTACCAGCCTTGCAGTTTTCACCCCCGTGTTGTAAGACATAGACGTGACATGAGTTTTGCTTTCAAGAATTTGAGGTACAGTTGCCCCAAAACCCCTGCACTGCTCTTCTTGAAACTTGGCAGGATTCATCCTACCTGCAGAGTCTACCACCCCTAAAAATTTCATCTAAATTGGACAAAAAACAACAAAGTTATAGGTATTTTATTGTTTCCCCATTATACCCTATGGCTGGATTTCTGAGACGGCTCCGAGACAGCTCCAAATTGCTTCGTGAAGCCTAATGAGGCCAGCGCTTCGACCCGGATCTGCCGCTTCAGACCGCGAAGCATCTGAATCTTCTCTGGATCCAAAGCTCTATCCAAAGCCTCACACAGCCCTAGTGCGTATACGCTGTAGCTTGTGGCTACAGGGTGACTACACTGAAAAATTAGGCTTGACTGTCTGGAGTCTGGGGACCCAGGAGTGCTGGGAGTTGACTACTGAGGTTCTGAATGTGTCTGGTTAGGGAGCATTGGCATATATATCTGGGCTTGCCCAAACTATCAGCACATATATATCCAGACATATGATGAGCTCGCAATGAAAAGAGCAAGCCGGCAGCACCCTGACTTGCTAAGTGAGCACAGACTCTGGTTATTTGGCTCTTGAGATGACACCAATTCTAACTTGTTGCTTCCCTATAGAGTTGGGAGATGGGCTCTTTTAAATGACTTTGAGAAAGGCTGTGAATTAAACAGAGATGCTGATGAGGCTGAGTGTGGTACCTGTCCCCTTCACTGTCAGGGAAGGCAGTGGAAGCTTTTGCCAAGTGCCTGAGGAGGTCTGCAGCAATTTTAAACTTTGTAAAATAGCTCTGCTACCAAAGGTGATGCTGACATACAAAACAGAGAGAAACTATAGAGGGAGTGAGCTGAGAAGAGGGGATACAGTTATGCTGGAATGGCTACAAGAAAGAGGTTCCCCTCTGAAAAGGGGGAAATAGGGGAAAATAGGGGAGAGTTACAATCTTTCAGGAGGCTTCTGAGTGTGGAACAGATCCAGAACCTGCCCCAAGACTGAAAGGATATGTGCATCATAGGGGAATGTACAGATGGTTCAAAGACAGCCTAAAGAGGAGTGTCCCAGACATGAGATCCAGGTAAAGGGAGAGGAAGGTGCTCTAAACTGAGGGCATGTGGGCATGCCTATGGCAAGTGGGAGAGGCATCCCTCAACTGACTCCTGACATCTTATCGCCTGATGTAACCTCTCCCAGGGACTGGAGCACGAAGGACCCCGAGCCACATGCCCTAGGGTTAGGTAATTAGCAGTGCATCATAGCAGCCCGAGCAGAGCAGGGGTGAGATGCTGCTCTTCAGGTGCAGGTGCTCTGAATGCAAGGCCAGAGCAGGTAAATAATCTGCAATCAGACCCAGGATCAACAAGAGGTACCAGTCAATGTGGTGATATCTGAGGGATGGAAGTACATGAAAGCTGCCCATGCTTGGTCAAACCCTGCATGGTACCCTTCAATAACATCGCTGTCACAGTTCCAAGGTTAACTACATAAATAATCCTTTTATGGCATCCTCAAGAGCAGCTGATTAGATCTTGGGTCTCTGGCTGTCACCTGTTTTTGGAACAGAAAGTTGTATTCCACCTCTTCCAGACCATAATTTTAAGGTGCAGTCCCCTGAGGTCCAACTATGTTCACCCATGCACTATAATGATGACAGGCTTTTGGTGTGGGAACCAAAGTTACGGAGCATGCTGTATGGGGGGACAACTCAAGACATGAAATGAGACACATATGGGCTGGGGGCCATATAGGCAAAGCTGGTCATTCATGTGGGTGCGTAGTTTAAGCTACATGTTAAGTAGAGAGACCAGTATCAATTGAAAATTTCTGGTATCATGTTTGATATATATGCATTGGATATTACACCCAGGTCAGAACATGGTGCAGCACCTGCAGAGCTGTGTTCCCTCAGAGACGACGATGCAGTGGCCAGCCACCTTTCGCAAAGCACATTATTATTTATTTAAAGCAAAGGCATTACAGAGAAACAGTCATAAAACAATAAACAGCGTATACACTTACAAGGCTTGCCAGGGTTCACCGGACTTCCGGATAAGTTTCTAAATAGCCCAATTAGAAGTCTGTCAGTTGCCAGGTCTGACATTTTTTTCCCAAAGTAGAGCTGTCTCTTTTAGTTGCTTGCTGTCTTCTTGAATCATTATGTACAATTCCCCCACCTTTCACACCTCCATAGTTGAGGTTTCCGTAGACCTGTCAGCTACTTTTGGCATTGGCATAACGTCATCCTCAGTAACCCCAGATCTCATGGGACACCTGCTTAATGAGCCAGGAGCACAGGGGCACAATTGAGCTGCCGTGCAGTGGCCATTATGAATTTGTCAGTGTCCACAGCTTCTATAATATCTGAACATAATGAGACTTTGACACTTCTAAGCTTCCAAAATATCATCTCTACCTCAGTCCCCGTGTTGACCCCATTGCCATGCCTGTAGACCAAGTCAAAAAAAGGCTCTGGGATCCTGATACTGGGCTATTGGAAGATAATTCCTTTTGGTACCTTATTAGGAAAATAATATAGCACTGAACACTTTGGAGGGCTTCTTTCCTTTCCTCGTTCATACCTTGTGACAAGGTATTTAGCAGAAGTTGCAGATTTTTTTTAATCTAACAGGGCTGCACAACTTCAGAAGGATAGCAGGCAAGCTCACTGCAGCCAGACTAGACAGGAGGGAAGTTGACCTATAATGTTTTCATGAATCTCTGCTTTGGTGCAGCCATAGGAACTGTTAGCCAAATGAATGGATGGCAGTTGAACTAATAAGCAGTCATGCCTAGAGATGTAGGGCTGGGACGTTCCTAGGGTACGTGGGAAGTACCGCTGCTACAGGGTTCTCCAGGGGAAGAAATGTGAAATTTTGGAGGAATCTGTCCACGTACTTCTCATGGATTTGGCTTGAAGTTATTAGGCTAAAAAGAAAGGCCTACAAAGGATGGAGGACGGGATCTACCTCCAAGGAGGAATATTCTGCACTGGTCTGGTCCTGCAGGGCGTGAACCAGGAAAGCCAAGGCTGCGATAGAACCCCAACTAACTATAATTATCAAGGACAATAAAAAGTCCTTTTGTAGATATGTGGGGAGCTGGTGGAAAAGCAAGGGCAACATTGGACCCCTGCTAAACCAGAAGGGACAACTGACAACCGACACCCAGGAAAAAGCCAACCTATTAAACGGGTACTTTGCGTCGGTCTTTTATCAGTCCTATGGGACGCCACTGCCCCTTACGGGACAGGAAGGCCTGGGTGAGGGAGATTCCCTGCCTTCCATCAATGTTGACTTTGTGAAGTAACACCCTGAGAGGCTGGACACCCTCAAGTCAGCCGGCCCTGACAATCTACACCCCAGGGTACTCAAGGAGCTGGCTGGCATCATAGCCCAGCCCATGGTATGGATCTTCAAGAGCTCCTGGCGCTCTCGTGAAGTGCCTGAAGATTGGAAGAAGGCCAAGGTTGTGCCTATCTTCAAGGAAGGGAGAAAAGTGGATCCGGCTAACTACAGGCCCATCAGCCTGACCTCTTTCCCGGGGAAGGTCTTAGAAAAGATTATTAAAGAGGCCATCCTTAACAGACTGGCTGACGGCAACATCCTGAGGTATAGGTTTGTTGTGGGTAGGTCTTGCTTGACCAATCTTATTTTCTTTTACAACCAGGTAACCTATCACCTGGACAAGGGAGAGAAGATTTATGTCATATATCTTGACTTCAGAAAAGCCTTTGATCTGGTATCCCATGATCACCTCTTGGCAAAACTGGCCAACTGTGGCCTCAGGTCCACCACAATCCAGTCTGGGGAATTGGCTCCATAGTCGGACCCAGAAGGTGGTGGCTGACGGAAGTCAATCATCATGGTGCCCTGTGACCAGTGGGGTCCTCCAAGGCTCTGTCCTTGGATCTATATTATTCAACATCTTCATTAATGATGTGGACATTGGAGTCAGAAGTGGACTGGCCAAGTTCTCTGATGATACCAAACTCTGGGGTAAAGCATCCACACCTGAGAACAGGAGGGCAATCCAGGATGACCTTGACAGGCTCAGGAAATGGGTGGATGAGAACCTGATGGTGTTTAACACCAAAAAATGCAAGGTTCTCCACCTTGGGAGGAAAAAGCTGCAGCATCCTTATAGGCTTGGCGGTGCTACGCTGGCTAGCGTTATGGATGAAAAGGACTTGGGGGTCATGATTGACCATTGACCACAAGATGAACATAAGCCTTCACTGTGATGCTGCGGCTAGTAAAGCGAGCAACACGCTGGCTTGCATCCATAGATACTTCTCAAGCAAATCCCGGGAAGTCATTCTCCCCCTGTACTTGGCCTTGGTGAGGCCACAGCTGGAGTACTGCGTCCAGTTTTGGGCTCCACAATTCAAAAAGGATGTGGAGAAGCTTGAGAGAGTCCAAAGAAGAGCCATGCACATGGTCAGAGGTCAGGAAAACAGACCTTATGATGACAGGCTGTGAGCCTGAAAAAGCGCAGGCTCAGGGGCAATCTGATGGCCACCTATAAGTTTATCAGGGGTGTTCACCAGGATCTGGGGGAATGATTGTTCACAAGAGCACCTCAAGGGATGACAAGGCCGAATGGTTATAAACTACTGCAAGACCATTTCAGGCTGGACATAAGGAAGAATTTCTTCACTGTCCGAGCCCCCAAGGTCTGGAATAGCCTGCCACTGGAGGTGGTTCAAGCACCTACATTGAATGCCTTCAAGAGAAATTTGGATGCTTATCTTGCTTGGATCCTATGACCCCAGCTGACTTCCTGCCCCTTGGGCAGGGGGCTGGACTCGATGATCTTCCGAGGTCCCTTCCAGCCCTAATGTCTATGAAATCTATAAAATCTATGAAGTGTTAGGGGATTGTTGAATCATAGAGTGTCACCCTATGCAAAATGAACTGTTTGTTGACAAAAGCTGTGTTTCCATTCCAAGTCCATCATTAAACTTGGATGATGGTCTATTCAGGTGGAGTACGAGTTGGCTGAAGCTGAGAAAAGTTAGGTATTTTGGAATGGAAGAGACCCCAGGGGCATTAAATCCAATCCCCTGCTACCATACAAACCATAACATATAATCCCTTGCATACATTGATCAAGTTCCATCTAAAAATGAGCTGGGTTTCTTCTCTCCTCTACTCCTATTGGATGGCTGTTCCAAAGCCCTGGAATGGTTAGAAACCTCCTTTTAATTTCCAGCCTAAATTTATTCGGGTCAGTTTGTATCCATTTGTTCTTGTACCAACATTGTCCTTTATCTTAAATAGCTCTTCTCCATCCCTGGTGTTTATCCCTCTGGTGTATTTATAGAGAGTAATCATATCCCTTATGTCACCACTACTTAGCTAATTCCTGCCTCTTCTCTGCAGAAAGTGGAGAGTGGAAAATTCCCAAACTCAGAACAAATAAAGCAAGGTGTTACTTAAAACTGCAGAGATTGGAGTGGGGGAAAGCCACAGTGGATGTGTTGGGGAAGGAAGAGTGGAGCATGGTTTGGCTACAGGGTGTCGTGGTGCTGCTTAACCAAAAAAAAAAAAGGATCCATGATCTAGGTGACATGCCATGGGCTGCATGAGAAGAATTCTGCCCCCTGTTTAGAATAAGGGTCTAGAGTGCCCACAGCAATGAGGAAACTGAGGCAGAAAACCATGTGCAATGTTTATTGTAGCCTACAGCTGCATATCTCGTGTTGACGAAGAGCAATTTGTTTCATAATCCTGTGCACAGTTGGTATGTTTGTGTGTTGTCAGGCCTATCAGAAGTCTCTGAAGAGTTATATTGTAAACCTGCAGGAGTGCTCAGTGGGGAGGAGCTCAGAGAAAGTGCATACCTAAGTTTCCAGGAGCTAGGAGGAAGAAGGGCAGAGTCAGCTGGGCCCTGTTCATATGAGTGAGTAAGCGACAGGGAGCCAGGTCCCAGGAAATGCAGCAGAGAGGCCGAAGGGAGAAAAAGTATGGCAGTTAGGGCAAGAGAAGCTTAAGAGCCACACAGACCCCGTGGATTAGGATCCAGCTGCACAACAGCCTCATGAGCCTGCAATGAGAGGGAATTTTACCCAGGACTGTCACAACATATGCCTCATATTGTTCACTCATTCGAAGAGCAGTGTGATCTGAGGAGGGAAAACATGCTCATCTCATGACCTGAAGCAGAATCTGGCTTATTCTTTCTTCAAATTACCAGAACATCAGACATGAATGTGCCCATATAAAAGGACATGGAGAATCCCAAAGACAGCTCCTCCTTCCATTAATGTACTGAATAAAACAGCTGTTACTCTGACCCAGCTATCAAAAATCCCTGACAGCTTGTGGAAATTGAAAATCTCTCCTTGTGGTAAAGCGACTGCTATTGCAGGCAGTTTATTCCTAGGACCCCTATTCAGGCAGGTACTTCAGCTCCTGCTCTATGTTTAATAATATTTATAAATAGCCTATAGAAGACAGTGGAGCTTTTCACATACCAAGAATTAGGCATATGTCTTGCTGAACTGGTGGAGTCCAGCCTCTGGAAGTGGCACAGCTGCGCATGTTTAAAACAGTTTCCAAAGGAAAACTCCTCACTATGAGAACAGTAGGACAGTGGAACAAAGTACCTAGGTATTTCCCTACTTGGAAGTTTTCAAGAAGAGGCCAGATAAGCATCTCTCTAGGATAGTTTAATAGTGAATCCTGTACCTCCATAGGGAATTGGACTAAAAGATCCTATGGGGGAAAGAAGGGACTCATTCAACCCTATGATTCTAATAGCATGGAGAAATATGATGGAAAGGCATGGTTTGCCTCTCATCTTCTGATCCACATGGCTTGCTCATAAAAGCAGAACTATCCCTTCCTAGAAATGAGAGATACTGCAGTTGTGTCATCAGCAGGGAACCTGGTTTCTTCTGTTTAAAAAATAACAAACTCTCTGGGGGGAAACCCCCTAAATTCTCTGATTAAAAACCCCATATCCATGTTTTCCTGCTATTAAAATGAAATGCCACTATATATACACATGTATCAGTTGAAAACAATGTTTTATTGATCTATTTACAATTTTAAAGTAATTTGGAAGCCTACCAGTGCCTCAATCATTATGATAAAATAAATTCTAAATACCTATCTATTTTGGCATTTGAGTTTTTTATTATGGAAAATCAGAGTTCCCCTTCCCCTTCACTCACCAGGATCCAGGTCCAACTGGCATTGTCACCCCCCACCCCTACCTCTTTGTGGCACTGAGCAGCCTTGATATGCCAGTGTCCTGCACCTGCCCATGCTGTTGCCCCTCACTCCCAGCCCACAGCCCCCTGGCACTGCTGGTGCCCCTCACTCCCAGCCTGCTGCCCCCTGCCCTCAACCTCCCAGCGTTTGAGGAAGTGGGGTGGGGGAGGGTGTTGGCACAGGCAACGCATTGGATTGTAGGGGAGGCCACGTGCCTCCCCTCCCCAGATTTCTGCACCCAGTGAAGCCTGGGGCTACCCCCAGCATGGACCAGCTCCAGGCAGGAGCTACATCCATGGTCCAGTGGGCAGGAGCTGGAATGGGAGGCAGTGCTGCGCCACCATGGCTGCCAAGATGAGGTGCAGAAGCAGAGAGTTGTGCCCCCCACTGCTGCCAGGTGGGCAGGAGGCACCTCACCTTGGTGGCCATGGAAGTGCAGCACTCCCTGCCATGCCAGGTCCTGCCCAATGGGCCACGGAGATGGGTCCTGCCTAGAGCTGATCTAGCCAGGCTGCAGCCCTGCACCCCATTGTGGATATAGACCTCTGGGGCAGCACATGCTCCCCCTTCCCCCCAGTATGTTGCCTGTGGCGCCTTCTCCCACCCCCCAAGACTTACCGGAGCTGCAGATGCTGTCCTCCCCACCTGGCTGCCACGTGCACATGCATGTAGCACCCCGAGTCCTGCTCCCTACAGTCCCACACAGCCCCTTGCAGGCTAGAACTGCCAGCCTGCAAGCAGGAACCCACGGTCCCCCATGTTTTTCTCCTTTAAAGGAGAAAGTCTGTGTTTTTCTGTGGCAAATGCAAAAACCAGACCCCTGGTCATCAGGATGGTGTTCCTCGTGAACAATAAATGTAGCTGTACCAACTAAATACACCTTGTGGAAAGGAACAATGTGAGATGTCTCCATACACTTCAGCTTAATATGAGCTGAGGTTGAGGCACTCCCTATAAGATGACCCCAGCTTATGTTTAGTTCAGCAGAAAGGCCCTGAAGTTTATTAAGGTGTATTTTTTATCATCATCATTCATTCAGACCTTATCTGACAAATATTTAAAAAAAAACAAGGGAGAGAGAGGATTTCAGGTTCCTGAACAATGATAAATACAAAATTAAATGAGAACACAGCACAGTCACCATCCCCGTGAAAGAAATTCAAGTCGATCCTCCCTCTCACCAAGTGCCAATCCAGATAGATCATGAGGCAAGCCTAAATCCATTAGTCAAGCATCCCATGACCAATACCTTCCCCCACCCTTCCAATAGGATGCTGTAAAAGGGCATCTTACATGTCCAGAGAAGTGAGCCAAGGGGGAAAGGAGCTAAAACCCACTGTATTTAGATTTGTAACTCAAGACTTTTACTTGATGGCAATATGATTTAAAAAATTGGAAAGGTTAAGAACATCTCTTACAAATCCTGTTCTAAGGCAATGTGTTTGCATGGTAGGGACAGGAATGGGCACTTTACACAATCTTCCCCTTCCCCTCTGATATGACGTCTTCAGGCTCTGCACGCATGTACCACTCCACCCAGGCACCATCATAGATGGCCACATCTGGTTTGCCACAGAGGTATGCTCCCAGGGCCACATGGCAGGCAGTGACTCCAGAGCCACATGTGGCTACCAGTGGCTTTGAGAGCTCCACCTTCTTCTCCTGGAACAAATTGTGAATCTCCTCAGGGGTCTTTTCGAAGCCAGTCTCTGTGAGGAAATCCACAAAGGGAATGTTCAGGGAACCTGGGATGTGACCAGGCTCAATTCCTGGAAGAGGAAGGAAAGCATTAAAGAAGATAGGAGTTAATCTTTATATTAAGGATGCTTCCAGCACAAAACCTCACTACTTAGCTCCATACACAGCAGCTCTCATTCTCAAGCCACCACATTAAGTATCTCACAGGGTTATCATGAGGATCAGTTCATGTCTGTACATGAAGTACTAATTATTTTTAAGGGGAAAGAGGTTGAGAGAGCAACCCCATCTCTCCCTTCTTTGATCTCCCAAAAGACTGTGTGCTGCTGCCTATAGAACATGAGACCCTACAATCATGTTAAGCCAGGGGTGGGCAATTACTTTGGGCGGAGGGCCGCTTAATGAGTTTTGGCAAGCCATCAAGGGCCGCATGACAGGCAGCTGCGAAAGATAAATATTAATTTTCTAAATTTTTTAGGGGCCCTGTGGGCCAGATAGAATGGCCTGGTGGGCCGTATCCAGGCCGCAGGCTGCATTTTGCCCACCCCTGTGTTAAGCTATATGGCTTCCTTCCCTTACAAAGGTCCTAAAATATCACTTTCAGCCAAGACCAAATTAGAGGTAAGGCAGAGATGAGTTTGAGGGGTGTCCTACTGAAACCCATCCTCAACACAAGCAAGTTTCCATCTTCAACCTGCAGATGGGAGCAGAAGCCATGGCTTTGGACTTGTGTCTTAACTAGACCCCATGCATGTTATGCTGATGGTCAAGTAAGTGCGTTACCATCTCTAGGTTCCACCTCTATCCCCCTGAATCGCCCAGCAGAGCGAGCATCCACCAGCTGGAAACAACGTGATTCCACGTTCTTCTTTATGTCCTCGTGGCTCTTCACCAGCGATTTGTCTAGGGAGGCGTGGAACTCAGCAGGAGCTGTCCGACTCTTGCCAGAGCTCAGCGGATACCCCTCTCGCTGCCAGTTCTTCAGGCCACCATCCAGAAGGGAAACAGCATCGTGCCCAAAGGCCCGGAACATCCACCAGACCCGGGGAGCAGAGAAGAGCCCCTGATCGCTGCCATCATACACAACCACGTGAGAGTCATTTCCCACACCCAGCTTGCCCACATACTCTGCAAAGTCATCTGTACTGGGCAACATATGGTCATATGGTGAGGTACGGTCACTGCACTGGTCAATGTCAAAGAAGGCTGCCCCGGGGATATGGCGCTCCTCAAATTCCCGCCGGGGATCACGCTTCATTTTCGGGAGGTACCAGGATGCATCTAGGAGCCTCACAGCCAGCCCAGGCTGTGGGGACTTGATGGCTTCTGACACCCATTTCGCTGACACCAAAGCACGGTAGAGGAACTGCTGTGACATTGCTCTCAACTCCTGACTGGGTTCAGCCAGTCCCTGTGGCTTATCTGAACTCTCCAAACTGTGAAGGAGGAAAATCATAGATTAGCAACAGAAAGGGTCATGGAGAACTACAGAAGGAAGATGCCAGACACCAAGCAAGCTCTTTGCACCAGGGAATCCTCTTTGTTATCTAGGCTTGCACAGCACTCAGCCTGATGAGCTCTGGAGGTGCCTATACAGTGTGTCAGAGCAGTCCTGCTGCTTGTTTAATTAGAGTGCATCAGCATGGTAATTACCACGCTCCAGCAGCCTCCAGTGACTCGTGTATTGGCATCCCCACGCTTCAAAATAGCGGTGGGGGTGATTTAATTAAAGCTCGCTCCACGACTGATACATGAGATACTCCGGGCGCTTTAATTAGAGCGGTTGTTGGAGCCACTCTAATTAAAGTGCTCCACCCCCCTGCAGAACACATGTATAAATGCCCCGGGACTCCCAGGGGTTGCAGTAATATGGATAATAAGCAAGGAGAGCTGGGTCCCTAGTTTACAAGTTATAACCCATCCTCTGCCATGCTTTATACTAGGGGTTCCTAGTTTCTCTGTGAAGAGACTATTTCAAAGCTCAGGACCCCACTTCTAGTCTGAACGGTGCCTTCTGCACAAGTGTGTATCTGGCACACTTCACTGACTCCCCTAGCACCTGCCCCTTCTGTGGACACCCTGGTTCATTCCCTCTTCAAATGCAACAGACTGCAGGCACTCCCCTGCCTCCTCAGGAACCTGCTCCTGAGGTTCTGCCTGCACTTCTCCCCGTTCCTTTTATGCACTCCCCATGCATGGCCCCATCAAATCCTATGCCCGCCTGGTCAACCTCCAGCTCCAGCCAGACTCGCTGCATCCAACAGACCACCAAGGAGTCTCTAGCCAGGGGAAGAGAACTCCAGTGACTGTGGGCCTGTTTTTCTCCACACATGTCTCCAGGCCGAGTTGCACTGGGTGGTGCCCCATCACCTCCTTTGATTCATTGGAGGGGCGGCAGAACCCGACTTTAGGGTGGCAGTGGCCAAAGGGGTAGAGGCACTTGTGGAGGGGGGTGCCAGCTCCACCCTCTGTAGCTCCGACTGGGTGGCGCTCCCCAAGGCAACTGCTGGCTGGCCTTCTCAGCTCTGTGTGCCCCCTCAGAGCCCTCCAGATCCACCTACCACCCTCACTCTTGCCCCTGTTACTTCATCTGTTACCCTCCCAGCAAGCAGGAGCCATGCACTTGGTGGCCTCCTTTGACTGAAGACAGGCTTGGTTCACAGCAGTAGGGAGGGAAGGCTAGGCCCAGGATGGAGTTAGCACTCAGGCTCTGACTGGCCTGTTAACACGGCTGGGCTTGCCCCAGCCTCCTCCCTGCTGGTGGGCACTGTGCCACCCCGAGGTGGGAATCTGCTGCTCTAGGCACAATGGACTTGTAACATGTCAATGGGAGTTATGGGCCTAGGTCCACCAAATAAACTATACTCACCCTTTATTAACAGGAGCCCCTTGTACCATGCTCCTAATTCCTTGGGGCGAATAATAATGAAAATGGGGACAGGAGTGGAGGTCAGAAGTTAATAACTAGCATGCTGAAGGGGGAACACTGAGAAAAGCACAACGGACAGCGTCCAAAGGCCCTCAAACAAGTCCAAGCAGCCAATGGACACTACCTAGTAATACTCTGCCTGGCCATGGGATCACATGAGGGACAGGAAAGTGGCCCCGCAGTCCTCGGGGGTGCTCCAGGCCAGAGCCTTCTTCCTGGTAAGCTACACCGCTAGCGTAACCAGGCAGGGTTTGAATTATACTTTGACTCTTGGGGGATTAACAAGTCCACCTAAGTGAAGGAGCAATCTGATTGGAAACCCCCCAGATTATGATTTTCAAATCTTACAGGAGAGATCTCATCTCTTATGGGGTGCTCAGCCCCCAACTCAGAGCTCCCCTTAGTTTGCACCCTGTAGCCAGGATCTGGTTGACCAGGGGGTCCCAGGACCTGGTGGGACCACAGATGAGGAATGCATAAAAAGACAGGTGAAGGAAGACGTGCAGCCAGAACCTCAGCAAGAGGATCTGGAGGAGGCGGCAGCAAAGGGGCTGCAGTCTGGCACACTCCAGGTACTGGAGCACCAGGGTCTCCCTCTGCTCCCAGAAGGGGCAGGTGTCAGGGGTGTCCATGAACCATGCTAGATGCACGCCTATGGCGACGGCTCTGTGCAGGAGCCTGCCAACTGAGGTCCCTGGTGGCTAGGGAAATCAGAGTCTGTAGGCACACTGGATCCAGCTGTGGGGAACCGCTGGGGTCCAGGTGTGATCCATCCAGGGATCACCTGGGGTCTAGAGATTGTCTGGGATCTAGAGATCACCCAAGGCCTAGAGACCACCTGGGTTCCAGGGAATGCTTCAGACCCAGGGACTGCCCCAGGTTCCAGGGATCCCAGGCCAGGATTCCGGATTCCAGGGATTGCCCTGGGTTCTAGGGATCGCCTGGATTTCAGGGATTGCCCTGGGTTCTAGGGATCGCCTGGATTTCAGGGATTGCCCTGGGTTCTAGGGATTGCCCGGGATTCCAGGGATTGCCCTGGGTTCTAGGGATTGCCCGGGATTCCAGGGATTGCCCTGGGTTCTAGGGATCGCCCTGGGTTCTAGGGATCGCCCTGGGTTCTAGGGATCCCCCGGATTTCAGGGATTGCCCTGGGTTCTAGGGATTGCCCGGGATTCCAGGGATTGCCCTGGGTTCTAGGGATTGCCTGGATTTCAGGGATTGCCCTGGGTTCTAGGGATCGCCCTGGGTTCTAGGGATCCCCCGGATTTCAGGGATTGCCCTGGGTTCTAGGGATCCCCCGGATTTCAGGGATTGCCCTGGGTTCTAGGGATCGCCCAGGATTCCGGGGAATGCCCCAGAACCAGGGATCGCGGAGGATTCCAGGGATCGCCCCTGGTTGCACAAATAACCCAGGGCCTACAGACGAGCCCGGGCCGCGGGGCTGTCCCCAGGCCGCCCGGCGTTAGCTGCAGGGGTGGCACCCC
>NW_005842175.1:819423-828645 GCF_000455745.1 Alligator sinensis
GGGCGCGGGCGGCTCCCTCTCCCTCAGCCGGTGCAGCTGAGTCAGTGCGAGAAGCCTCTCCCTTCCGGCGGGCGCTGCGCTCGCCTCTCCCCGCCCCAGGGCGGGGCACGCACAGGGAGTCTCCGTGGGGAAGCAGCAGGGAGCCAGGCCTGGGGCTGAGCTGGCTTGGAAGCCTTGTGGGCAGGGCCCTTAACACCAGGGGCCTTGTTTGTCCCTGGCCCTTTGCTTACCAGGTGAGCCTGGGTCTCGACAAGGCAGCGGTTTCCGGCGGGCGCTGCGCTCGCCTCTCCCCGCCCCAGGGCGGGGCACGCACAGGGAGTCTCCGTGGGGAAGCAGCAGGGAGCCAGGCCTGGGGCTGAGCTGGCTTGGAAGCCTTGTGGGCAGGGCCCTTAACACCAGGGGCCTTGTTTGTCCCTGGCCCTTTGCTTACCAGGTGAGCCTGGGTCTCGACAAGGCAGCGGTTTTGCTTGAGGCCTCGGCCCTCCCGCCTGCCCTGGCCCATTACTCTTGGTGCCTTCTGCGAGGTTTGCCCCTGGCCCCAGTCCCCACATCTGACGGTGCTGTGTCAGTCACTCAGGCAAGGGATACTAGCTCATGGTTTTGCCCCGCCCTGAGTAGCTCCCATTTACTGCCCCACTTTGCCAGGCAGGGGGGATTTAACAGTTCTGACCCCGGTTCGGCAAGTTGTTTGGGCGCTTTGGGAGTCTCAGATCAGCCCTCTGAAGAGAGCAGACGGCTCAGCCTGGAAACAAATGAAGGAAGGCAACCCCCCTTTCTCCCCCTTTTCCTCCCTCCCGGTGGCAGACGATTGGCTGAGAACTTGACGCTGGAGGCTGGCACTGGCCGAGGCTGGGTCCTTGCCCCTTGCACACAAGCTGCCTCTCCACACATGCTCGTGCTAAAAACGCCGTTCACCGCGTGAACGCCACCATGGCGCAGCAAGTCCTCTACAGAGCTCTGGTCTCCTCCAAGTGGCTCGCAGAGTGTGTCCAGGCCGACCGAATAGGGCCCAGCCTGCGAGTGCTGGATGCCTCCTGGTACGCTCCCGGGGAGAAGAGCGCCCAGCAGGATTTCCACGAGAGGCACATCCCCGGTGCCTCGTTCTTCGATATTGAGGAATGTAAAGACAAGTCGTCGTCCTATGAGCTCATGCTCCCCAGCAAGGCGCGCTTCGCTGACTACGTCGGGCAGCTGGGCATCAGCAATGACACGCACGTGGTGGTGTACGATGGGGACGACTTGGGGAGCTTCTATGCGCCCCGGGCCTGGTGGATGTTCCGGGTCTTTGGGCACAGAACAGTCTCGGTGCTGAATGGTGGGTTCAAGAACTGGTTGAAAGAGGGGCATCCTGTGACGTCGGAGGTCGGCCGCCCAGAGCCAGCGGTATTCAAAGCCACCCTAAACAAGTCCCTGCTGAAGACCTATGAGGAGATGGTAGAAAATCTGGAATCCAAGCGGTTCCAGGTGGTGGATTCCAGGTCAGAGGGGAGGTTTCATGGGACAGAACCAGAGCCAGGGAAAGAAGGTAGGAGTGCCCCTGTCAGCCAGGGTTGGATGTTTGCTCATATTAACTTGGGCACAAGCCCTTCCCCATGCTAACATACACACACCTTATCTAATGTACAGGTGTACCTTATCCCTAATACCTACCTCTGCTTGCTTCCCTGCGCATAAGATAGGACCCGCACCTCAACACGCAGATCAGGCTGCCTGAAGAGATCGGGGCTGTTTGGAACTAGGGTTTCCTTTCAATCTGTTTCTAAAGACAGGAACAATTGTGAAATTCAGAACTGGTTGTAGATGTCCCTTAGGTTTAAAATTGTGGCCTGGTTCCCCCCTCCCCCAGCACCTGCTGGGAGTTAATCAGCTGTATACAGGCTTGGGAAATTAGAATCGCTAGGCTTCTCTGTTCATTTCTATTGTTAAGAGACATGCACATTATTACTATTCATGCCCACACCTCATCTTAGTTACGTACGCTAGCAGAAACCCAAGCTGTTTTTAAGCAGAATCTTACTTGTCCCTGTAACCCAAGGAAAGTTTTTTGAACTTTAGAGTGAAATCCAGTTCCAAATGAGCTGAAGAACTTGTTCGTCTCGATCTTTGCCCCTGGAATCCTTACGATAAACTCAAACATTTTATTGTGAAAGAGCCCTAAACCCTGACCCAACAGGATATATGCTCCTTCCCTCCCCACTTTTGGGACAAGCTGGAGGATGTTGTATAGCTGTAATGTAATTAGCCTGAAGAGAAAGCTAGAACTGCAGTGGTAGGTACGGGGGAAAGCTGCATGTACTCTCCATACATAGCAGCATGCCTGGAATGGAATTTCTCTCTGCTTGAAGTTAAAAGCCCTTATTGTAAGGGTTCATATATCACAACCACTCCCAAAAAACCATAGGAATGACTTTCAAACCCTGAGAGTTCCAGAAATCCCAGGATTATTTGGTTTGTCTCCTGGTTTCAGATCACTTAGTGGAAAGCCAGTCCTCTCTTCAAACTGTGCAAAAGCATTTCCCGTTGTTGCTGTTTCTTGAGAGCTTGGGGGGGAGGGGTGTGTGTGTGTGTGTGTGTGTGTGTGTGTGTGTGTGTGTGTGTGTGTGTGTGTGTGTGTGTGTGTGTGTTGGGGGGAGGAGGGGTAGTTGGGAGCAGGCAAGTGATCCTAATCAAAGATCACAATCCTGAATTTAGACCTATGCGGACAGATCCCTGCACCCATGATGTAGTGGGGTTATAAATGGGGCCCACATATGGAGGGAACCGCATATGTGGATCTGAAACATATTATTAGACCAGGGGTATCAAGTTCATCTGCCTCTGTGGGCCACATGAGTGGTGAGGGCCTGGTCTGTGAGTCACATTGGGCCCACATACCAGCCCTGTATGCCAGATCCAGCATGCATCTTGGAGCAGATGTGTGCCCCAGATCAGCCTGTCTGGGCACACAGTGCCCACTCCAGCATGTGTCCACTCCATGCCAGATCCAGCACATATCCCAGACCGGCCAGAGCAGGAATCATAAGCAGTGCATCCCTGGAGCAGGCTCCACATGTCATACAGTCCCAGACCAGCTGATCACCAACTGTGCTGCACGTAGCACCTGCTCTGGCCACTCTGGCACCATGCTGCACACAGAGCCTGCTCCAGCATGTGCTTGCTTTATGCCGGATCTAGCATGTGTCCTGGAGCAGGTGTCATGTGGCATGTGTACCAGAACAGCTGGTCTGGGACTGTGCTGCACACGGCACCCAGTCCAGACGCCCTGGGGCCACATTGCATGCAGCATCAGGACATGTGCTGGATCTGTCACAGAGCAGATGAAAACTTAAGCAGGCACCACATGCGGCCCTGTCCTGGAGTGAGGGGCCATCTGGCACACCCCAAATGCTGCCTGCAAATTCACTTGAGACCCACGGGCAACACCAGAGGTTGAATGATAGGGTTCCATGAGCCAGATCTTTGACACGCCTGTATTAGACAATGAGCTGTGGTATGGGAATTAACAAGAATGGAAAGGAGGCATGACAACGATTACTGCAGTTTAAGTTCTGGAGATGGGTTTATTGGTGGTTCTTTTTTTTTAGCATGTTAAAATCTGAGAATGTAGGCGTGTTCCTAGAAGTAAAAACTGAAATTCAATCTGAAGTGAACAATGCTCCTGGCAGATGGTGGATTCCATATTCCCTCTCCCCAGTCCCTGGAGTGGGGGTGAGGAGCTGTCATCAAGCAGCAGATACTGCAAACCCCTCACTGTTACTGTGAACACACTTGCCTACATTGAAACTATTTTTACTTTGCTTGGCCCATGTTTATACCTCTTTAGCATTGTATTTGTTTCCCACATATAGCCCCAGTAGACAAACTTTCCAGGTGCATATGCTCACCGGCAAGAGGCTCATTAATTTAGTGAAGATGAATTTTTTAAACTACTTAACCAATGACAATATCAAGTGCAAATTGTCGGCGCCAGAGTTTATGCCCAGCTGTGCAATCTGAAATCTATGCTCTTACTTTGTTCCCTGATGGAATGACCTTTGTAACTGCAACACCTGCAGGTAGTTTAGGTAATAAGGGTGATTTTGAAGTTAAGAAACTGATCTACTACTCAGTTCGCCTAAGCTCAATTTATGACTCTGTTATTGATTTGTTTGATTGGCTCATTTAATCTTTCTGGCCTTGAATCCCCATCTGAAAATGAGGATTGTTCCTTCCTGTCAGTTCACTCTGCCTGTTTAGATTGTTGTCTCTGACCTCAAGGGATAGATATTCAAAAAGCCTGAGCCTGAATTGATTCAGTCTTTGCAGGTTAGTCTAACCTGCAATGCTTGAACCAATTTGCAGGTGGATAGACATTCCCTTTTCATTCCAGAAATGGAGGTACATGCCTGCAGTGGCTCAAGCTAGGCGCCAGAGGGCAGTAGAGCAACCCAGCCTTCCCTTCCACAGTACTGAGCTGAGGGGGGTGTGGCCAGGTCCCAGGAGGATGCATTGATTAGGGTGGGGTTTAAACCCCCACCCTGACTTGCATCATCTCAGGCACCCCCGCCCTCACAATTGCTGCTCAAGGAACAGGAGTGTTGCCAGACCCCACCCCCTGGCTAGCACTCTGAGGCAAAGGGTGGGGTGTGCAGTGCATGCATTTGTTGATGATACTGAGCTTTTCAATCTCCCTATCCTTGTCTGCAAATCTGGCAGGGCTGCAAAGCAGCAGGGAACTGATAAAACCACAATGCTCCTCTTAAACAGCTTTTTCCATGGCAAGGAGGGACATGAGTGACTGGTGCCTCTTGAGTCGGAGGGTGGCCGATCTCACTGACCAGGGGGCCCTCCTGTGGGCGATCTCACTCACCAAAAAGCGGCACAGCTGCTTTTGCTGGTGGCCCCGTTCCCCGGCCAGCATTTGCAGGGGGGGTCCTGCCTGCCCCTCTGCCCATCATCTAAACAGGGAGCGTGGCCTGACAGGGGATGCACCAGCGATCTCAGGAGGTACACGTGCACCCCCCTGCGCCCCCTATGCATCGCCGCTGAGGAGGGACATTACCAGCTGACCTGTTGATTAGCTCCAAAAAGCCCTGCGTGGACACTGTTCTGTCTGCCTTTGTCCTGTCTGCCTGTCCCAGTGAAATTGGAGACATACAAACAGACACCTCTCAGCATTAGCTAGCATACCGCATGCCTAGGGTCTATGGGGCTAGGGTTTGTGCTGTGGGAGAGGGGAATCCCTGCTTGAGCAGGGAGGGAAGTCAGGCAGACCCTGCTGTGCCTGCAGTCTCCCCCAGAGCTCTGGATAGGAATGAGAGGGGCAGGGCCAGCATATCCTCTGGAGCCAAGCCTAGCCCAGGGCTGCAAAGCATCTGGGATGCTGGGGAACTCTGGTTTAACTTAAATCAGGAAGGCGTCTGGGACAGACATTGCATAAATCGGTTTGCCCCAAGTCAGTTAAGTCTGATACTACATTCAACCAGGTTTATCTTAAACCAGTTTCAGCTATTTTTAAACTGGTTTATGTGCACTGAACTTCTGTTCTGTTGCAGGTTTAAACCAGTTTCTGCGCACTTAAACCAATTCGTGTGTAATGTCTGCCCTAGGAGCTTCTTGTCTTCTAGGTGTTTATGCAGCACCTTGCACAGTGGGATTCTGTTCCCTGTTAAGTTTTTTATCTGGTACCATCATATGGGCAAGTAAGAACAACAGTGGCTGCGTCTACATGAGACTGACTGAACAATAGCTCACTCCTATTGCGCAGTAGTGCTGTGTGGCACAAAGCGTGATGCAGCACTGCTGTTCAGTAGTAATGAGCTTCTGCCCAATCAGTATCACCTAAAAGCCATTTGGTGATGCTACTGTGTAGTAACTTCAGTTACTGCGCAGTCATGCAAGTATTAAATGACTGTGCAGTTGTTAACACGCAGGCAGCGTCTCATGTAGGCATGGCCAGTGCTTATAAAATCCCACACTATCACCTTGATACCATTTGGCCCAGACATGTACAGGAGCTCAAATGCAGTTGAAGATTTCTCAATTTCTTTACAGGCAGCAGAAACAGATGGAAACTTGCCAAAGGTGCATTTTGTTGCGAATGATGTTATCCTTGCCCCCTCCTATTCTCCAAACTCCTATACTTTCCTGCTCCTTTTGGACTGCTTGGGCTCTTTCTGAAGGCACCCCAGGGAAGGAGGGTGTTTCACTGTTCACTTTTCCTGTTTTGAGTGATGCCTGTAAATCTAGCTTTCCTGAGCTGAACCTGCCCTTAGTCCACCCAATGCAGCCTTGCTAAATCCATCAGTTACTGCAGCGGCAGAAATTCCTTCAAAGCCCATTGTGTTCCTCCAGACCATGTGATTCCTAAGGTAGTTGGTGGGTTTTGAGAAGTGTGATGAGTTTGGCAGGTATCAGTCTAGGCACCAGAGTCTGCATCATGCCTGTTCTGACTCTTTAAGAACTGATTCTTTTGACCATTTCAGCAGCTAGAGATACCACAGACAGATCTTGTTGCCAGGATTATGGAACCTGGCACAGATGAACAAGATTGTACTTGAATGGTTCTTTTTCAGCTAGTTCCTGAAAGATGGAGTTGAATCATTAATTATCCACCCTGAAGACAAGTAGTTAAGTTAAAAGGAATGATAAACAAGACAGGGTTTTTCAATTAAGGTTTTCAATTTCAAAAGATGCAGCTGTTGTGAGAAGGACATTAGTTATTGAAGACAACTTGACTAAAGAAATCAGGAACTTAAGAGCTTGGGGGAAACTTAGAATTTCTTTCAGTCGAAGGTACAAAAACCAGCTGAAATTTGCAACCCAAGCAAAGGGGAAGAAAAATTATAGAGAAAAGCTCCAGACCTACCATGAAGAATAACCCTCTCAGAAAGGATATTGGGTGTAAGTGAAGTGTCTACAAAGAACAGAAAAAGAGATTAATCAGCAAAGAAAGCAATATCTTATATACCAGGAAATGGGACCCTTTCCAGAAGTCCAGCTGAGTTAAACCTGACAAAGGAAAATAAAACAAACAGCAAAAAGTCCTTGAGCCCTGTAGGGCTTCACAATTATAAATAAGAAAAGAACAAGGAATAAGGAAGTGGGGCCACTATGTGATGAGTTGGAAATAGTAGAGGAGTAAAACTTTGGGGTGTAGTAGCTTAACACACAATGAATGTGACATGGCTGTGAAAAAAGGTAAATATTCCCTAAGATAGGAGTGTAAAAGATATGGCCCATGAGCCAGTGGCAGACCAACAGGGGTACAGGAGGGAGCCATGGCCCCTGAGCACTGGCCTTGTGGGGTGCCGGCTGGGCCCTTCAGAGTTTTTATTGCACGACATGACTTTAAATATTGCTACAAGAAGGACAGGTGGGGGGCAGGGGAGGCGCAAATGCAAGCATTGGCCCCTGTGCACCGGAGATCCACGGTATGTCACTGCCATGAGCTGGATCCATCATCTGGCCCCCAGTGCTGCCCCTGGGTCTTGAGTTGGCCCACATGGCGCACATGCCAGACTGGCCCTGTGCACAGGACCCAGGACACAAGTCAGCATGGCACCTGCTCCAGCTAGTGCGGGACATGCACTACATGCTCTGAAAAAGGCAAATATACCTTAGGACAGGGTTACTCAACCGCTGGGCCATGGGCCTAATTTTAGTGTGCTAGGCCAGTCAGAGTTGGCACAGGACCAATCAGAGCATGTGGGGCACAATCCAGGTGCATGGGGAGAGGGGAGGCAGTGTGGGTCTGGGCAGAGGCAGTTCAGGACCTGATCCTGGCATCTGGGGCCCAATTGGGCCCACGGACTGACCCTGCACTATCCATCCAGCCCATGGTGTCAAAAGGTAGAGCACTACTGCTCCAGAACATATCAAACAAGGTAGTTGAAGCAGAAATAGAAAAGTATGTGTGCTATTATATACAGCAGTTGTGAAATCTGAAATTCAGTGTGCAGTTTTGTACATCCCCGTTCCCATAAGATGGATTCACACTGGAACAGGTACAAAGAATAACTACTGCCTCTCCATTGCCCTTGCCATCCTATGTTACTGGAAGAGGCTAAAGGAGCTAGGCTTGGTTAGCTCTTGTTCAGTGATGCCATCGGTATGCCAATGACATGAAACTCAGATCATTTACAGCAAAATCAGATAGTTAACTCTTTTTTTTAACTGATGGCTAGCTACGAGCTTTTCATGAGATCCCAGCTGTAACCCAGGTAAAATGGAGGTGATGCTGGCTGAGCAGAAGAAATGTTAGACAGACAGTGGTGGATGACATCTGTGTATGTGGTGCTGTGGTGTTTATCCACCCCTTTATCAGGGAGATCTGCAGTCAGGAGGTAACCCTGGGACCTCCATGGCTCCTGGAGTTCCACTTTGGTGGCCAAAAATGCCTTCTTCCATCTGTTTGCCACAGCCATGGGGAGAGTTTCTGGAGTTGTCCTTGCCACAGTTAACCACATTAGACTGAGATTACTATGTGCTCTGTTAGGGCTGGCATTGAAAACCACTCAGAAATGGCATGTAGCAGGCAGAATAGAAATTTCAAACACGTGCCAAATGACTTAGGAGCACAAATCTTATTGAAAGCCAATGGGACTCATGCTCCTACAGAAGTGGTTCTCAACCTTTTTAGGCTTCAGGCATCACTCCATAACTCTTGTGAACTGAGCTGCACCCATTTCAATAACTAATTTATTTATTGCAGTACTTTACTCTGGGCACAGCTGCCCAGGATGCAGGGAGGAACAGGCACTTAGCTCTTCACACAGAAGTAGGTGTGAGCTTAGCTCCTTGCACTAGAGCCAGATGGAGAGGAGCCTGCACTTATCTCCTTGCATAAGGGAAGAGCAAATGCCTACCTCCTGTCACCCTCAAAAGAATTTTGTGGAACTGCTTGATGCTGTGGCGACCCTGTTGAGAGCCACTGTCCTACATCATATTCCCAACCTGCCCTTGAACCAGAGGCTGGGAGGATGTTTCTGAAAAACCCATCAAGAAATGAAAGCATGTATTTATTGCACAGAGCTAGGAAGGTGTCTTTGGCTTTGTATTAACATCTGGGTACGACTCCAGGTCCTTGTCTGTAAAACTTGGTGGTGTTTGGTTTCCAGCTATCTGAGATATCATCTCTATTCCTGTGGACTATTGCAACAGCTAATTCATAGATTCATAGATGTTAGGGTTGGAAGGGACCTCAATAGATCATCGAGTCCGACCCCCTGCATAGGCAGGAAA
>NW_005842175.1:828690-858513 GCF_000455745.1 Alligator sinensis
CCTCACCAATTCCCTTCTGTGCCCCCATGATGAACTTGTAGGCAGCCACAAGGTCGCCTCTCAACCTTCTCTTGCAGAGACTGAAGAGGTCCAGTGCCCCAGTCTCTCCTCATAGGGCTTGGCCTGCAAGCCCTTAACTATACGTGTGGCCCTTCTCTGGACCCTCTCCAGGTTATCCACATCCCTCTTGAAGTGCGGCGCCCAAAATTGCACGCAGTATTCCAACTGCGGTCTGACCAGTGCCCGATAGAAGGGAAGTATCACCTCCTTGGTTCTGTTTGTCATGCATCTGCTGATGCACGATAAAGTGCCATTAGCTTTTCTGATGACTTCGTCACACTGCCGACTCATGTTCATCTTGGAGTCCACTAGGACTTCCGTGCCACCAAGCAGGTCATTCCCTAGGCTGTAGGTATGCTGGACATTTTTCCTCCCTAGGTGCAGCACTTTGCATTTCTCCTTGTTGAATTGCATTCTGTTGTTTTCTGCCCATATGTCCAACCTGTCCAGGTCTGCTTGTAGTTGTTCCCTGCCCTCCGGTGTGTCCACTTCTCCCCACAGTTTTGTGTCATCCACAAACTTGGACAGAATACACTTCACTCCCTCGTCCAAGTCGCTGATGAAGACATTGAAGAGTATCGGTCCAAGGACCGAGCCCTGCGGGACCCCACTGCCCACACCCTTCCAGGTCAATACCAACCCATCCACTACGACTCTCTGGGTACGACCCTCTAGCCAATTTGCCACCCACCGGACTGTGTAGTCATCCAAGTCACAGCCTCTTAACTTGTTCACCAGTATGGGGTGGGATACCATATTGAAGGCCTTCCTGAAATTTATCTGTTCTCCTAGGTTTCCAGGTAGTTGGGGAATGAACAGGGTCCATTCCAATGCTATTGGGACAACTTACTTCTGAGGCCAAGCAGTTGAGTGTCTCTGTTTACAAAGTATTTGCTGGTGGTGGGTGGCCCTGTTAACTGTAGTGATGTGCATGTTTTTTAAAAAGTAAAGATGAAACAGCTCTCTGTCTTAGAGGAGAACTGCATACAGCTCTTGAGCTTAGATAAGGAGATACCTGAAAAGTGACAGAGCAGGCAGGTGACAGCTCAGGGCATGGAGAGGAATTGGTCACACTCTGACATAGAGGAGCTTGTATGGTGCACTCTGCTTTCCATGCAGTTTGTGTTGGTGCTATTAGTCTCTCACTTTTGAGTGCATAGCCCAGGAAGGGTCCGGTTCTGCCATCACAGAATACATATAATTCCTGGCCATGCCTCTCTGGACCCCAACACTCCTCCTCCCAGGATGCCCAGACATAGGAGGTAGAGGGGAAGCATACAACCATTATACTGGAAACCAACCTATACTGGGGGAGTCCCCATAAACCAGCTTTGCAGTTCAACTGCTGGAAAGGGGCCATGATAGAGCACAGGATCAGAACCATAGCTTTTCCCAGGAGTTACTTTTGTTCAACAGGGAGAGACTAGGGCCCTGAGTCTTTAACTCTTTCTCCCAACAAAAAGCTGTCTGGTTTGAAAGCTGCGTGCAAGTGCTGCTTTAGTAGTCTATAGTAGTATGAGTGACTAGCATTTGGAAACATGGTTTTCATTAAAAAGCAGCAGAGCAGGAGTGACAGTAGTTCTCTTCCCAATATTTGCTCTACAATGCTGAAATCATTTCCAAGGAAGTGTGCAGACCCTACTGAGAGCTGGAGCCAATTTCTATTGAGCTCAGAGGAGACAAATCAAGAAGCAAATGAGATGGATAATGTCCGTCTGGAAGAAAAGGAGGTCACTTGTGACCCAGCCGCAGAACAGCCTTCCAAAGGAAGCTCATCCTTGTTTTAGGCTCTGTCTCTCAACCATCTCCCTTTACCTGCGGGACAAAATAAAATGTCACAGGTCTTGCAGCCTCACACTGTGGTTATGCAACCAAGAGTGATGATATGGAAACATCATTATGTAATGACACGACATTGTGATGCTGTGTCATGATGCAAGATTGTGGCATTGTGAGACCTAAAATTAACTGGGGACTCTTTTTTTCATCCTCTCCTTTTGTAGGAAGGGAAGCCAACTTATGACTAGCTGGACCAGCCTATGCTTTTAGAACAGCTGGTGTCTTGTTTTTTGAAGCATAGGTTCCTACTGATCTGATCTCCACAAAAATTACCTCCTTCACGCTCCTTAGAAATCCAAACCTAACTAATTCCACTCACTGGAAAACAATTTCAAGCCAGCATGTACAATCCCCGGCTCTAATGGGGAGTGAGCCAAAGCCCATGAAGGTCAGCAGAAAAACTCTCATTGACCTGAGAGAGCATTGAGCCAGGCACATACTTAAAGAGTTTGAATGTCAATGAGACAGTTAAAATCTCATTCATCATTTTTGATATCTACTTTGTATTAATGGCATTATTCTTTGGAACATATTTTCAGACAGCATGAATTTATATGAATGGCTTTCACAGAGTTTCTGAGCAGAGAGAACTTGTCCCTTGTTTATCCCAGGGCAGACCAGCTGTAAAGTACTATACAGTCTGAATTCTCCACTCACATTGATAGTTCTTTATGCAATTTACCTTATGGTAGGGGCAAATCAGACTCTAAATGTGCCATGGCTGCCAGGTCCGGGCATGGACTCCAGTTCCTATTTCCGTAGAAGATAACCTGTGAGAAATGGATCCAAACACATGGCTGAGAACATTTTTATAACCTTTCTGCCTTTTAAGAACTTGTGTTGTCTGCCCTGTTTCACTGACGGTTAGAGATGATTTCATAATTTCACAGGGCCAGGTTCACTCCTGATATGACTATGGGCAACTCTGGTGAATTTGGCACATACATTAATTGTTAGGGGCCAGAAATAGCCACAGGGTGTTCCAGTCTGATATCTTCTTACATATGTTTCTGCATTACTCTTTACACCTTGTCTGTTAATGTCTAGCCTATTCTGCTGTAGCATCTCTGCAGTGACGGAGGACCCTGCTCATGAAGAATCTTAGATTTTGCAAACAAGGTTTTTTGGGTGAATCTGATATCTTTTATTAGACCAACTTAAATAGCTGGAAAAAAATTTTAAGAAAGCTTTTGGGTTCAAAAACCCTTTGTTAGGCTAAGGAAGTTTCAGCAGTTGGTATGTGCTCTTCCTGGATGAAATAAAAAGTAAAGAAGCCACAGGCTGGGCTGGTATGCATACATGATAGGCAGTCAGTGAAGATGTAGATTGAGAAGCTAGGGATTTCTCTCACTAATATTCACATCTTTGAGGATTTCAACCTTAGTTTGTCTTCTCTAAGGTGCCTGTATCCTTCAGTCCATCACTTCATACAACCACCCTCCTCTGAGATTGTGAGCAATTCTCTTAACAGTATTTGCTGATTGTGATCCTGCTGTCTGGATATTTCTTTAAACATTCTCATGTTTCCTTCTCTCTGGTGGTATTTTTTCTAGGGCTGGAACCAGGTCACATCCCTGGCACCATTAACATGCCCTTCTTCAACTTTCTCACGGAAGTTGGCTTTGAGAAGAGCCCTGAGGAGCTTCAGCGCATGTTCCAGGAGAAGAAGGTGGACCTCTCAAAGCCACTCATTGCCACATGCCGTAAAGGGGTCACAGCATGCCATATTGCCCTGGCAGCATACATTTGTGGCAAACCAGATGTGGCTGTCTATGATGGCTCCTGGTCAGAGTGGTTCCGCCGTGCCCCACCGGAGTATAAGGTGTCAGAGCGGAAACGCAGTACAGCATGAAGGGAAGAAGGCTGTGATGCACTTCTACAGCATCCGTCAGGCATCAGATTTTTCTACAGTCTCCTTTCACAAGCACTGAAAAGGTGGTGGAGGGAGGGCAATGTATGAAAATCATCATACTTTATACTTTGTCTCATTTTCTAATACCAAGGGGTAGGCTTTTTTGGGGCTCTCTTTTTGTTTTTTATCATACCACTGAATAAAATCTGTATCTTCACATTTCATGTCTGTGCATGTCTCTTATCCTTCCTAGTGCCCGCTTACCTCTTCGCACTCCGCAGGAAGAACAGCCATGTTACACTGAGGAAAGTAACGCTCCTCTGTAAGATGCTCTGTGAAATCCCAGCTGGGTTGTGAGATAGCGAGTCTAAGCTCCAAACATTCCCAAGACATGGGTGGCGCAGTCTTGTGCTAAACTACAGCATCATGTGTTCTAGTCCAGACTGTTTCACTGATTTGGTGAGTGACTGTAGCAAGCTACAGAAACGAGGAGAACATTACTTGTCTTCTGGAGAGCGTTTGGGGAGACCCTTGGATGGCACGTTCCATAGAAATGCAGAAATCCTGTTAATTATTATTATTTTATTGTGAGAATCTTCACAAAATCATATGACTATGCTGAGAACTATCAGGTCTGGGCTCCTTTTGGGACAGAAGGGTTTTGGTTTGTTTTTTTTAAAGCAACAAGGATGACTCCAAACTGTGATGTTTATTTTGGTTCCCATAGTAACTACAGCTCACAGATAGGGAGGGTTGTTCCCTAGCAACCATCTATGGTGCATACTCTTAGTTCAACCTCATCATCAGCACTCCTGGACTTCAGCAGGGCCTGCCCAGTTAGAAGAATCACTTTGGCATCTTCCCTGAGACCATGGAACAGGTGAGATACCTCTAAGAGAGAGGTTTCATGTCTCAGCCTCTTTCCTAGGAACTGAACCAACTCATCAGACAGAAGGACTCAGACAGATACACAAACAAAGACAGTCTGACCTAAACAAAGACATCATTTCATGTTTCCTGCCATAGTAATCTCACCATCTTTTGGATGCCTGGCTAGGCCTCATGTGGAGGACATGGGGGGCTCTACTTGGCCACATCTGGCAGCTGATACTGAACCACATCTGGCAGGAAACACCGGGCCACATCTCACATATATATAGCTCATCTATTATAATAATAATAACAATAATAATAGTGCTTTTCCAGGCAAGAGACCTTGTGAAAATGACCCAGCTACAGCTGCCTAAGGAAGTTAGTCCTTTGCTCCAGAGTGATAGCTCTCAGGTTCCTCTGTGGTCATTTAATACCAGAAGACAGGGAAGTGTGAACAAGGTGAAAATGTCTGGGGATGGTAAAGCAGGCTAAGAATTTATTTGGGGATCTTCAGAAAAAGGAAGAAAAATGTGTTTTCATTATTTCTAACTCCTGAATTGAAATGCGTTTCATACTACGTGTATGTACCGTGCTTACTGCAGAATGGGTTAAAAAATAAGAATAACTGGATGAAACTCTATAGCCTGTGTTATACAGAAGGTCAGAAATGATCTAATGACTACTTCTGGTCTTTAATTAATCTAGGAATAAAGCCTGGATTTCAGTTAGAGCCACCTGCTGCTGCTATAAGATAAATAATAAATAGTAGTAATGTATAATTATCTCAAATCTGCCTGTGAATTTTAACATCCTTTAAATCATGAAAAACTGGGAAATCTGAGTTAATTGTTAATGGTTATGCTTTGTGGAATAAGGAGACAGAGTAGGCAGTATCCCAGCCCCTTGTACACAGAACTTACGAGTTACAGCTGATAAAGTCTTCAGTTGTTGAATTGAAGGCTTGCAGGTTCAGAGATCAAATCTTTCTTTTGCCTCTAGGAAGAATATCAATAATGGTAATTTTACTGTAGGTAGAAGGCAAGAGCCAGTGTGAGAAGTAAGGGTAGGAGATCCAATTAGTAACACTGATTCATGCAGGCTGATTATAATTTTAATAAAAATGTAAGCATTTGAGTGCTCTGAATGGGAACCAAAGAAAAGAACCTAATTTCATCACATGGAACAGTGACATGCCTTCAGTTGGGACCCAACCCTGTGCCCATGGAGTTAGCTGGAGCCTGGTTGTGGTCTTTACCTGGGCTATGACTTGGGAGTCCTTGCTTTCAGGTTTTATCATCTCACATGCAAATCTTAAGGTCTAACAAAGGTCAAGGAAAAAAGTTAGCAGCGCGGGTGAGGTTTGCACACGAGAGCTACCCAACAAACTTCCTCCACGCAAAACGCAGTCAACCTGTGGAGTCTAATACCAGTGTTAAATACCAGTGGTTTTTTTCCCCCCAAAAGGGCTAGGTTATTTTTTTTTAATATTATCATTTGCACTTATGCCACAATGGGTGAGGGTAACTAATGCAAAGCATAAAGCAATCACTGTGGGAAGCAAGAATCCCAGCTGCATAGGTACTGTGTTTTGTGGCTGATGCTTTCCTCTGCTGTTCTACTCTTTCACCTTCATACTCTTCTTGTTACACTTCAAATCCTTTGAGAAGAGGCTGTTTTTCACTATGTTTATATGGTTCCTAGCGCAATGGGGTCCTGATTTGGTTGAAACCTCTATGTTGTACCATAAGACATGTAACAAATAATTTTTCTGTTAATTTTTTATCTGCTTTTGTTATCTCAGTCAACGGACACTAATTGAGTCAGTCCTTATCAAATGGAGTTCCACAGTAACTGCTTACAGTATTGCAGTATTGCTGTGGCTGTCTTGTTGTTTTGTTTTACACTATTCTCCCATAATTGTCCACTTTTTCTGATAAGAAATGATTGTTGACTTCATGTATGAATTAGCTGATTGAATCTGGTACTACAAAGCCCATAGTAAACAGGTGGTAAGCCCGTATCTGTATGAGACATGATTTACTTCTCACAGATGGACAGATCAGAGTCTATTGTTCCCCACATTATGCTTAACACACTCCTTTGTTTCTCTCTTGAGGAGGTGCCTATAGCCCTGGCCTCCCATATACCTGCTGCAGAGAAACAAGAGTCTATACAGGCTGGCAGTCCATCAGGTAAGCAATACAGTAGAAAAGATGCCCCTCTTTTATGCCACATGTTATGGCAAGCCCTCAAATCCCAGTTTAGTTATTTTTCTCCATCCCTTAGACTACACCTGGATTCCTGTGTAATTGTGTGTTTTCATAAATGCATGGTGTTAAATATGCAAGCGGGCAAAAGAGTGTCTGTCTGCACTGATTTACAGTTCGTGCCTGTGGAAATGTGTCCTGATTAGATAGGTGTATTTTTTCAAGAAGGCATTCATGTGGACATGTGCCCAGCAGAAAGAGCAGGGGGGAGTATTCATGTGAATGAGAAAGACAAAGCATGTGCTGTTCAGCTGTGTGTGTAGGCATACATTTACATGGGTAAGAATACTCTTGCACAATGTTCAGTGCACAAGCAGTGATACTTCGTTATGCATGTATGCAACCAAGATGCTTATTTGTGTGTGCTTCTGGACATGTACATACCTGTGTATATAACAGTGACAGCTGAGACCCCTCAGCTCAGAAGAAACATGAAGACCATCATACTGCATTTTTGAGAGTGGCCCTTAATGCTATCTTTTTATTTAATGATACTGCACAGTACCAGATGGATTTATTGCACCATTTAAAACACCATCCACTACCAAAACAATGCCAGATATGTTCCTTCTGTCTTTGAACAGAACCTGGAGATGCCAACAAGGAGTATATTGTGGCAGGAGTACAGCCCACTAACAAGAGAACCTCCTTGAGGAGTTCCAGCAGAACCTCATGGAAGATCTCCAAGGGCCCAGTAGCTCCAGGAACACCTTCAATCTCTGCTCCAGTTAAACCCATGGCATCCCCCTCTGTGCAGCATCTCTGGACTAGAAGCTACAGCAAACAGAGCCTCCGGCCTAAAAGTCCCTCTGCACAGACTGATGATGCTGGAGAAGAAAGAGAAGAGACCAGAGATGTCTCAGGCACCAAGGAACCTGCAGCAGGGCAACATCAAAGAGGGAGGACTGGGGCCCTCCAACAGCTGGCACAGTCTAGCCAGAGGGAAGCAGAAGATGCTCAAACCAACTCAGATGTAGCAAGGCAGCATCGGACTCTGGGGCCCAGGATACCTGGATCTCCCCGAAAGACCATCAAGAGCCGCTACAAAGAGACAAAGGAAGTCCAGAATGGTTTAAGTGCCAAGGAATCCTTAGCATCAATAGGGCAAGATGTGAAAGCTGAAGGAAAGCCCCTTCCAGAGAGGAAGAGCAGCCTGATTCCCCCCATTAGCAAACACAACTGCGGGAGCACTGTAGTGGACCACCTCATTGCTGCAGAACAGGTAACAGAGGAAGGAATTGGCTTCACAGACCATCAAGGAGCGGGGTGGCTGCTCGCTGAGGTGGTGTAAGAGTCGACTGACTGGAGACTGAAGCAGTTCCTGGAAGGTTTGGCAGGGAGCAGTTTGAATTTTGCACTTGGGGACAGGTCCTGTCATCGCCTCCCAACCCCGCTCTCCGTAGCAAACTCTAGACCCAGAGACATCCACTGTTTGACATGTCCTTGTGTCCTCTCTCAGGCTCTGTCATCATTCTGTTTCTCTTGATAAGCAGAGGGTGGAGGGCTCTGCAGTCAGAATTAAAATCCGCAATTCTTCTGGGCAAGATGGTAGGAGTGCCAGTACACACCAAAGATCTGAATTCCCACCTCTTGTTAGTAGGTAGAATTCGATTGGTTCCTAAGTTGCACCCATTTGTCGCACCCAAGTCTAAATCAGTCTAGGTGTTTTGGGTGCACCCAGAACTAGTAAAAGAGGGTTATATTGTCTCTTTCATGTTTGCTCACAGAAGGAGATGCCCCAGGGGATAAGATGCACATGGGCAATGTGGATGAAGTCTGACTCTGTATTGCTTGTGATCTTCAGGAACGCCGTGCTCTCTGTGAGGCTGGATTGATTGAAGGGCAGAAGCGGCTCAGCGACCGAACACTCAAACTGCTCGAAAACCCCCTGACCTCCACAGGTTTTGCTGATTATAATGAGCTGGGCTACAACCTGAGGTCCAACATCTTCCAAGGTGGGCAGCCCAACACTGCTACCCTCAAAGGTCCAGTACTGACTCCCTGCGCACTTTGTGTTATCCTGGTCTTCTGAGTTGGTAGATGAGGTGTTCATTCAACTCTAAGTCTCTTCTCTGCACCCCTTGCACCTCTCTTTCGTCACTGCTGTGACACTGTTCAAAGAAGAGAAATAATGGCTTCCCTTTTTACTCCTTTTGTCTGTCTCCCACAGTGCCTTTTTCCAACTGATGAGAAGACAGGGTATAACTTGACCACCTATCTCCTCTACCTGGACTGTAACCCCTGCTATTGGATGTGCCACACAAATATCTCCACTTCAGATCACATCCTTCTTCCTTAGTCAAGGTTTTTGCAGATATGCCTCTCCCCCAACTGCTATGCATCCAGAGTCCTCAGTGATCCCTCTATATTGCCTCCAACATAACTGTTTGGAGATCTAGCTACTCTATTGGTCTCATCTCTATGGTATCTGAGTACCTCTTGGGTACATAACTCTGTCCCCAACTTCCCATATACCAACCTAGGATGGATTATTATTACTGTTAAATTTCTAGGAACTGTGGTGAATAAGTAAGGCCTTGTTATGCTGGGTAATTTTGCAGCCAAGTAGCAAAGAAGACAGTTCCTCTCCCAGAGAGCTCAAAATAGATATTGACATTAGAAGAAACAGACAAAATAGGGTAGGAACAGGTGGGGAGGATGACGTAGCAGTACATCAAAAGATGAAAATCTAGAAGTCAAAAGAAGAGAACAAGAGTCACCTTGGTTCGCGCATGTGTGGCCCAGTGCTGGATGGCCGGGTGAGTTTCACAAAGAGGTTTAAGAGGCAAGGTGGTGGTTTTGTGAAGTTAGCCTGGGAGTTTCACCCATTTACGGCTGACAAGCTTCTGCAAGAGAGTGGTGGTCAGAGTCCAGGTGATCTTGTAATCATCCCCAGATCTTAATAGAACAGCGGAGTAAATGAAAATACAGCGAGAGGGACAAGATTGTCTCCTTATCCCTTTTCCCTTTCCCTTTTGTTGGCTGGAGTTTGACATGCCCAGAGCTGGATCCGTCTGTCCACAGCATGAGCAGCTGTGCAGGATCTGTATACAATTCCTGCGTATCCTGTTTCTTGCAGGTGGCCCACTGGAAAGCAAGAGCCTGATGAAGGATTCCTATACCCCAGATGTGATTCAGAGGGCAGTCAGGGACCCCAAGCACTGGCATGGAAGGAAAACTGATGAACTAGGTATGCCCACTGTCAGGAGCAAGCAACCCATGTGCTTCAGAGTTGGGCGCTGCCAAAACAGGGAGAGGGTGATAGGTATGGGATGGCAACTGGCAAAGGAAAGAAGCTGATGAATTAAAGATGGACATTATCACAGGAGAAGAGACGAGGAAATAAGGCTGAGCATTGCCATAGGTGGGTAGGCATTAAGGGGCAGGGACTAGGATTGCAGCAGTGATGGAACTATGTGGTTTGTCTTTTTTGTAGGGAGGTGGCATCAGAAAAATGCCCTAAACATCAACCTGCAAAAAGCTTTGGAGCAGAAATATGGGGAGAAGAACAAAGGTTCCAAGTCCTAGACGGTGAAGGAAAGAATATGAGTGCTTGCAGAGAGGGGCTTGCTCTTCCTACCCCTATAATAAACCTCCATTCAGCCTCTAATCTCATGCTTACTGAGTGTCAGTGGTAAATTGATAATAAGAGAACTGAGGAGTCAGCTGGCAAAGCCTTTCCATCTGGGTCCAAAAAAGGGATGGGGGAGGCAGGTCCCTTAGGCCAGAGTGTTTCTTTGAGGAGTGGTGTGAGGGGGAATGGAAACTGGGGAGTGGTGTGAGAGGAAAATGGAGGAGGGGGGTGGGCAAAGCTCAGGAATTAATGAACCAGGGGACCAAATACCCATCACTAGCAGACCAGCGAAAGTACTAGGTAATTAACAGGGTGGGGAGGAATTTCTTTTGTAGGTGTGTGTGAAAGACAAGGGAATAAAGTCCAGTATAAATGAACATTGGTGGCATTTTCAATGGCTACCAGCCCCATTTCCCTCTCTCCCCAGTGGATTCTGTGTAAAAATCCCCTGCAGGGCATCAAAGAAGTTGAGTGGCAACACAAACCAGGTAGACAGCCATCTTTCCTTGATAATTTTTTATGCACGTTGACTCTAAGCTATTTTAGGATACCTGTCACTGTCGGCACATTACCCAGGGGTCACTCTTGAAAGGCTGGAGATAGAAGGTGCGTAGGGCAGGACGAAGAGGCAATTTCTCCCTCCTCCAACCCTAATTCTGACTCTCTTGCTTTAAGGCTGGTGGACAGGGACTACCATGGAGAGCTTCTGCATTGCCAGGATCCTGGAGGAGCTATGAGAAAACCTGCTAAATCTGTCCTCAGAACAGGAGGCAGCAGGTGACTCACCAAGACTAATGAATTCAAAGCACAAACCAGTGCTCAAAATCTATCCCACCAAAAGAGCAAGGGATGGCCACAAGGGCACACAAACTACCCCTGGTCTTTTCCAACCCCGTGACTCATACTACAGTAAGGAGAATTGGTTTTGGGGGTTTTATGACCAGCCATTCCTGTCTGTGTGATTCCCGTGAAGCTATCCTCCGGAAGAAAGGTCCATCTGCGAGGAAGATCATGCCAACCATACAGGGTACATATGAGCTACCATCTAGAACAAAAATTCTCAAACAGACTGCAGTGGCACCCTGGGGTGCCCTGAGAATCTATCTAGGGTGACACAAGGTGCTACACAATGTTACCACTGTTAGGTGCTCACACATGATTCATAAGATCAGCCTAAGGATTTCAAACAGGAAACATGACAAGGAAGCTTACAAGAAGTGGAAACTTGGACAAACAACTAGGAAGGAGTATGTTGTTCTCCCGCCCTGGCGGGGGGTCGGGCTAGAAGATCTATTAGGTCCCTTCCGACCCTAAAACTATGAAACTATGAAACTATGAAACTATAAGAGTATTGCTTGGGTATTCAGGGAAGAAATTAGGAAAGCCAAAGCACAATTGAAGTTGCAGCTAGCAAGGCATGTGAAGGGTAACAAGAAGGGTTTCTACAAGCATGTCAACAACAAGAAAAGGGAAAATGTGGGTCTCTTACTGAATGGGAGAGGGAACCTAGTGAGAGATGATCTGGAAAAGGCTGAAGTACTCAATACCTTTTTCAACTCAGTTTTGACAGGCAAAGTCAGCTCCCAGACTACTGCACCTGGCAGCACAGTGTGAGGAGGAGATGAGCAGCCAACAGTGGTGAAAGAACAGGTTAGAGATTAGAAAATCTGGACATGTACAAGTCCATAGGTCCAGATGTGATGCACCTGAGGGTGGTGAGGGAGTTGGCCAATGCGATTAATGAGCCACTGGCCATTATCTTTGAAAACTTGTGGTGACTGAGAGAGGTCTTGGATGACTGGAAAAAGGAAAATATAGCAGCACCCATCTTTAAGAAAGGGAAGAAGGAGGATCTGGGGAATTACAGCCTCACCTCAGTCGCTGGAAAAATCATGGACCAGGTCCTCAACAAATCCATTTCTAAGCACTTGGAGGTGAAGAAAGTAATCCGAAAACAGTCAGCATGGAGTCACCAAGGACAAGTCATGCCTGACCAACCTGATTGCCTTCTATAATGAGTTGACTGGCTCTTTGGATATAGGGAGACCAGTGGATGTGGTATACGTTGATTTTAGCAAGGCTTCGATACGGTCTCCCACAACATTCTCACCAGCAAGCTAAGGAAGTCCAGGTTGTATGAATGAACAGTAAGGTAGATAGAAAACTGGGTGGATCATTGGACTCAGAGAGTAGTAATCAATGGCTTAAAGTCTAGTTGGCAGCTGGTATCAAGTGGAGTGCCCCAGGGGTTGGTCCTGGGGCTGGTTTTGTTCAATATCTTCACCAATGACCTGGGAGACGGGATGGAGTGCACTCTCAGCAAGTTTGCAAAAGACACCAAGCTGGTGGGGAGAAGGGAGAAGCAGTGGATACACTGGAGGGTAGGGCTAGAATTCAGAAAGAACTCGACAAATTGGAGAATTGGACTAGAAGAAATCTCATGAGGTTCAATAAGGACAAGTGTGAAGTCCTGCACTTAGGACGGAACAATCCCATGCACCAGTACAGGCTGTGGACCAACTAGCTAAGCAGCAGCTCTGCAGAAAAGTACCTGGGGATTACAGTGAACAATAAGCCGAATAAGAGCCAACAGTTTGCCTGTGTTGCCAAGAATGGTAATGGCATACTGGCCTGCATTAATAGGAGCATTACCAGAAGATCAAGCAAAGTGATTATTCTCCTCTATTCAGCACTCATGAGGCCACATCTGGAGTATTGTGTCCAGTTTTGGGCCCCTCACTACAGAAAGGATGTGGACAAATTGGAGAGAGTCTAGCAGAGAGTAACGAAAATGGTTAGGGGGCTGGGACACACGACTTCTGAGGAGAGACTGAGGAAATGGCTTTTTTAGTCTAGAGAAGATAAGGCTGAGGGGGGATATAATAGCAGCCTTCAACTACCTAAAAGGTGATTCCAAAGAGGTTGGAGCTGGACTGTTCTCAGTGGTGGCAGATGCCAGAACAAGAAGCAATGATCTCAAGTTGCAACAAGGGAAGTTTAAGTAAGATATTACAAAAAACTTCCTCATGAGGAAGGTAGTAAAACACTGGAACAGGCTATCCAGAGAGGCTGTGGAATTTCCATCCTTGGGGATTTTTAAGATCTGGGTAGACAAAGCCTTACCTGAAATGATCTAGTTGGGGCTGCTTCTTCTTTGAGCAGGGGGTTGGACTAGATGACCTCCTGAGGTCCCTTCCAACCTTAATTTTCTATGAGTCTATGACAGGCTGTGAACTATGTTCTTTACAGCAGAAAAACTGCTCTATTGTATTTCCATAGACAAAAAACAAGTAAAACTAAGAAAGAACCGGCATTTTCCAAGGGATGCCTCAAGTCTAACAAGGAGTGGTATGAGTTTAAAAAGTTTGAGAGCCATTGATCTAGATCCATCTCCCAAAGAAGGGAAAACCAAATGGGGATAGATCCATTGCAGTGTTTCTCAAACATCTCTGGATTGGGACCTGCTTTCATCAATAACATTTATTTCATTTACAACATTTACTAATTTGAGATAAATACAAAGTGGGTGCATGCTCATGATACCACTGAAAAGGACCTATAGTGCTGTTTGGGTGGCTCTCCCTAATTTGAGAAATATCGGTACATAAAGATGCCCTCAGATATGAACTGATTCCCAACTTGAATGACGGTTTTTCTCCAGTCTCTGGCACCGGTGGGTTGAGGTCAGAGCCCACTGACTGCCAAGGAGCACTTTTGCAAGCATAGGAGGTTAAAATGTAACCAGTGATAATGATGGGCAGATTATCCATCACCAGCAATAATTAACCCATAAGTATTCTGAAGTTCATGGTTGTTTGGGTTTAGGGAGAAACAATTAGTCACATATTGCCAGAGCTGGTCAAAGGGCAGCTGGTAGAGATCTCTGAGGCTTTCTTGTGCTTCAGTACAGAGGGTGCCAGGTCTCAACATTCAGAGCTCCACCATCATTCAAGTAGTAAGGTGTATGTGGTCAAGGGCAGCTCCATGTGGAGAGTGCAGCCTCAAGGCACTTCATGGTCCTTATAAAAAATAACTAGGGAATGGAATGAAAGCTCTCACCCTGACCTCCATGAGCGTGGGGTTAAGGCCCAAGAATTGCCAGGGTACCAAAAAAACAGAGTAGCTGGGGATTCATTAGGCTGATACACAGCTTGTGTACCCAGTTCCTGGGATGAGTTGGTACATGCCAACACATGGAGGATAGTAAGCCAAGGTACAAATGGCCTTCTTGCCCCATTTAAAAAATCCAGGATGAGACAAACAAGGAGAGCAACAAACCAAGAGAGAGCTGGATTGGGAAAACTTAGAGGCATCCAGCTACACAGTGCCTCCAGCTCATTTTTAGGCTGGGGACAAGTTCTTAAGTCAGGCCCTGCTCTGTACCCCAACATCCACATACCTCTTTGTGGCAACTGAATCAGGGCTGGTTTTAGTTCCGCTTCTATATTTTAAGAAAAGTAATGTTAGCTCTATTTTAGTTTTAACACAGTAATTTTCCCAAGTTTTATATAAAAAACCATCCAGTACCCCAAATCAGCCAATCTGGGCCCCCCAGAAATGGCAGTATCCCAGTGTATCATCCTTGTTGCCAGCCTCCCTTTTTGGACAGTTCTCCATCTACACTCTGGTTGACTCATGGTGGTGCCATCAGCCTCCTGGATTCAAGAGCACTGGATTCACTCTCCACACGTGTAGAGTCTGAAATGCTGTTTAGACGACTTCACATTATCCAAAGGAATGACTGTATCCTGCACAGTGGTGAAGAGGCAGCATCCATTTAACACAGTAGGAAGAATTACTCTTCCTCTCCTCAACAACCCTGATACAGTGCACTGAAGTCAGACCCAAACATGCCGCAGGGCAGATGACATATCCAAGGTTATGTGTACTCTGCAGAGTTCAGTGATATCCAAGCTCACATTTTAAATAAGTTGGTTCAGGTATTGGAAACAGTCTGCCCATACCAACACCCTTGGAACAGTCTGCCTGTACCACCAGAGATCTCGGCATGGGCTAATACATTCTGCTTCAGCAAGGTAAAGTACCCTTGCAGAACTCTCTGTTGACAAAAGCAGTACGTGAGCTAGCTTGCTTAACGTTTGTTTGAGTTACCATTGCTGTACCCTGCAGTGTAGACAAACCCTCAACCTAGATGATTTTCCAAGGTCAGATCACTAGGTGGCAGCTGTGTTTTTAAGATGCAAAACTTTTGTAATACAGATTCAACAGACAACCAGATTTTCTCTCTTTGGCATAACTAATACCTTACAAATGCTGCTAAAGCAGCTCATTTAGATGTTTTATAATAATCTAGGAACAGCCAATGCCCTTGAAGGCAGTAAATCCTGAATTGCAAATGCCTCCTAAAGTCCCTTCCAACCCTAATTTCTATGATTCTGTAAAATAATGCAGTATTTTAGCAATTAGAGCTACATGGGACTATTGGGTTCTGGCATGTCTATCTGCACAGCATATTCCCTGCACAATTTTTCCTGAAATTATATTCTAGTTTTGTGTCTCCCTGTAGTGGGAGCTTGTCCCTTTGGAGATTACTCCACAGGAAATTACACTAGGGTTACCATACATCTGGGTTTTCCCAGACACGTCCTCTTTTTGAATCTTCCAATGTCTGTCTGGGCAGTTTTTTAAAATACGATCAAATGTCCAGGATTTTGGTCAGCTCAGCTTCAAAGTTTTTCCCAGCACTTCCTGGCTTGCCCTAGCAAGGAGCTGCTCGGGGCTGGGGGCAGTGGTCGGGGGGAGAGCGCACATGCACATGGCCAGCATGCAGGGTGGAAGAAGCCCCAGCAGCTGGAAGCAGGTAAGTTTGTGGGGACAGGGGTTGGAGGGCCAGGGCTTGAGAACTGTCTGGGGAGTTGTGGGGAGGAGGGTGTGCACATCTATGTGTGGCAGGGTGTGGGTGGGTGTGTGTGTGGCAGGGTGTGTGAGGGGATGGGCACGTGAGGGGGGACGGGTGCCTGCCAGTGCTGGGGAAACTATTCGGGCACGGGCTGCAGCAGGGCAATGGGGAAGGTGCCTGCCCCTCCAGTCTTTAGGGCAGCAGGGAGCTGTGTGGCTGGGCCAGCAACGTGATTGCACGGCAGGCTGGTGGCACCAGGGCCAGTGCCTGTGCTCACGGGGGCAGGGCAGCCGGGAGACACTGCAGGGCTGGAGAGAGCAGGGGGCTGTGGCTTGGGAATGAGGGGCACCAGCAGGGATGGAGAGGCTGTGGCTTGGGAGTGAGGGGCAACAAAATGGGCAGGGGCAGGGCACCGGCATATCACTACCCCCCACAATCATATACCCTTCTGCCCCACCAGCACAACAGGTGTCCTCTTTTTTGGAACTGGAAATATGGTAACCCTATATTACACCTCTCAGTTAGGAAAGGTTTCCTTGCTACAAGCCATGACTTCCTGTTTCTGTTTCACCTTTTATCTTCTAACCATTCTTGTACCATCCTCAACAATTCTTGTTGCTACTTGGGATAGTCGCCATCTCACTTCTGTGGGTTCCTACACTGTGGGCACATCTACATGTGTGATTAATGTTGCCTACATTTGCTGTGCAGAAAATTCAGGCACATTAAACTGCGCCTGGGCATGCATCTGAATGTGCATCCGTCAGTAGCAAATTTGCTCCTGCTGGGAGCAATTCAGTCCAAGGCTGCTCCTGCCCTGCTCTGCCCTCTGCAGCAGCCAGGGGGAGTACCAGGTTCCCCTGGGTGCTAGCCCCAGGCCAGCAGGGGACATAGTGGTCAGGCCTGGACTCCGGGGGGAGAGAGGAACTGTTCCAGTTCCAGGGCAACTCCCTGCCAGCTGTGCAGAGATTGAGGCTAGCCTCCATCTCCAGGGGGTGGGGGGAGCTGTCTCAGCTCCAGGACAGCTCCTTTCTAGCTGTGCAGAGATCAGAGTTGGCCCCAATTTCCATATGGCTGGCAGGGAACTGCTCTGAAGCCAGGACAGCTGACCGCACCCTGCAGAGATTGGGGCTTAGCCAGACAGCAGTTGTGCCCCCCTGCTGCCTGGGCTGACCAGGAACAAATTGTTCTCAGTCAGCGTCTACAGATGCATTTTAGCATATTAGTTAATGAGCCATTTTTCTAGTACCTGTATGTATTGGCACTAGCAAATGGCTCATTAGACTAATTTAATGTGCAGTAATTGATACACACATGTAGATGGTGATGTTTTATTGCACATTAGTCTGAAGTGCAGTAAAGCATCTTGTGTATCCCGCAGTATGTAAATTGCTTCCCATATTGCTCTTGTATGATTCCTACATCTAGCAGCTGGATGATTTTTGCCTCCTTGAATAAACATCTCCCTTTTCAGAATGAGAAGGATTTAATTCTAGGGGCTCAAGCCAGTCTTAAACATTGCATGATCTTTGATCTTCATGCTGTGCAGTTTGCAGTAAAGTCAAGTACATTTTGCAGCATGACCACACAGCAAGGCTGATACAAGCCTGGTGTCCTGTAGACCCAAAAGAATGGGGAGCTCACTGTCACATATCAGTGAATGGGTGGAAGAGCAACCCAGATGATTGCAGACGAACAGAGACCTGCAGGGGGAAGGAATTATTTGTTAGCATGTGTTGACACTTAAGGGGAAAGGACAGTATGGGGCAGACTATGTTTGCATTTCATGTATGGCACAGACCAGAACATTTTGGTTAATATACAGCTGAGTTGTGAATTTGGGGGTGATAAAATGCTATTGTATGTGCTGGATGGAGAATGAACAGGACAGATGCATCAAATCTACCTGGGATGAGGGAATATGGGAAGGAACCAGATCACAGAGTCCTGCCCCCTGCAATTACAGGCAACCTTGTAATACACTTCAATTCCAAAGAGGTCCAGAAGAACATCCACTCTGTTCCCTCCCGCAGATCCATCATCCTCAAAGTGTCATAAAACATTTTCTAACAAAGGTCTTTAGTACAATCCCCTCCCCCGTCCCCCACCCTTCGAAAAAAAAAGGACAGCAGGCCACAGGAAGGGAGTGTGAAAAATAAGGAGCCCTGCAATGGCCAGTGATCTTAGGATGAGGACTATGACACCCTCACCTACAGAAGAAGACAAAGAACCCCAACAGTCCCTGCCATTCTAATACTAGGCAGAAATTTCTTCATGGCCCCCATAGCCAGTGAGTAGTTTAATCTTGAGCACATGGATCAGACCTTCCAGCCAGGCACCTGAGAAGTTTCTTCATGCCACTAGTAGTACTAATACAAACCAGCCTGCCTCCAAATGCCACCACCAAACCAAGTTATGCCTTCAAGAGGAATTACACAGAGGTTTCTTCCTGGCATCTGCAGGCAATCAAATCACAGAAGCTCTTAATTATGGGTTTAATTGTTTAAATACAATTTAATACAGGGCAAATAGTATTTTAAACCATTAAAAGCTTCAGGTCTGGGTCCTGTAACCACCAAAAGCAAAGTTAAAAGCACCATACCACCAGACATCTTCCTCACATGGAAGTGAACAGCACAGTGATGAAGAACAGAGATGTCATGAGATGATGAGCACTTCTGAGGTATTGCAGAGGTGAGTGGAACTGAGAATCGGTGGACTGAGGCTGCCAAGAGCATTAGCTTTGCTGCAGGACCCCAGTGAGTGCTTCCCTTCCTAGCACCAAAGCTTGGAGGTACCGTCAGCCCCCAGATCAGCACATACCTTAAAGACAAGAGATGGACCTGCCAAGAGTTTGGACTCCTCCAAACCTAGGCAGCATACTACAGGTAGGGAATTAATGGAAAAGATAAGAGGTGAACAACCTCATTAGCCATCCACAACTGAGAGGAATACTATAGTTAGGCTGCCTCCAGAACATCCTGGATCAGGACTGTCATCTAATATTGTGACTAATTAGTCTGGTTTTCCCAGGTTTATCCCATGTTCTCCCATAAGGTTTTGTTTGTTCTGTGCCCATTGACTTGTTCCTTGGCAATGGGAAATATGGCTCATTGAAGGAACTCAAGCAATATAATTTATTTCCCTAGCTTGAGCGAGAACTGGAAAAGGTATACAGTTAAGTTTTAGAAAGATAATCACTGGCAGAAGGGCTACATTAACATGCTTGTAGCAAGGGGGCAAGAGCTGTGTGAATGCAGAAAATTCCTCCAAATGGGAATATGTGGCTTATTCCCCAACATAATTATATTGACAGTGGGCAGGTCTACACATGCACTGTTACTGAGCAGTAACCAAAAATTACTGTGCAGTACAGGCACCCATACTGTGCAGTAGCTACAGCAACTTAGCTGACTTAGGCATAAATTTGCTACCTATATGATGCAGGTAGCAAATTTATACCCGATTAGCTACTGCACAGTAAGGCACATGGAGATGTCTTAATGTGGAGTAACCCTGTTTATGTGGACTGACTTGGGACTAACTTTAATCCCAAATCAGTCCACACACAGTGTTACTGCGCTATAATGCCTGCACATGTAGATGCCAGCATAAAAACCACTTACTGCGCAGTAAATGCACATATAGACACACCCAGTATGGAAGAGGAGCTGGTGCTATTTGAAGTCTTTCATTCATTTTGGAAGTGTAGAGACCTGAAGAGAAGAACTGCCCACTGTCATTCCTCTCTTGTGGCGAGAGTGGAATGATGGGGAACACAACAGAATTGATATTCCTTGAATAGCTGCAGTTGCATTCAGTCACCTAGTGTCTTGATATTTGTCTGTCCCCTCCCACCCTCTCAGCTTTAGCACAGTTCCCTGACCCACACAGCAGGCTGCTGTCCACCAAAGTAATCATCAGTCTTCCGAGCTTTGAAAAGCTGAATGGCCTGCATGCAAAGCACATCATCTTTATTGCTGTTGGTGGATCCTCCATCTCATGCAGGCTTTCCAACTGCCCCACTGTCTTCTGAAAGCTTACTAGCCAAGGAGGCTTTCTGACTCAGGAGGGTCTTCTCACTGGGTTTGAGGCCAGGGAAGAAGCAATATTCACCCACTTGGTATAGGAAAACTGGTCTGCCACCATCAGGGTTAAATGTGACCAAATCATTCTCTTGTGCAACCTCCTCCAGTGAAGCAGAGTGGGAAAGGCTGATACGTTTGGGGAGGCCTTGTGGGAGTGGGAGTGTCATATTGCTTCCCAGTTCAGGCTGCTGTGATCCAGGAGGAGTGGCTGATGCTTGAGCTGGAACTGGGAGTGAGACAGCAGACCTCCCAGAGGGCAATGCTGGGCTGGAGGGGTCATCCGTGGCTTGGGGCAGCTGGGAGTTGGAAGTTAATGTGCCAGCAGTAGTGAGCATCTGCTCCTGAGGGTCCAGGGAAGGTGAGAGATTGACAGATTCTTTTGCTGGTACCAAGCACAGACCTTCAGTGGTGATGTACTCCAATGGGCATTTCTGGGAGGAGCTGATAACGGGGACAGCAATTGGTGACCTCTGACCTTCTCTTTTCTCTTTCACCTCTTCCTCACCTGCCGGCTGGTCTTGTAATGCATCTTGCCCTCCAGCAACTGGATGCTTCTTCTCTTTCTGGTCCAAACATGCAAAAGGATAGAGGTGAGTTGCCCCTGTCTTTTGCAACAGTGGGAACTGGAAATAGCCCTTCTGTGGTAGAGACACATACTCCAAGAACACTGGTTTCTCCCTTATTCTCACTGGAGAAGCTCCAAGGTCCTGGTGGGTATTGGTCTGCGACTGACCAGAAGGGAAGAACAAGTATGGGCCATTATAACTGAAGCTGGTCATAGGCTTTTGAGAGGCAGTGTCTGCTTTAGTGGCACCAACACTGGTAAGCAGTGTTGGTGAGGAGGACTGACTGGTATTTTGATTTGAGATGCTATCAAATGGGAATGAAGGAAGTGAAGCAGGACTTGACACTGGAGAAAACTGATGCTGGTTTTTTAGTTCTAGCACAATATAAGACAACTTAGTCTTCGATGCCTCAGCTCCTGGGGAGTTTGAAATAATCTTCTCCCTGCAGTCAAGGAAAAACAAAAACAAAAAAACAAAAGGAATCAGGTGCTAAGGAGAGGTCACCTGCAGAAGGTGTTGCAGATGGACAGGAGCTGAGCAGCACTGAGCTGAGCTGAGGCAGCAGAGAACCTTCTGCTTGCCAACTCCTATGACTTTTGGCATTGTTCCTAAAGTCAGCATTTCAGGAATGTGAACAACTTAGCTCTTCCAAATATATATAAAAGAAAGAGATAAGTTTTTCACATTCCTGAAGCACCAACTTTAAGAACAATGCCAAAAATCACGATAGTTGGCAACACTGCTTCTGAGAGGCAGAAAGAACCTTTTCCTGCATGGCAGGGTTTCCTGCACTTCCATCTGGAGCATCTAGCACTCTCCTCTTGTGGTGACGTGACCCTGGACTATGTGGACTAGTGGGGATTCCCACATTCCCATGGCACATGGATCAAGCTGCCTGTCACCCTTTTGAGAATGGGATCACCAACCTCTGCATTTGTGAAGCTCCATAACTGCCTGGTAGGGCTGTGCGAGCGAATTTTCAACAGCCGTTTTGACTCATTTTGAGGTTGAAACAGCAAAATCGAAGTGAAACAAAGGGCATTGAAACAGTCTCGAAACAAAACAAGGCTAGTCAAAACATTTTGAAAGTCAAGATGTTTCGACCATAGCGCTGGGGATGGGAAGTCAGTCTTCCCATCCCTGGCGCAAGATCTGGCAGGGGATGGGGAGTCAGCCCAACTGGGCTGACTTCCCATCCCCAGAGCTAAATCAGACCAGGGGTGGGAAGTCAGCCCAGTTGGACTGACTTCCCATCCCTGGGGCTAGATTGGACCAGGGGCTGACTCCCCATCCCCAGTCCAATGTAGCGTGGGGGATGGGGAGTCACATCCCCGCCCCAAGTCCGATCTAGCAAAACGTCGAAACAGCCTCACTGTTTTGATGAAGCAAAATGGAACAGCTGTTCTGAATCAAAATTAAATTTGAAACGGAATGCTGTTCTGTCGAAACTTTGAAACTCAAGGTGAAACAGAACGGTGCTGTTTCGCACAGCCCTACTGCCTGGCACTTCACAGACATGTTTAGTAGAGGTGTGCGAAGTGGGCTCCATTTGATGCGGATTTGGGTTGGCCCGAATCAGGGACAGTGATTCGATTCATTGATTCAGATCACTGTCCCTGATTCAATTCAACTGAATCTGAATGTGAAGATTTGATGCTGATTCAGATAATCAGTGATTCGGACATAAACACAGCTTTAAAAGTTTTTTCTACATACCTTGAGGTAGCAGGCGTGGCTCATGGTCGCTGGGATGCTAGAGCGCATGGAGCGTCCCACAGGAGTGCAAGGGTGGGGCCTCCACGTGCTCAGCAGTGAACCCAGAAGTGGACTGGAAGTATTTCTGGTCCACTTCTGGGTCAACCGGGGAGCATGCAGGGGGATCCCTCTGCACCCCCCCCCAGCTTGGTGATCAGCCACAGGGGGACCCCAGGTGCCCCCTCAAACCCAGGAGGCACCAGTCACTGAGTTGGGCAGGTGCAGGGAAACCCTCCTGCATGCTCCCTAGTGGACCTGCAAGTGGACTGGAAGTGCTTTTGGTCCACTTCTGGGTCTGCTGCTGAGTGCACTGGGGAGCCCCCAGCACTTCTGTGGGACACTCCATGTGCCCCAGCACCACAACGCTCAGAGCCCCTGCTGCCTGGAGGTATGTAGACAAAATATTTAAAAGCTGTCTCTATGTCTGAATCTTTTTGAACCTCTCCAAATCGATTTGGAGGGTTCCGATTTGATTCAGAGAGATTAAGGGTCCTCCGATTTGATTTGGATTTGGAGATTCGGCCACCAAATTGGTCCAAATATCCACTGAATCAAGTCAAGGACTGAAGCTTCGTACAGCCCTAATATTTAGAGAATAAAGTGTCCTGGCCACAAGGATCTTACTGACCCTGAACAAGAAGCTGGATGAAGGGAGGGGGCAGGGAAGACGAGAGAGGGATTATAACAAACAGCCTGAATAGCTCATGTTTCCCAGGCTTGCCTAGAGATGTCAGATGCCCAACCCAAGGCACCAAAAATAGCTGGGCACCTGCTCCCTAAAAGACAGAACTCTTATCTGAGCCCAGGGGTTATTCTAACTTCCCTGGCTAGAACACTATGTCCACATCCTCTCTCTGCCTCTGTAGCTCCCCAAACACAGGGCTGTGGGAATGGCACCACGGGCAGTTTTTTGATGACCCTACACAGCTCCTGTGGCCACTGCATTTCCCTTATGGCTCCTTTATACTATGAGAGCCAAAATTAGCTTCAAGAGCAAGAAAGACTGTCATGTCCACCTGATAAGAGGAGGCAGGATATGGGTTAGTCTGTGGTGGGGGGTGATGCATGACTGTTTCCAGATTGGGAAACCAAGGGCATTTATGCAAGGCTATCTCCAGAGGGGTAGCCAAGAGAGTGTGAGGGCCATGTTTTTTCCTTATCCTTTCGTACATAGTAGAACCCTGAACTTGCACATCCACTCACTGGTGTCTCCATATGGCCACACAGAGGACATGCTGAGGTCAAACATGAGTTAAATGTTCCACCCCCTGTAACAGGCCATGATGCCCACTGGTGGCCGCTCAACCCCTATTCAGCCCTCATCCTCAGGCTAACTCCCCTTCACCTCCCCTGTCTTGCCTTCTTGTTCATACATCTTTGGAAAAGGAGGCTTCCCCAGGGATCCCTGATCCCATGTTGGTATTCAGGTGTCTCTACTTTGCTTTAAGGGCTCATAACATGGCTCCAAATGCCCCTTATACCATGCCTATACCTCGCTGATGTCACCATTTGCTAACTAGCTGTCTCTCTCTGCCCACACCTGGGCACTCCCCCAACTTGACTACTCCTGGGTACAGCCCTGGGTCCCTGAGCCCAATACTGTCTGTCCTCAAGCACAGGGCCCCTGCCCCTGACTCCACCCTTCTCTGGGCTGTCAGTCCCTGACCCTGATGATCTCCAGCTGTGGCCCTCCTCAGCCTTTGACCCCTCTTCTCAGGCTCTGGCCCTGCTCCTAGGTCAGTTGAGACCTCCAGACTCCCTAGCCCTGCTCACCCTTCCTGGGCTAGGAGTCCCTGACTCTGCCTCTCATGCCTTGTAGGCTATGGGTCCCTGACCCTCCTTGTTCTCATGACCATTTGGCTGTGGCCCTGCTATTCAGCCTTGGCCCCTACCTCTTGGGCCCTGGCCCCACTCCTGGGCCCACTGAGACCACTTTGCCTCCCCTTGTCTCAGTCCCTAAACCACCAGTCTGTTTACTGCAGTTCAGGTGATGGCAGGAGCCTGGGTGCAGCCCTGCTGCCCAGAAAGTCCTTGCATCTTGACTGCCAGGATTAGACCCCCCCACTCCAGCTCAGGCTCTGGGCTTATATCCTGCAAACCCAGCCCCCTTTTGGATCATGGGACACCTGACTGCATCCTGCAGTACCTGCAGACTGCTCCATCTGCAGTCTGCCTTCTCTTAAAATAGCAAGCACACCAAGCCTCCTGCTACACCTCCTCCCTGATAGAAGCAGCCATCACCAGGCATGCTGAGATCCTGGGGGCACTCAGGACATGCTGGAGAGCACGATCACCAACTCAGCAGTATACTGTTCACTCACCCATCCAGCAATTGCAGGGAGTTGGCCTGCTCCTTCACCAAATGGTTCTCCCTGTTGAAGTCTGGCAGGCTGCTGGGCAGTTGATTTCTTAATGATACCTTCTGAAAAGAGAAACTACAGTGGCAGCACACCCTCAGGAAGCAGGGATCCTTTGATAGCAAGAGAGAGCCAAGAGCAGTAGATGCAGGCAGGCATACACCAAAGGAAGTACTGCTCCTGGTGCTTCTGTCAGGTCTATTCTGTTCTTTCTTACATTTCCACATCACCCATCTCTGCCCTGTGTGTCATGCCGGGAAGCATGTGTAATGGCAGTTCTACTCAAGGAGTCAGCAGCAACTGCGTAGGCAGGTGCTGCTACTTCGTGCAATGGTAGCTTTGCCTTGCAGAGGCTGTAGGGAACACAGTTGGTAGGGGCAGAAGACAGAAAATCATAACAACATAGTGATACCCCACCCTATGTCCTGGGTGTTGGAAAGCTTTGGATAAGAAAAGGCATCTAAAACAAGTGACATTTGAAACTATGGGGTAAAGAAGAAGGTCCAGTTTTGGCTTTCAAATAAATTAAGTGATCAGAAATGGCCGGTCATTATGAAACAGCTGCTCCTCTGAGCAAAGCGAGGTTCCCAGTGACTTATCCCAAGGGTTAGTCCTAGACCCAGTATGAATTACCATATTTTGTCACCTACAACGCATGCCTTTTCTCCAAAAATCAGCCCCCCAAATTGGAGTGCACATATTAAGCCTGGAAGCTGGATTTGTTGCCCTAGAGTTGGAAATACCCTGGTTTGATTCATGCTCTACAGTGCAGCAGCTGTAGTATTGTTCAGGCAGCTGAGGGAGTCAATTGCTCATAGTTCTTCACTCTACAGGTGTCAGCCATTGTTTCTCTTTTTAAATCTAGATGGTCCTCTAATCAAGGTAACCTTTCTTAGGGTAATTCTGCTGTGTGCTCCTGGTCTTTCTATTTCACAGCCTCTTTAGTTAAGATTCTTCCTCTCTTTAACAGACTCTTTAGCTCTTTTCAAAATCATATATCCATCGCTTCTCAGCCTTTTGGCTCAGATCAAGTGTAGATGGGGGCATCCAAATCCCAAAACCTCTGGGCTTGAGCCTGCATGTGGGATGCCTGCCAATGGATTTGGGAGTATCTGAAGTCCTGGTGAGAGCGTGGGATGAAGGATGCTCCCCGGTTGTAGCACCATACACAGTGTTTAGAATGATTGAGTTCTGCCTGCTCAATCAATATGGTTTTTGGAATGATTGAGTTCTGCTCAGTTGGTATGATTTGGAACTGATTTGGCTAATTTGACCTGGAACACAAAATATATTATATAATATATATCTATAGCTATATCTATCTTTTTTCTTAATTCTACCTTTCAAAAACAAGGTGTATATTATATTTGGGAGTGTGTTCTATGTAAAAAAAAAAAAAAAAAAGTGTTGTTTTTTTGGAGCTAGGTTTGGGCAGCAAAGTAGTGAAGTTTGCTGATGAAACCATCTTATTTCAGTTAGGTAGAACTTAACAAAATTCAAAGACTCTCCAGGCGGGATTAAATGCATTGGGAGATTGATCAGCAGGAGAGAAAGAGGAAGTCCAGCTATGCAAAGTAATACACAGTGGCAAAAATAGCCATGGTAATTAAAGTGGGATTATAGCCCAGCACAGTATTGAAAGCTTGTCCTGTAGAGATGGCTGTTTCATCTCTACAGGACAAATTTGTGCATATGAGTATGGGAGGGGTGACCCCAATGCTTAGGATCATTGCCTAGTCCATGCTTTGCCTCAAACTTCCTGTGTGGCCTTAGATAAGTGACTTCACAGACTTCCACTCTATAAGGCAGTATGAGGATAAAACTATTAAAGACTGTGGGGCACACAGACACCACACAAATAGGACCAAGGAAAGGACCACAGGCAGACGGGGGAGAAGCATCAGGGATGAATTATGCCACCAGAAACAAGATCAAGGAGGGGAGAGGAGTGCAGGGATTATGTCTTCAGCAAGGGAACCTAGACAAGTTCCATCATCCTAGATCAGTCAAGTGTCATAGATTCATAGATGCTAGGGTTGGAAGGGACCTCAACAGATCGAGTCCGACCCCCTGCCCTGGGCAGCCCCCTTCCGTGGGCAGTAAAGAGTGCTGGGGTCAGATGACCCCAGCCAGATGCCTATCAAAGAGATGGACTGTTCCATGGGATGGGGCAGGATGATGATGACTCATCCAACTGTCTTATCCCTCCACAGCCCATAGGGGCAATGCCTACCCTGGGTCCAAGAAATCAAACACTATGCTGATCCTGCCTGGGAAATGTGAATATTGGGAGAAGATCTTTACCCTTAAAAATAATTGAGCACAGGACATTGAAGCTTGCATAGATCCTTTTGTCCTCTTGCACCTTGTGAGGTTCACCCAGTAACAGGTAATAAAAATACAGGTTGGGGAAAAAAATACTGCAGGATGAATAGGGAGACTGTGCGTGTGTGCGTGCATGCGGGCGGGCCCCTTTATGTCTAAAACCTCAGGTTTGGCCACTGAAGCATGGTGAAAGACAGAAGAGACCAAAGATCTTGTCTGCGGTATCCACTCTGCCCACAGCATCCTCAACAATTCCTGCCAGCTGGGGGTTGTGAGTGGACAGACTCCAGATTGGCTACTTCCCCTAGCAGGAAGGCCCAGGGCAGCCTGCCCTCCTTCCTCCTCCCTCTTCCCAGGTGCAACTCTACAGCGTGCAGCCCCCTCTTACCTGGAAGAAGCCCTGCAGCATGCGACTCTTGCTGGGATTGGGAATCTTTTCCTCCCATTTCTTCTTCTTGCTGCAACAACAACAACAGTGATGCAGAGTTGGCATCTGGTCTGTGGATGCTGGGAGGCAAAGGCTGCATCAAGCACACAGCCTTGCCCTAGGCCACCATAACACCATGGAGGCCCTGAACCTCCAGGACACTGCACTAACCCCATCTTCCAGTCACAGACAGAGCTCCCTGCTGTACCCCAGGGCTGAACTAAGGTGATCATGGAGGACATGGAGGATCACTCACTCTGCCATGGCCCCTGGAAAATCCCTTCACCAAACAGTACAGACTTACCTGAGGAGATATTTACAGCTGTACCAGCCAACTGCTACCAGCATGATGGTGAAGAATATGGCAATAACTATGAGTACATATGGTGCCAAAACTGAGAACAAAAAAGGAGAGAGAAAAATACTGAGACAACCCTTCCCAGCCCCCTGTTAGGACTATTAAGAAAGTAATGACATTTTTAGACTAAAAAGGAGCAAACCTAAGAATGAGAGAACATATCAGTAACATGAAGGAGAAGGAAAGGAAAGGGGAAAGAGATAGAGACCACAGCTACTATAATTCCTTGACACTTGCTCAAGCTTACAAGAAAGAAAAAAATCAACCTTTGAAGGTCTAGGAATGTATTTGGTCACACCTCCTACTTGAAAGCTTTGTCCCTCTGCTTAGATTCATGCATTTCCCTCCCTGGTGGTCCACTTTCAGGTTAACTTTGCTCACTAGGAATCACTGTGTGTCATGCCCCTTAACAGTAATTACCTTGATACTTCCAGGGTTTGCAGCACAGAGAAAAACTACTCATGTGTGTATAGGGGGGAAATGTTATGGCCAACTGATCTTCACCTTGCCTGGGAGAAATGGATCTAAGACAGATGCAAAACACTTTAATATATCACAGGACAACAATCCTTTTTGTGGCACCTTCCTCACCCTGATCATTCACTTCCAACCCCTGATTCTCACACTGTCCCTTAGCAGCGTCCTCACATCCATGGCTCCCATTCCAGTATACCCCATATTTAACAATTGAAGCATGGGGCCAGGCAGTAAGGAACCTCTGGGAAGGATCTTTGCTTGATTTAATATAGGGAAACCATGGCTCCCCCTAAGCCCCAGCCCAGGGGACTTTTCCCCTATGGACCACACCTTGTTTCTCAATAAAATCCCTGACATAGAACACCATGTCAGAGGTACCGTGCTCTGTTTTCCAGGTGTACTCCTCACTCCACTCGCTCCAGGTGCCATTATAGGCAGAGGATGCACGCACCCTTGCCCGTACTTTTGCCCTATAGCATGTTAATGGGTCCAAACTGCCCTGGCGAAGGACCAAAGGGGGCTCATCAATGCTGATGCTGGTGGGCTTGGCAATCTGAAGAGAGAAAAGGAGAATGGATTAAAGAGGGGAAGAAAAATTATCATTCCTATCCAACATTTCCCAGGAGACCCAGTCACCCAGCACCACAATCACCTACCTCCAAGGGCTGGTTTGCTTTCCAGTACCAGACTTCATAGGTCTGTCTTGTACTTTTATAATGTAGGGCATGTTTTACCCATCTCAGTTCATACTCCTGGTCGTTTGTTTTCGTCACCGTCAGGTTGACAGGTGCCGGCACCTTAACTAGAAGACAAAGAACATTTTGGGCATGTGTCCCCATACCCCTGTCCAAGTATCTTCCTGCCCACTCCAGCTTTTACCTGTTTACCCAGTTTTTCACTCCTCCAGCTTTTATGCATTCTGGGTGGCTGCCAAGACCAAGTTGCATTTTGTCTGAAGAAGGACAAGAATGGCTAATGAAAATGCTTCCACTTGGCACATCTCTCTCTACCTGCTCATTCCATACCAACTTTCTTCAGAGATCACTGAGAGCCAAGAACTCTAACTGCAAGGTGTCATACTGATCAGCTCTAAGACAAGCTCTATACAACCTAACAACTAGATCCAGCTCTCTTTAAAACACAGT
>NW_005842175.1:858523-868709 GCF_000455745.1 Alligator sinensis
CCTCCTATGCCTTCCTCTTCATTAGCCAAACATAATGTTACAGAGCAACAATGAGATATTACAGAATTTGAACCATATATGCAACCCAGTGAGATGGGGGATGATTATGTGGCCAGTTACAGTGCCGGCCCACCCCTCTGTCTAGGGTAGTCTTCCCTGTCTTGTCTGCCATGACTTGCTGTTCAATAATACAATATGAAATAAGCAGGAGGCTACCCATTTAATGCTCTGATACCATGGGGTCTACACATGGCTCTAACCTTCCCTTACTGTGTTCCATGCCTCACAGATGGCATCCAAAATTATTAGTTGCTCCAGCCAGAAGCTGGGCCAAACTCTGCCCCTTGCTGCGCCTCTCACATTCATCTCACTCACTCTGCCCGTTCTCACAGGGCCTCTTTCATACCACCCTTCACTGGGCCTCTCCCAACATGCTCTGCTCTTCTTGAGTGGCCTCTTCGAGCCATCAGGCTTGCCTACTTCCACTCAGGGCAATCCCCCCACAGCCCTTCGGGTGCCTCCTGCAGCCTACTCTATGGGTGATGGTCCTTGCACAAAACTAGGCCAACTCAAGCCACTAACCCCTCACTGGGCACTAGGGTCTTTCTGCTCCCCTTCCTGGGGCCACTCTCTACCCCCTCACTGGGACCAATTCTATGCCCCTTCCCGGGGTTTGGGGTCTTACACCCCCAGGGTCTCAGATGCCTTTCCCTTGGTATGCCTGGCCCCACTGTCTGCTCTAAGACCACTGAGTAGTGGGGGCTAGGATTATAAGGCGCCCCTACCTGCCTTTCACTGGGGAGCTGCCCCAGCACAGGCAGCCCCACCAGGCCATCCTTCCCCAGCAAGGTGTAGTTTCAAGTCATACCCAGGGCCAGGAACCTCCTGCCATCCCCATAGCTCCTGCCTTTACCTCCAAGGTGTTCCTGAGCAGCTACCCAACCAGGTGTTGTTCTGCCGGTTGCCAGCAGCAGACTCCTGGCCCACCCCTAGAGCCTGAGCTAAAATGTAGTCTGCTCATCTTTCCCCTCCAATCACATGGCTCTTACTGGGTCATGTGGCTGCCTCATCAGGGCTGGCCTGCACCTGCCAGCTGCCCTGCTGTAACTCAAAGCCCTTAAAGTGACAGGCACCAAAGGTGTTCTGTCACACCCAGTAACTGGAAGACAGCAATTATTCTCTGAAGTGCCCTGCACTGGTACATGGACCTGCAAATCTCCCCCTGAGGCATCAGCACCACTACTGTCAGTAAGCAGCCTATTGGCAGAGGTTGTATTTTGTTAGCAGTTGGTATTATAAGCTCTAAACAACCTAACAACCACATCCAGTGGGCTCTTGTTAGAACCTATTAAAGGCATAGTTCCTCATATTGTCCTTCCCCAGCTAACTGGAAATATGACCAATTGATAATGAAGATTAGTAAATTGAGATTTTTGAAAGATAGGTAAGTTCCACTAATGAACAATGTTCAGTTCATCTCTGAAGTGTCCTGTAACTCTCCCATGACTCATCACCAGGGATCCTGGTTTTCTCAGATAAAAAAAAAAAAATCCCCAAGTTTCGGATTTAAAAAAGTAACCCAAAATCCACATTTCTTACATGATTAAAATAAAATATCACTATATATATTAGTGGTGTTTCATTTTAATCACCCAAAAATGTGGATTTTGGGTTACTTTTTTTAATCTGAAAATTGGGGATTTTTTTATCAGAGAAATCCAGGGTCCCTGCTCATCACCACTGCTTCTCTTTGGGGGTGGTAAAGTCATTAGTGCTTGTTTTGACTGTTGTCTGCTTAAGATATTTTTTGGCCTTCTGGGATTTGGAGTGATACTGTATTCATAGTCTACTGCAACATGTCCATTGTTCCTAGCAAGAATTCCTCTGAGCTAATGGTGTTATTGTCCTCTTTGCCCAATCTAGCACAGCTAACTCTTGGAAAGTCTTGGATAGTCTCGGCTTTTGCTGTTTTCCACAGAGTCTACAGCTCCAAGTGCAGGTTTTTGTGGACTCTAACTTTGGCCTCTACATGCCTTTCTGTCTCAGGTCATTTGTCCTATAATGTTTCTGTCTCATTCTTTGCCATGCCAATGATGTCAGACCACCAGCCACCATCTATAAATTTCAGACTGGACTATGTTACTTCTTTTGCTTGAAAAGTTCTAATTCCTTTGCCAAAATTAATTCTGGGTCTTCAGTAACTAGGGGTGTGCGAAGCGGGCCCTATTTGATTTGGATTCAGCGCAAATCAGAGACAGTGATTTGATTTGTTGATTCAGATCACTGTCCCTGATTCAATTCAGCCAAATCCAAATCTGAAGATTTGACACTGATTCAGAGAATCAACCATTCATACACAGACACAGCTTTAAATGTTTCTTCTACATGCCTCAAGGTACCAGTGTGGCTCGTGAATGCTGCAATTCTGGGGTATGTGAAGCATCCAACAGGACTGCAGGGGGCCCTCCACATGCTCAGTGGAGAACCGGGAAGTGGACCGAAAGTACTTCCACTCCACTTCTGGGTCCACCAGGGAGTATGCTGGGGGGGCCCCCCCTGCACCCCTCCTGGCTCATCAATCTGCCATGGGGGGACCCCAGGTGTGCCCCAGACCCAAGAGGCACCAGTCACCAAGCTTGGGGGTGCAGGGGCCCCCCCAGTGTGCTCCCCGGTGGACCTGGAAATGGACCGGAAGTGCTTCTGGTCCACTTCTAGGTCTGCTGCTGAGTGTGCTGGCGAAAACCCTGTGCTTCTGTGGGACACTCCATGCACCCCAGCACTGCAGCACTCATGAGCCCCTGCTACCTTGAGGTATGTAGAAAAAACATTTAAAGCTGTGTCTATGTCTGAATTGCCAAATCTTTCCAAATCTCTCCAAATCGACGTGGAGGGTTCCAACTCGATTTGGAGAGATTAAAGGGTCCTTTGATTCAATTCGGGTTTGGAGATTTGTCCACCAACCCCCCCCCCGAAAAACCCCCTGGACTCATTGCTCCTGCCAGCGGGGGCAATCCCCGCTGCCCCCGCCGCCCCACGCCATGTCGGGGGCTATGCATGAGTCCCTGAAGCCCCAAGGCTGCTGCAGGACTGGTGAGTCCCGGGGGGGTGGTTTCTTAGAGGGCCAGAGCTGGCCTGGGCGGTGCACCTGTGTGGGGGCTGGGGGAGCAAAGTGGAGTCCAGCTGCATCTCTCTGCTGCAGCCACCAGGGACTGCCCAAATCATCAAAGCTCTTCAAATCTTTTCCAAAGATTCGGAGAGCTTTGAATTGATTCGGACCTTTAAATTGGTCTACTGATTCAATTCAGATTTGGAGATTCGGCCACCGAATCGGGCTGAATCTCCTCCAAATCGAATCACCATCCGTAGCTTCGCACAGCCCTAGTGGGCATCATTCGCATGCAATTACAGAATAACACGCTATTCAAACCTACTCCAGCTGTCATTAACATTTACAGAGACTTTAATATCTGATGGGGTTTTCGCTGTTCCTGGTTTCCACTCAGGATACTTAAATAGTTTGCTTTATTCCTGGTATCATCACTCAGAGCAAACAAGTCTAAATTCCAACTTATCAACACTACATAACATGAGCCATTGCACTACTAAACAATTAGTTTCAACCACTTCTTGTGAGAGCATCAGAAAAGACACTTCCTAAGGGCAATGCCCTGTCAACCAAGGTGCCAAGAAAACAGAGCATTATTCAAAACCCAGTGGGGTCAGTGAAAATATTAACATTGACTGATGAGAAATGGATCAGAACCTATGAATCCTTAGTGGTATCCTCCTGCTTCTTTTGGGCAGTCCAAGCCAACACTCCACTACTGCAAGCTTCCTCAGAGCAATGCTCTATCAATGCTAGTCAGAAACTCCAGTACCAAGATTCCTTTACCAACTATTTATCCCCTCCACACATCATTACAGAGCATTTTTCTCAGCCAATCAACCTCTCCCTGTTTTTCTCTTTTTTGATCAGTTATCTATCCATGGGAAAAAAATCTAAGAGACAATCCCAGGTTTATTACAGCAGAGAGAGTCTTACTGTGCTTGGAGGGTTCAATGTGCATCTCCACCTTTTGGGGCCGGACAGATATGTTGTACTGGAACATATGGTTGGGATTGGTAACGCTGATCTCACAGCTTTGAGATACATATGGGATGTTAGGCAACTTCTTCTCGTGAATTGGCAAACATTCCTTTTCTCTGAGGGAAAAATGAGGTGAAGCTGACATCAGCAGGGATAAGAATGGTCAGACACAGGAGAAAAGGTGCCACAGGGAAAAAGGATGCCACGGGCAGGTCACTTACTCTGATGTCTGTGTAACCTTGTAGAAGAGTGTGAACAAGACAGAGCTGGTGACCTCTTGCCGTACTTCCCAGCTGCACAGGAGGCGATCAACACCATTGAAGAGGCAGCAGAGATTCTTGGGATGACCATCATCTCCTGAGAAAGAAAGAGGTGAGGCTTCCTCTAGGCAGACCAGGAGTGAATGAAGGGAGGACAGTTGAGGAGTGACTTTTTTGTGGCCATCGCAAAGGAGGGGGATATTTTTAGCTTCAGGCTTCTCTAGCAAAGCCTGGAGCATTATATCAGCCCATCGGTCCATCCATCCACGAAAGAATGGATACACTGCATGAATCATGAGAAGCAGACAAGACTGACAACAACAGAGTCCATATCATAGAAACCATCAGCACCTGAGGCCAGGCTGAATAAGCTACACTACTAGGGGAACTGGGCGTAAAGAGCTTGTGCTGCTCCTGTCAGTGCAAACTTGGCACCTCTTCTATGGGACTAGGCTTTGCCCCCTATCGCTACTGATCTGGTTCCCTTCACAGACATTGCATCCACTCAAGTAAAAGTTGACGGTGACACAGGGGACCTCTGGGTGAGCAGAACATAATCATCACATTCCCAGTGCTCTTCAGCTCAGCCCCAAACATCTACTGCTAGTACAGCACATAGTGCAATGCTCCTCACCCCCCAACACCTCATCCGGACCCTTATTCTCTCACATCACGCTTACCTGCTTGGGTCTTCCAAGACACCTTTGTGCTCCATGCACTGTACTGCCCAGTAAAGTTACTCTCCTGGCTTGGCTTGGCTCGGACACAAGCAACATAGGTGCTCCCCGGTACAAGGCTGTTGTGTCTAAAGAGGTATTTGGAGGTGTTTGAGACCAACACAGAGGAAGAACTCTGTCCATGGGGGGTGAGAGAGTGAAGTAAGCAGAGAAGAGAAATAATGAGACAAAAGAGAGAAGAGGAGGGGACAAGAGAGAGAGGCAATGTCAGAGATGAGTGTGAAGACATCTTTGCTTGGTCAGTTCCATGTGGTGAAGCCCAGCTACATCTGTGATCCTGGGCTAGGCCACTGTGCAATGCTGCTTGTGTGGAGTTTATTGCTTTCAAAGGAGACAGATAGCTTTGTACTTTCAGGGTCTCAGGCCTTGATCCACAGGGCTAGATGGGACAAGAAGTGTGCAAGGCACACCCCCAGCCAGCTACACCATGTCAGAGGCATCATATCTATGACATAGAGCTCCCTGAGGATTTGCATATCAACCATTCTGGCTGTAGAGGCTAGCAAGTAGATAAAGGATTTTGGTCAAAAATATTTTAAAACAAAGTGCATATTCCTGCTAACCAATATATTTGTAATTTTCTCAAGATTTGGCCGAATTGTTTTTATAAGCAATAAACCCCTAAATACATCAATACATTTGGTTTCAACATTTTCAGAACAAAGTTGAATTTTACATTTTACATCTCAAATGAAACCAAACATTTTTTATTGGCTCAAAGGAAATATTTTGTTCAAACCAAATGAAACTTTTTCTGACATTTCTCTATTCCCAAAAATGTCCATTTTGTTTCAATTTTCCAGAAATTCCGGTGAATGGAGAAGTCAGTTCTCTGCACAGGTCTAAGTTCAGGCTGTCCTCTCCATGGTACAACCTAGAACACCACAGGCCAATGCCTGCATATGTCTCATGCTTACCTCCCAGGATTCCCAGTCCCTCTTGTAGGTCACTTCATATTCTAGTGTGTTGTCTGGCCAGGTGCTTCCATTTATCCCACCAGCTGCTTCCCATGCTAGCAAGAAGTCACCTCCTTCTGTCACATTGATGAAGAGGTTTTGAGGTGGGAGTGGCTGGACTGGAAAGGTGAGGATACAATATACAATGGAACAATCAGTATGTGGGTGGGAGAGAGACATTGATAGAAAGGTCTTACAATGGAAATAAACTTGGATTCCTGGCTGGATTCAGGATCAGTATTTTTGTCTAGGGCTAAGGGATCAGGCAGAAGGAAGAAACTTTCACTGCAAAGGATCTCAAAAATGTATGGAGAGGAAAAAACCATGGCATCTCAACTTTACCATTCTGGAAGAGAATGACACGCAGTTCAGTCTGTAGCTCCTGGTTGGGTTTGAGACTGTAAATAACTTTCTGTTCTATTCCAAAAGTGGTGTGATTTTTGCGGCACACCCAGTGTGTGTGTGAGCCCTGGCAGTCAGTGCGTCCCTCCACTTGGTGGGATTCACATGGGATCACAATGCTGCAGAGAAAGAGACCCAGAAGGAAATGATTTAGGTACAAAAAAAAATCCAAAATTTGGACTTTTTGAAACTGTCCCCATGGTCTATTCTATTCTATATTGGCCTTTATACCAATTTATCACCATGTACCAACACTTTTAATATATCACATATGATTTCTTCTCTTAGCCTTTCCCCGGGGGGTGGGGGGTGTGCAGCAGGGCATTTTCTTTTAGCTGAGTGCAGGCATTTTGAAATGATCTCATGCTGCATATTTCTGCTGGAAAAAGGGTTGCTGAGAAAACATGCTGCCACTCTCTGTACTAATTCTTCTTCATCCAACAACTGAAGACCTCCAAGGACTGGGCTGTTTGTTGGTAGTGGTGTGGTGATATGTGGTGAAGAAGAGGCATCACCACATGATGACTGGTAGTGGTGGAATCCATTTAGTATGACCAAGTAATCTAATTTACTTTCATCTTATGATTCATTCTTGTGGCCCATCATGTGAGAAAGACCTTCACAGAGCATCCTTGGAAGAATCATGTCATTTCACAGGATGTTTATCTAGAGATGACCACTTTCCTGGGGCCAGATCCAAAACCTGGTGAAGTTAGTGAGAGCCCTTTCATTTACTTCAATGGACATCAGAACAACCCACTTGTGATTTCAGCATCTCTTCCATACAAAGCAATAGAATTGATCTCTTTCACCTCCCATTTGCCTGTTTTCCCCAGACTTTGACCTGTCTCTCCTCACACCTGAATCTCTTTGTTTCCATATCTGTCCTTGCCTTTCTTCCTCCCCTGCCTTTTCTTTCCCTCCTGTCCCTTGCAGTCTAAAAGCTTGGTTGCCTTTTCAGAAGAAAGCTGATGTGCTGGGGAGATACAGAAATACAGAGCCTAGCATCTCAGAGAGGAAATCTGACAGTACAGATAAACATTTCTCTCTCTCTCTCTCTCTCTCTCTCAGCCTTTCCACGCATCCGTGTTTTGTAGAACTGACATCATCAGAGATGGCTGACACTGCTATAAGGATGGGCCATAAGGAGCTGCGTAGGAAGGGGAACTGTACCTGTCTCCTCTGCTAATAAATGACTTTCACACCTACATTGTAATGCCTCCTTCTCCACACCATGTGCAGGAACCTAACATGCCCTGGCACAGCTACCACTTGCAATCCCATAGACAACCAGTGGTAATGCATCCCTATTGTATTCAACTTCCCTCCTCCCTTCTTCTTCCCAAAGCAGATGTCAAAGTTGATTTGAGCTTCCAACTCCTCCCCTCCTCCCTACACACACAGCAAGCAAGCCCAAATGGCCATATATTACTCAAAGCCTGTCTGCCAAATCAATCCATTTCTCACTTCCCACCCCTATCTTTTAGATCCGGTAGCCAAGATCCCCTCATGTCCTTCTCCAGGAGAACAGAACTCAGGCACTTACGAGTCTTCAGTGTCATCATTATAGTAAAGAGTCATATTCAGGAAATGTTGCGCCTCTGAGCATTCCTCCCACATGCAGGTCATAAGAGAAGTGTAGTCATTATAACAGGTCAGGCTCTGCTGTGGGATGCTCTCTGCAAGGGGAAAAGCAGGCACAATAGAAAACAGGGGTCATAAAGAAAAGCAGTGCGGATTAATGAAATAGATGCACACTCTGCCACCATAGTGGGGAAGGACTGAGCAGTAAGGACTAAGATGAATTCTGGAGTGAAACCCTTGCATGTTGTTTAATGCGCATATTGTAGATTTCGTGAATATATCCTTACCCTTCCAGAGGCTCACTGTTGGGAGACAATAAAGAAAGAGGGTAATCACCAGTCCTTAGAGTCTAGCTGACACAGTCCCTATGTTGCCAGTTCTCATGATTATATCATAGCTCTCATTTTATGTAAAGAGTGTAAGTTTTTAGCCTATAAATTTGTAGAGGAAAGCATGAGCAATGCTCTAGGAATGCACATCCAAGTGGCTCAAAATATGCTATAACAGTGGCGCTCACCCGTTCCTCTCCACAGACTGCCACCTTGACAGGGTATAGAGGCTTGCGTGTACTGATGATCCTAAAAGCAACACTGTTGGGAGTCTTGTACTCCTGGTAGGGTCACCCATGGCGGTAAGGCCAAAGATGAGGTATCAAAAAGCAGTCCAACATAACATAAAGACGCAATGGTGGAGCAGGCAGATGAAGATGGCATGCTTCACAATGGCTGCAAAAGCGGATGAAGGCTGCAGTATAAGAGAAACCCCAGTCATTTTGGATATCCTTGCCACTGGACACAGGTTTCTCCTCCACCAAGATCCATGTGCTTGCTGACATGCGACGGCCTCCTCACATAAAACAAGTCACATGTAGGCTTCTCCCACTGGACCCAACATCTACCAAAAATAACCAGTCACCAATACCCAAACCTCTACAAAGCCCTGCCGTAATGGATGAGTGGTGATGGGGAGAAATGAAGTGATCACCAAAAGCCCCTAGTCACAGATCCACACTCAGACAGCGGTCACGTGTTGGCCACTGCACCCTTGGAATAGGACAAGAAGGTGATTTGGCAGCTGTGAATGTGACTGAGCAGTCCCTTTTAGGATCCCCTCTGCTCACTCTGCATGGGGAGGGGGCGAGAAAAGGTGCCCCAAACATAGGCTCTCTCACCTTATCTTACCTGACTGGATAGCCGCTTCCAGAGGGATCACTCAAATTGCGGTCAAAACACAAAAATGTCCTTTGCACCTTGGAATATACAAATCCTACTAGAAAACCCAAACTGTAACAGACCTGCATGTAGAACAGCTGAGAACTCTCGCATTTAACATCAGTATTGCTGCTATCAGCAAGATCAGACATGCAAATGAATGCCATCTGAGGAAGGAGCAGGGTAGCTATATGTTCTTCTGGAAAGGGAAACCTGCAAATGCCAAGTGAATACATGATGGTGGTTTCACCATCATTCACCAGATTGTCAGCTGAATGACCAAATTTCCTGTTGGCATTAATGAGCGCCTCATGACTTTTCACCTCCAACTGACCAACAATTTGTTTTCTACCAGTATCAGTGCATATGCCCCAATACTCATTGCCAAGGAAGAACAAAAAAAACCAGTTTTATGCTGACCTTAATGAAATCCTGACTAGCATTCCAAAAGATGATAAAATCATCTTCATTGGAGATTTCAGTGCAAGAGTTGGCAGGGTCTTTAATATGTGGAGGGGCACCATTTGGAAGGAAGGAGTGAGCAAGGCCGATTCCAGCAGCATCCTCTTACTCAACTAATGTGCAGAGCATGGCCTTGTCATTATTAGCACTATCTACAGAAACATGACAGGTAGAAAACAATATGGCAACACCCCCACTCAAACCCCCCCACTCAAAAAGGTGGAGTCCCTGGTGGGACTCCACCTACCTGGTGGGACTCCACCCATGACTAGACCACGGGTATAGATGGCTATACCCTGTACAGGAGGGATCGTGTAGAGAAAAGGGGCGGGGGGTAGCTGTCTATGTTAAGGAAAGCTACACGTCCCTGCAAGCTGATATTGGCGACCAGGGTGGACGACTGGAGACCCTCTGGGTTAAAATCCATGGGAAACACAGCACAGGGGACACAATGGTAGGAGTCTACTACAGACCTCCCACCCAAAGT
>NW_005842175.1:870307-872757 GCF_000455745.1 Alligator sinensis
TATGGCACTCCATGGCACCCTTGAAAGAATCTCAAGGCACCCCAAGGTACTATGGCACCCTGACTGAAAATCACTGCTTTACAGATGACTTGGGGGTCATCATTGACCACAAGATGAACATGAGCCTGCAATGCGATGCAGCGGCTAGTAAAGCGACCAAAACGCTGGCTTGCATCCATAGATGCTTTTCAAGCAAATCCCGGGGCATCATTCTCCCCTTGTACTTGGCCTTGGTGAGGCCACAGCTGGAGTACTGCGTCCAGGTTTGGTCTCCACAATTCAAAAAGGATGTGGATAAGCTTGAGAGAGTGCAGAGAAGAGCCACGCGCATGATCTCCACAATTCAAAAAGGATGTGGAGAAGCTTGAGAGAGTCCAGAGAAGAGCCACGCGCATGATCAGAGGTCAGGGAAGCAGACCCTACGATGACAGGCTGAGAGCCATGGGGCTCTTTAGCCTGGAAAAGCGCAGGCTCAGGGGTGATCTGATGGCCACCTATAAGTTTATCAGGGGTGACCACCAGTATCTGGGGGAACGTTTGTTCACCAGAGCGCCCCAAGGGATGACGACTAAGTCGAACGGTCATAAACTACTACAAGACTGTTTCAGGCTGGACATAAGGAAGAATTTCTTTACTGTCTGAGCCCCCAAGGTCTGGAACAGCCTGCCACTGGAGGTGGTTCAAGCACCTACATTGAACACCTTCAAGAGCAAACTGGATGCTTATCTTGCTGGGATCCTATGACCCCAGCTGACTTCCTGCCCTTTGGGCAGGGGGCTGGACTCGATGATCTTCCAAGGTCCCTTCCAGCCCTAATGTCTATGAAATCTATTAAAAACAATGGCACTTCCTTGACTACACCATCATAAGAGCATGTGATCTAAAAGACATTTATATCACACATGTTATGAGAGGAACCAATGACTGCTGGACTGATCATTGCTTAGTGAGATCAAACATGTCCATTAGGGTTGCGGTGACACATCAAAAGCAACCCAAATCAGTCCAAAGACAGTACAACATCAAATGCCTTCAGACCCCTAGATACGGGGAAGCCCTCCAAACATATCTCAGCAAAAAATTCACCTATCTTAGGATTGAAAATGATAACACTTGTGTTGAGGAAGATTGGCAAGCATTAAAGGAGACCATCCATGAGGCTTGCATATAACCAGTTGGCTTAATCACTGAATGCCATCAGGGCTGATTTTACTAAAACAATGCTGAGATCAAAGCCCTTCTCAATTGGAAGAGAAAAGCTTTCTCTGACTGGCAAAAAAGTCATCCTACATCCGCTCAGAAGCAGGGAACTTTTTGATGGCTTAAAACTGAAGTCCAGAGGAAGATGTGAGAAATCAAAAACAAATGGTGGGACGAGAAGGCAAAAGAAATCCAACAATTTGTTGACAATCATGACATGTGGAGCTTCTTCAGTGCAATCAAGGCTGTGTATGGACCAAGCTCCTGAGGACTCACCCTGCTTAGATCTGAAGATGGCAGTACACTCCTAAAAGACAATGAGTCCATCAAAAACCACTGGAAGGAGCACTATCAAAAGCTCCTAAACTGAGAATTGACGGTGACTGATGAAACCATCAAATCCAACCTGCAGCATTCAGTAAGGGAAGCATGTGCCAGTACACCAACCTCTGAAGAAGTCCACCAGGTGATAAGACAGATGAAGAACAACAATTCATCTGGTCCTGATAGCTTACCAGCTGAGGTCTTCAAAGTTGGTGGGGAAACTATGGCCAACAAGCTCCACACACACTTTCTTAAAATCTGGAACACTAAAGAAATCCCCACTGACCCAGGGAATGCCAAAATTGGCACCATTTTTAAAGAGGGAGATAAGTCTGTGGGAACTATTGATGTATTGTCCTCCTGTCCATTGCTGGGAAGATCCTTGCTCGAATTCTGCTGAACTTATTGCTCCCTCTTGCCAAGGAAATCCTTCCTGAGTCTCATTGTGGCTTCAGACCATCAAGAGGCACCATTGACATGATTTTGCAGCCCAGAAGGTCCAGGAAAAAATGCCAAGAACAACACCAGGAACTGTACATGGACTTTATAGATTTGACCAAAGCCTTTGACTCTGTTAACCATGAGGCTCTATGGAAGATCTTATTAAAATTTGGCTGCCCAGGAAACTTTATCACCATCCTAAGACTCTTTCATGACCAGATGACTGCCTCCATCCTATACAGTGGCTCCATTATGGAGCCCTTTGCCATTCAAACTGGCATTAAGCAGGGCTGTGTGATCATACCAATTCTGTTTTCCATTTTTCTTGAGGTCATCAAGATCATAGAATCATAGAAGCAGGGTCAGAAGGGACCTTGTAGATCTTCAAGTCCAACCCCCTGCCTGGGCAGGGGAGAAACTGGGCTTAAGTGACCCCAGCCATGTAGGCATCGAGCCGCTTCTTAAAGACCCGCAGACTAGGAGCC
>NW_005842175.1:873190-900899 GCF_000455745.1 Alligator sinensis
GTGCTCTCAAGAAGGGAGTTTCCCATCTTATAAGTGTGCTGCTGGTTACTACTGCTCAAGTGCAGCACCCTGCACTTGTCAGTATTGAAACACATCCTGTTTTTGTCAGCCCACCCTTGCAACCTATCCAGGTCTTTCTGCAGTCTTTCCCTCCCTACTAGCGTGCCCACCTCACCCCAGATTTTGGTATCATCAGCGAATTTGAACAGGTTGCTTTTTACCCCATCATCCAAATCGCTGATAAAGAAATTGAACAGTGCGGGCCCAAGGACTGAGCCCTGGGGGACTCTGCTGCCCACTTCCTCCCAGGTCGAATATGACCCATCCACCACCACCCTCTGAGTATGACCCTTCAGCCAATTAGCAATCCATCTGACCGTGTAGGCATTGATGCCACAGTCGCCTAGTTTTTTAATGAGGATGGAGTGGTCGACAGTGTCAAAGGCCTTACTGAAGTCCAGAAAGACTACATCCACGGCGACACCTGCATCCAATGCTTTTGTGACCTGATTGTAAAAGGCAATCAGGTTAGTCTGACATGACCTGCCCCTAATGAAACTGTGCTGGTTGCCCCTCAGCATCACCCCTGATGCCAGCCCATCACAGATGTGCTCCTTGATGATCTTCTCAAAGAGTTTCCCCAGGATTGAGGTAAGACTGACGGGCCTATAGTTGCTAAGATGCTCATCTGTGACCATTGGACACATGGCATTGACACCAAGTACAGGATGGATGGGAACATTTTCTCTCTCTTCCACCTCCATGACAAAACCAAAGTTACTTTGGTCTCAATTGTGGAACTTCAGTATGCTGATGATTGTGCTGTCATTGTACATACTGAAAAGGATCTGCAAACAGCCCTTAACTACTTCTCTCAAGCACACCAGTGGCTGGGACTGACCCTTAGCATCAGAAAAACAAAGGTGCTTTGCCAGCTTGCTCCAGGCCAGTCGACCCCTGTGGCAAAGATCCTCATTGATGGATAGGAGTTGGAGAATGTTGAACACGTTGCATACCTCAGCAGCCATTTCTCAAAGGCCAGCATTGATGAGGAGATCTAGTATAGTATCCAATGTGCCAGCTCTGCCTTCAGAAGATGGAATCATCATGTATTCAATGATCATGACATAAGGACTGAAACAAAGCTCCTACTATATAAGGCTGTGGTAATTCCAACTCTTCTCTATAGTTTTGAAGATTGAGTAATCTACAGGGACTACCTGAAAAGCCTGGAACACTATCACCAGTGATACCTCTGGAAGACCCTTGGCATACAGTGGGAGCATTGTCACACAGACATCAGCATCCTCACTGACACTAACACCACCAGCATGGAAGTGTTGATTATTGAACATCAGTTGCGGTGGACAGGGCATTGTGTGCACATGCCTGATGTATGTTTACCGAAACCACTGCTATACTCCCAACTCAGTCAAGGACAAAGGACACACAAGGATCAGAGGACATGCTTTAAGGACACCCTCAAGGTGAACATTAAGTGTGGCATTGACATCAGAAGTTGGGAAAAACTAGCCCAGGAGAGGGCTACATGGTGATGCCTTGTGAGAGAAGGTACATCTTACTTTGAGGAAAACCGTCTCTCCCTGGAGGCAGAAAAACAACAGAAATAGAAGGAAAGGAAACAAGACCAAGAAATCCATGGTTCAACCCTCCCTTTAACCACCACTTGTGGCATTTGCCAGAGAGTCTGCAGCCCTAAGATCAGCCTTCCTAGCCACCAATGTACTCATCTACACCCCTTTACCTCACCCACTGTGGGAGTGATCATCCTCACCTATTAGGGTTTTCCGATGGGGTAGCTCACCTGCTGGCCTACAGGGTGATCCAACCCACCAGGCTCCCCACAGGTCCAGAAATTTGGCAGTAGGGGAATGGTAGCAGCATTAATTGCTTCCAGAGCTGCAATAATTAATTCTTCTGCACTGCCAAAATTCTGGGCCTTTGGGGAGCTCCACAGGCCCTGTACACCAGATTGTGCTGGCACATGGTTGCTCTGCAGCTGGATCTGATACACAGAGCCATGCCAGCACATCAGTTCACTTCCAAGTACTGACCCCATGCTAGATCAGGCCCACAGACCAACTCCACATGTAGGTCTGCGCCCCCGCGCCCCCTCTCATTCTTGATGGGCGATTGGCTAGTACATATATAACAGGAAGTGCTTCATTTGAAAGTGCTTTTAAATTGTACTTGCTTTCTTCAGCTTCACTTCTGGAGCACCTGTGCCATTGTTTGAAGTGCTTCAAAGGATGTGCACACCTATATGGTTTGTTCTCTGAAGAGCTTCAAAAGCATTTGAAGTGCTTCAAATGTTACATCTCTCCACATGCTCAGAGGCCAGCTCTGCCTACATCTTCAGATATCTTTTCCTGAGATTTTGAAGGGTGAAAACTGTGTGAATAGCATATTGGATGAAGGGGGCAGGGAGGGACCATTTAGTTCTTACTGTTTTCTGCTTTGGTAGAGCAAAAATGGAATGAATGTGGGAATGTGCTCCCTTTTTGTAAACCTAGGTGTTTCAGGTTGGCCTTGTTAACTTTCACAAATAAAACCATTTAGTTACCTACCTACTGTCCATGCTTCCACTTAGACACACATTCATTTATGCTCCAGATTTGACCCATTCACCCTTTCTGTCTCCTGTCTCTCTCTCCAATCACTTTCAAAAGTCTGGCTATTTCTCCGCATCATTTCCAGTTCATTGTCCATTCACCACCTGCCTTCTTCATCTCATCTGCTTATTCAGTCCTCCACATGTCTGTACATCCATCTCTACTTCCCACCTGCACATCTACCACTCCACTGTCCATTAGGCCTGTGTGAGTCAGCAGCGATCTGATCCAGCTTCGGATCTGGCCACTTCAGATGGCCGCAATCCAATCCAGAGCTCTGGACTGCGTTTCCGCCTCGATCCGGCCGAAGCTTCGGAGCCACCTCGGAGATCCGGCCATAGGGTATAATGGGGGAATCAATGAAATAGTATAACTTCATTGTTTTTTGTCTGATTTTGGATGAAACTTGTAGGGATGGTAGCCTCTGCTAAGAGCATGAAACCTGCCAAGTTTCAAGAAGATCAGTGCAAGGGTTTGGGGGGAACTGTACCCCAAATTCTTGTAAGCCAAACTCACGTCACGTCTATGTATTACACCACAGGGAGGTCAAAACTGCAGGGCTGGTAGCTCTTGCTGAGGCCACAAAGCCTGCCAAGTTTCAAGGAGATCGGTGCAGGGGTTTGAGGGGAACTGAACCCCAAGCTGCGGACAAGCAAAACTCGTGCCATGGGTAATGCTGCGTGTGTTAAGGCTCAGCGGGGTGACAGCTGCAGGGATGGTGGCCCCTGCTGAGGCCACGATGCCTGCCAGCTGTCAAGGAGATCAGTGCAGGGGGGTTCTGGGGCCCTGCACCCCTAGCTGCTAACAGGCAAAACTGTGCCAAGACTGTCTCTGTCTTGGGGCAGTTGATTGTCTGTATTGAGTCTTTCCCCTTTTTAGCCTGGGTTTGTAGGTGCTAATTGATGCTCATTAAGTTGTTATGTAGTAGCTAGGTCCTGTGTATTGAGCTGGGCCCTGAGGCCCTGGTCCCTGAGAGAATCATGGATTGATTGGTAAGGGGGGAATCCAGCAGCTTAGCAGCCAGGCCTGCAGCAGTGTCTCCCCTCCCTGCCCCCAAGCAGACACAGTCAGTCCCACAAGCACCCATGGCACCAGTTTTGCTTGTCCGCAGCTTGAGGGGCAGTTCCTCCTAACCCCCTGCACTGATCTTTTTTAAACTTGGCAGGCTTTGTGGTCTCAGCATAGGCTACCACTCCTGCAGTTTTCACCCAGCTATGTTGTAAGGCCTAGACGTGACATGAGTTTTGCTTTCAAGAATTTGGGGTGCTGTTCCCCCCCCCCCAGCCCCTGTACTGATCTTCTTGAAACTTGGCAGGATTCATCCTCTATGCAGAGTCTACTCCCCCTGAACATTTAATCTAAATCAGACAAAAACCAACAAAGTTATAGGTATTTTATTGTTTCCCCATTGTTACCCTATGGCCGGATCTCGAAGGTGGCTCTGAACCACTTCGGGAAGCCTAACAAAGCCAGAGCTTCGACCTGGACACACTGCTTCAGATCCCGAAGCATCCAAAGCTTCTCCTGATCCGAAGCTCTGTCTGAAGCCTCTCACAGCCCTGCTGTCCATCCCTAGCTGTCTGCCTAGCCACAATACATTCATCTGGAACGGTGGAGGATGAGAGCTGAAGGAGACAGAGAAGAGTGGCAGCGCTGAATCAAGGGCATGGGAGAAATTATGACAAAAAGGGAAAGGAAGAAAAAGAAGATTAAAACATTTGGAACCCACCTCGAAGTTTCCTGACCCCAAAAGCCCAGGGCAGCAGGAGCAGAAAAACGCTGTAGAAGTTCATCATGGTCGCACCTGCCTGCACATGAAATACAATTCTGGATCAGGAATCAGCTCGGCTGCTGTTCGTGTGCTCCTACACACATACATGCTTCTGGAGAATGAGGAAGCAAAACTCTTGTGGTACACAAGAGAAGGTCCAAAACCTTTTCTGAGAGAAAATTCCCTCCCCATGCATAAAATATCTTCCAAGATGACCATTTCTGAAAGAGCAAAATCTGTCTCACTCCTTGCTAGCTGGGTGATTACTGGCAGGCACTATATTGTATCACTGTAATGCAGGGACTGCCCCTCTTCACCCTGACACTAAAACAAACCCAAAGCTTTGGAGTGAGGGGAATTCGACCTCCACATTCATTTGCTACCCTTCCACCAATGATAACATAGCTCCCTTAGCTAGCAAAGCAGGCAGACAGATGATCCCCCTGATCTCTTACTCACTGGCAGTTGCAGCATCCTTGCAGATGAGGGAACCAGCGGTGACACACTTCCCAGAGCTGGAAAGACCTAACTGACCATGCTCCCCACATCCTTAGCCTTCTCAATCAGACTAGGTCTGGAGGCATCTAAGCACACCAAACATCTCCTTTCCAGATTCAGATTCAGCCCTTAATGTCATGGAGTGAGAAGTGAGACTTACACAAGCCAAACTTCCTGGATTTTGCTTCTTTCAGAATTTCCAGGAGCTGTGACAGGAAGTATTTCTGTTCACACTGTTATGCTGAACTGTTTCTATTTTAAGAGTTTACAAGAACTGAATCTTGTGGGTTTTGTGAAATCATAAGCAACAACTCACTGCTGATAAAGACTGCCTTTCCTACCCCATCTTCTGGCCTCCTCCCTCCCAAGCCTGCTTAGATACAGAAAGAACAGAAAAGGAAATGGAGAGCACGGCTGCAGCAGGCACCGGAAGGAGATGGCATTCACTCCCTATCTGTCCCGGCTTTGTCCCAGGACCCTGCTGGATCCTGTCAGAACCTCAACTGTGAGCTATCTAAGGCAGGGACAGCCCTTTACTACCCACCTGTGCTTTGCCTCTGCTCCAGACTCCTGGACCAGAACCCCAGGATCCCAGATGGCGCTCCCTCAGCCACATAACTGTTAGTTTTGCATTTACAGACAGCTGGCAATCTTATTACACATCCTGCATGGCTGTGCAGATGGATACTAGATGTCAAACAACAGAGAAAGGAGCCAAACAATTTAAGCCAATAGTATAGTGGTTAGGGTACTCACCTAGAAAATGAGTGATTCAGGTTCTAGGCCCTTCCATGGCAGGACAGCTTAAATCTGTATCCCTCCTATGTACTAGTGCAGTGCTTGAACCACAAAGTCATAAGCTAGGCATTAGCCAGACTCCCAGTCACTTCCCCTTCTAATACCCACATAGTGGATTTTTTTGGTTTTACTTCATGTTGAATATGACGCATATCCAGTATTGCGTGTATCTGCCCAGCCGGAGCACAGCCTGCCGGAAAGCAGGGTGTCTAACTGTGCATAGGTATCAAAACCAGTAGATACACAGCCAGGTGAGTGCCATTTGGGCATGTAAAGTAAAGTAGGATTCTGCCCCTATGACTTCTATTAATTTTGGGCTGTCTCTTCAAGAATAAATCATGAATTATTAGATGACACATCAGAGGAGATGGGAGAAAACTGGAGGGAAGCGAGAATAGGACCAGAAAGGTAGGATAATCCATCCAAGGATGCCACAGGGTTTGAAATCCAGCTTCCCATATCTCCCAGTTAGTCTCCAGCAGGCAGGCCCTTGGACTGGGCTATGAAGAGCTTCCAGGGTCCTGGCTGTACATGCTGAAGCATGGCAGACCCTGGGGGTGAGTTGTTAGGGTCAAGATGAGCATCAAGGTAGCAGCCTGCTTGTCCTCCACAAAGCACAGAACATGAAAACTGCCCCTGCCCCTTCTGTGCCTTTATTATGATCCATTCTCCCACTGATGTCTAGTGATGGCCTACTCCCACAGCTTGGTTCCTCCTCATAGGGACTGTGGCACTGTAGTGGGAATTGGAAGAGCACCTGTGGAGGAGTAAGGCTCTGTGGGTATTTTTACACATGCTCCGGAGGTGTGTGTGGAGGCAGGGGGAGCACTCTAATTAGAATGGCTCCAAGAGCTGCTCTAATTAAAGCACTGCTGCATCACCTGTATCAGTATCCCTGCACTTAAAAATGGTGGTGGGGGCGCTGGAACTAAAGGTCACCAAATGAGCTTTAGCTCAAGTGCCCATGCCACCATTTTTAAGCATGCGGACACTGATACACAAGATGCAGGAGGTGCTGGAGTGCAACAATTGTCACAGTCCAGCAGACTCGATTCACTGAGTCTGCTCTGGCATGCTGGAATTCCAGTGCATCGGAGCAGCCTTGGTGCTCACATATAGGTGCCCTGTGTGCACCAATGTGTGTGAAGGCGCGCGAGCAAAGAAGAGTACAGAGCAGAGCAGGCAAAATACGGCCCATGGGCTGGATCGGGCCTGCCAGGCCACTCTATCTGGCCTGCAGGGCTCCTCAAAAAACATTTATTGAAGGCCAGTAGGAGGGCTTTCAGAAGTCACATATGTAGCAGGGCACTGCAGTGTACCTACTCCTTTAACGGCACAAGCAACCTGTCAGGTAGGCCTGTGCGAATAGGCAGCTATTCGATTCAGCTTTGGATCCGGCCACTTCGGATGCCAGTGATCCAATCCAGAGTTCTGGATCGGTTTCCCACTTTGATTCAGACGAAGCAGCTCCAAAGGTTCAGAGCCGCTTTGGAGATCTGGCCATAGGGTAAAATGGGGAATCAATTAAATATCTATAACTTTGTTGTTTTTTGTCTGATTCGGATGAAACTTGCAGGGGTGGTAGCCTCTGCTGGGAGCCTGAAGCCTGCCATGTTTCAAGTTCAGTGCAGGGGTTCAGGGGGAACTGTACCTCTGCACCCCAAATTCTTGAAAGCAAATCTCATGTCACTTGTATGTGCTGCACCACAAGGGGATGAAAACTATAGGAGTAGTGACCCCTGCTAAGGCTAGAAAGTATGCCAAGTTTCAAAAAGATAGGTGCAGGGGTTGCGGGGGAGCTGCACCCCAAATTCTTGAAAGCAAATCTCATGTCACTTGTATGTGCTGCACCACAAGGGGATGAAAACTATAGGAGTAGTGACCCCTGCTAAGGCTAGAAAGTATGCCAAGTTTCAAAAAGATAGGTGCAGGGGTTTCTGGGTTCTGGGGCCCTGCACCTCTGGCTGCTAACAGGCAAAACTCATGACATGGGTGACACTGTGTGTGTTAGGGTGCAGCATGGTGAAAGCTGCAGGGACGGTGGCCCCCTGCTGCGGCCATGAAGTCTGCCAGATGTCAAGGAGATCGGTGCGGGGAGGTTCTGGGTTCCTGCACCCCTAGTTGCTGACAGGCAAAACTCATGACATGGGTGCTTGTGCAACTGACTGTGTCTGTCTTGGGGAAGATGACTGTCTGTACTGATTCTTTCCTCTCCTTAGTCTGTGGTTTTGTAGGTGTTAATTGTTGCTAATTAACTGGTTATATTAGCTAGCAACTGTGTATTGAGCTGGTCCCTGAGTGAATCACGATTGATTGGTAACTGGTAACAGTAGCTTAGCAGCCAGGCTTGCAGTAGTGTCTCCCCCACCCTCCCCCAAGACAGGCACTGTTGCACAAGCACCCATGTCATGAGTTTTACCTGTCAGCAGCTAGGGGTGCAGGGCCCCAGAACCCAGAAACCCCTGCACCTATCTCCTTGACAGCTGGCAGGCTTCATGGTGGCAGCGGGGGCTAGCAGGCCTGCAGTTTTCATCCTGCTGCGCCTTAACACACACAGTCACCCATGTCATGGGTTTTGCTTGTCCACAGCTCGAGGTGCAGTTCCCCCCAAGCGCCTGCACCAATCTGCTTGAAACTTGGCAGGCTTCATGGCCTCATCAGGGGCCACCACCCCTGCAGTTTTCACCTCCTTGTGGCATAACACATACACGTGACATAAGTTTTGCTTTCAAGAATTTGGGGTACAGTTCCCCCCCAAACCCCTGCACCTATCTTTTAGAAACTTGAGGCTACCACCCCTGCAAGATTCATCCAAATCAGACAAAAAACAACAAAGTTATAGATATTTCATTGATTCCCCATTATACCCTATGGCCGGATCTCTGAAGTGGCTCTGAAGCTTTTCCGAAGCAGTTCGGAAGCTCTGAACCGCTTTGGAAAGCCTAATGAAGCCAGCACTTCGATCCAGATGTGCCGTTGTGGCATCCGAAGCATCCAAATCTTCTCCAGATCCGAAGCGCGGTCCAAAGCCTCGCACAGCCCTACTGTGAGGCCACTTGCATGTGGCAGGGGGGAGCTAATGAGGAACACACCTGACCAGAAGAGGGCTCAGGCTGTAGCTGTATAAGCCCAGAGCTTGCACTGATCAGAGAGGCTCTCGCCAGCAACCATGAAGTGAGGAGCTCCTGGCTGTAGGGTAGCAAGGCTCCTGCAGGGACCTGGATATTGCTGAAGGACTCTTGCAGGCCTGGGAACAGGAGCAAGTTCCTTGGACTGAGAACGATTGGGCTTTTACAGGTAAATGGCCTTTGTTTATGTATAACCCCTAAAGGGTTTGAGATGTCTGCCAGAGGATTAAGATGCTTCTCGCTTATTTAAGTTACACTCGTAGTTTAGCCTTGAGCCCTGAGGTACCATAGGCTCAAAGCCTATCTAGAGAACTGATAACCCAGGAGCCCTCAGACTAAGAGTAAGACCCAGTAAGGGGTCCAGCAGCTGAGGAAAGGTTGAGACTTGGACCAGAGGGTCCATGAGCTCTAAAAAGGCCAAGCTGGACTAGAGAGTCAAAGAGCCTGGAGGAGGGGTTGTGGGCAGGACCAGGGGTCCGAGAGCCCAGAGGGAGACTACGTAAGAGACCATGGCATCTGAGGGCCCAAGGGGGGCTGAGTGTACAAATAGTTAACATCAAAAAGAGAGAGAATACCCATGAGGCTCAGGGCATAGTGTAGGGGAGGAAACGGAGCCACACACTGAGCCCTTAAGGCTATGGGTGCCCTGGAGGGGCACAGATACACAGGTAGCCCTTGAAGCTACAGGGGCCCTCCAAGGGCACAGGCCAGCTGAGAGGGTCTGTTGAGATTAAGGGTCAAGGCATGGCATGGCAGGAACAAGGCATGGCAGGAAACCATTAAGAGAGGACTATAATAGAGAGTGAGCCAAGCAGGGGTCACACAGCTGCCCCTGGGACACAAACCTGCCACAGCGTGCCATTGGACCAGGTGGGCTCTGTGCTTCCACCTCTGTGGGGCTCCCAGCCCTCCATCTGGGAGCCCCATGTGGAGGCACTGAGCACAATGGTGTGCAACTGGACAGCTGGTGAGTGGGAAGGGGAGCTCCAGCCTGCAGGAGGATGGGTGGGGTTGGGGGTGGAGATGACCCCCCACCATTGTGCACAGCCCCCACCACCAGCAGCAGCAGTAGGCACTCGGGACACTCCTGGCCCGCTGCAGGCAGAGCCCCTCAGCAGCACAGCTCCAGCTGAGTACCAGGAGCTGCACGTGGCAGCATAAAGACCACATGGCCTGGTCCGCTGGCTCGCACCTTCAAGCCAAAGTGGGCTGGCTCCATGCCAGTGCATGGGGCTCCTGGCACTACAGGTGGGAGTCATGCACCATTGAGCTGGACTGGCTCCATGCCTCCATGTGGCACTTCCAGCACTCCAGAGGGGAGATGCATGTAGTGTCATGGAGCCCGGCCTGATGGCATGTGACTCCCACTTTCAGTGCCAGGAGCCCCATGTACTATAGAGCCATTAGGAGCAGGGTTTGCTCAACATTTCTCTGTAGGGCAGATGATGTTCAGGAGTTCTCCAGCTATTGTTCTTGAAGTCCTGTGAGCTTTCTCACTGATGTGAGGTTCACTGCAGTCACTCAACCTCCTTTTCCTTCCTCTCTCAAATGATCCCCCAGTGTGATGGAAAGAAAAGCACTTCAGACAAGCACACTCCAGGATCTAATAAGGCTGCCAAGGTCCTAGGCCAGTGGTTTTCAACCTTTTTTTTTCTTTTACAAACCCCTCTGGAAATTTCAAATGGAGGTACGGATCTCTTTGAAGTGTAAGTGTGGGTATTCACATATTTTTTGACTGATCATATCAACTTTCACAGACCCATTAGACATAGTCTGCAGACCCTCAGGGGTCTGTGGACCACAAGTTTAAAACCACTGCCCCAGGCAGTATGGGCGCCTATACACGTGCAGCAAGGCTGCTCCTATACACTGTAATTACAGTATGTCGGAGCAGACTCAATTAATTGAGTCTGCTGAAGTGAGCTAATTACTGCACTCCAGCAGACTCCAGTATCACATGTATCAGTGTCCCCGTGCTGAAAAATGGCAGCGCAGGCACTTTAAGTAAAGCTTATTTGACAAGCTTTAGCTAAAGCACCCCTGCCGCCATTTTTTAGCACAGGGACACTGATACATGTGACACTCTTAGAGCTGCTCTGGTCTAATAAAAGATATCAAATTCAGCCAAGGAACCTTGTCTGCCTATGTCCTTAGACCAACACGACTACAACCCAACCGCCCCCCCCCACCCCACACACACACACACACACACTCCCAGCACACGTGTATAAATGCCCTGTATTCCTGATGGGGGGGAAAAAGGCCCCATAATAATAAAATAGCTTACAGTGCAGCTTCCTAGAAATTGCCAATGACCCAGAGCTAGGAAGTGAACCAGAGAGGCATTTCTGCTACATGCTTATTTCTATGAATAAGGAAAGCATTGTGATGAACTCAATCTTTTACTGACTTGCCTAACTGCAGGATTGTATGACTATTGCACTAGTCACTCTTGCTTCCCCTTCTTGCTGTTTTTAATCCTACCCCCATACAGTGCTATGCCTTGATGTACCCAAATAAGCATTTTGGATCAGGGAGTATCTTCACCTGAGGGTTTCTACAGTGTCTAGTGTATGCAATCAAAAGCACTGGAATGGGGTCCCACACATTTTTAGAGTTTGAAATGCTGTTTATAACAAGTTACATTATCCAAACAAACAAATTACACTGAATAACAGTAAACAGATGTATCCAATTAGCACACTAAGCAGAACTAGTATTTCTGACACACACCTGCAAAGAAGTGCTGGACTCCATCTTCCTCCCCTCATCAGTTGTGACACTGCAGCAAAGCCAGAGCTAAACATTGTACTTGGCAGGTGATGCATTGAAATCTAAATGATTTCCCAAGGTCTGATCTCTGAGTGGCAGCTCTGAGTCAGTGGCTTTCAAGAACTTGCAAAGCTTTGCTTACAATAAAGGAATTGGAGAGAAATGGATTTTCCTTCTTTGACACAGCTTATACCTTACACATGATTGTTACCAAAGCAGCTAGTTCAGATGCATTACGATCATCTAGCAACAGGCAATGCCTAGAAAGGCAGCAAATCCTACAGTATTTTAGCAAGCAAAACTATAAGCACCACAAGGTCCTGACTTGACAATCTGCACATCTTGTCTCCTGCATAGTTGGTCTTGCAATTAAGTACGTCTCCATGGTTTTGTGCACTCTAATTATGGTGTGGGCTTCTGAATCACACTTCAGTTAGCAGAAACTTCCTGGTTTCCAGCCAAATTTTCCAATTTCAGTTTCACCCTTTTACTCCTGTCCATCTTGTACTGTCCTGAGCAGTTCTCATTCCCACTATACCCTTCTTATCAACGCTCCAGGATGATTTTTATCATTATCTTGCTAAATAAACTCTTGGATTTAAGAGTAAGAGGCATTTCATGCCAGGAACTCGTGACAGTCTTAAAACATGACATGAAGTTGGATCCCTCATGCGGCAAAGTTTGCACTGAAGTCATCGCTACACATTCTGCACTACAAACATGTCAACGTTATCAGAAATGACAGCTCTGGAAAAGCAGAAGCTTCTTCAGCCGGGGAAGTTTGGCTTGTTCCTGTAGCCAAATATACTGAGGAGGAGGACATGGTGCTAATTAATGTCCTTCACTTGTAAGCATGGAGGCTGGGAGAGAAGAACTTATCATTGTCTTTCTCCCTGGGTGTTGGTAGGGGGGAAGGGTGGGAAGTAAAATAGAGGTGACAGTTCTTAAACAGCAGCATTTTTGTTCAGTCACTCACTGTCTTTGCTGATGGTCTCACAACCTCATCAAACTTCCTTGCCCTTGCAACTGGCTACTGTCCAGCCCACAATGGCAAGGCAAAGTATTCATCAGTATTCAAGGTTTTCGGGGACCAAATGGCCTGCATGTGAAGCGCATCCTCTTGCTTGCTGCAGGTGGGTCCTCCATTATCTGGAAAGGTGCTGCACATCTGTTTCATCAGATCTTAGTGTAATTTACATTGGGATGTGAATTCAATGTAAGGGAATGCTGTATTTGGTCCTTTTTGCGGGCCCTGGGAGGAGCCATTCAAGAGGACAGCAGTCAGTGAGTTCGGGCCTTCTATTTTATCTCTTTCATCTCTTCCACATCCACTAGTTGGGCTGATGATGTTTCTTGTCCTCCTGCAAATATATGCTTCGTCTCTTTCTGGTCAGGAAAGAAGAAAATCTGGGGGTGACCTGACCCTCCCCAACCCATCACTAAGGTCTGTAGCCCTCTGTGGTTTGGGGAAAATGTTCCAAGGATATTGATTCTTCCGTAAGTCTTTCTGGGGATGCTCCCAGGTCCTCTTGAATATTCTCCAGGGAGTTCCCATATGGGGAATACAGGTACGGACCATTAAAATCAAAGTAGGACATAGGTACCCAAGAGGGAGTGTCTGCTGTAGGACTACCAACACAGGCAAATGGGGCCGGTGCGATGGAATGACTGGTCCTTTGACTTGAATGCCAGGCACATGGGGCTGCTGAAAATGAAGCAGAGCCTGGCACTTCAGAAGTGTGATACCAGTTTCTTAGGTCCATGTTTGGTGCCTCAGTTCCTGAGGACCTTGCTAAAATAACCTTCACCATGCTGCAACAAGGACAAAAACAAAGGGATAAGTCACTAAGGAGAGGTCACCTGCAAAGAGCATTGCAAAGAGACAGGTATGAGCTAAGGAAACAGAGCCTCTTGGGGAGGAAAGGGGGTAGAAGTAATCCTTCCCTGTGGGCAGGTTACCCCACATGTCAGTTCCCAACACTGCCTTTTGGAGTGTCTGGCATTGGTCCCTGATGGTATCACAACCCCAAACTTGATGAACCAGTGGGGATTCCTATATTCCAAGGACACATGCACCAAGCCATTGGTCACCCTTCAGAGAACATGATTACCAACATCTGCACTATGTAGTTTCATAACTCCACATGGCAGACTATGCACATGTGGCTTGGGGCGGTTTTTATATCCCTGCTTCCAGGTCAGGAAATCATGGGTATTCATCCAGCTTGGGGAGGGACACAGCCAGAATTATTCTTTGTCTTTATCCTTGGGCCCTCCAGAGTTATCCATACATATTTCCAGGCAGCCTTGTGGATGTTTGGTGTGTTTTATCATCTACAGAAGTTACATTTCTCACTCTTCCCTGATGGAAGCAGCTATCTTCCGACTCACTGAGATCTCAGGGTCACTGAGGAACACTTTGGATGACATCAACAACTCAGCAGCACATTGTTCTCTTACCTATGCAGCACTTGTATGTTGTTGATCTGCTCCACCTTCTCCAAATGGCTCTGATTGTCAAAGACCACCAACTTGCTTGGCATGAGATTACCTAGTGGTCCTTTCTAAAGAGAAAGAAAAACTCACAGCATCCCCTCAGGAAAGAAGGATCTTGACTATTGAAAGATAAATCTCCTGGGTGGCAAGGGAGAGCCAGGAGCCCTGAATGAAAGGTGGGCATGTAGCACACAGGCTACTGCAAAGGATATCCTGAAGGCAGAACTGCTTCTAGTACTTCTCTAAGGCCTATTTTTTTTTCTCTCTTTCATTTCCACAATACTAGTCTCCACCCTGTGTGTTATGCAGGGGAAGGTGTGTAGTAGCAGTTCTACTCAAGGAGCTAACAACAACACTGCAAAAGTCACAATCTGCCACTCTTTGCAATGGCAATAAGGCTCTGAGGATATCATCAGCAGGAGTAAGATGCAGAAAATCTTGCTGGGTGCACAGAACAACAGCTCAGCCTTTGATAGGTAGGTGAAAAGTCTTTGGATAAGAAAACTCATCATAAGCAACTGAAACTTTTAAAATCTCAGGGGAGAGAACAAAGTCCAACTGTGGCTTTAAAATCAATTGTGTGATCAGAAACAAAGCCACTGTGGAAGTGTTGCTCTTCCATAACAGAGATATTCCCAGTGAGTCAGCCCAGGGGTCAGTCCTAGGCCCCATGTTAATTACTGCTTTGGAAATCGCACATTAAAGACTATTAGAAAAAGTAAAGGCTCTCCAGATGGAACCGAACCCATTCAGAGAATGATCAGCAGGAGAGCAGGAAGAAGTCCAGGTGCATAAGTGTAAGGCAAGAGTCAGTGGCACACATTCAGTTATTATTTATTTATTTACATATCACCTGGACATCTCCCATACACTGACAAGCAGAGTCCTGATAGAAAAAACCTCACCAATCAACAGGAACGGGTAAGCAAAGTGACCTTCCATTGTGGAGCGCATGGCATAACTGCTCGTAGTGTGCTTGTCTGGAAAGGGGATAGAAATGATGCCAGTCTCATGGAGAAGGTGAGGGCATTTCCCCTGGAACATTATATTCATGCCCAGTCACCTCCCATGAAACAGGAGGTAGATTGAAAAGGTGCAGAGCAGGGGATAAAAGGTGGCTTAATGTAAAAAGAAGAGTTTTAGAAGAGAACAGTAGAAAAACAATGGTTGGGATGTGGCACAGGTATTAGTGACATAGCCTAGGCCATATGAGACCTAGGTCCAGTTCCCAGCTCTTCCTCAGGGACTTCCATATGCCTCAGTTCCCCTACTCCCTCAGAAAGGAGTGTTAAAAGAGACTGATACTATCTCTGACTGCAAAAAACCTGGATAGTGATGTACACTGAATTTTGAGAACCCAAACCTTGTGTCTGTGAAGACCAGGAAGGAATCCCTCTACTCAGGGTTCTGCAGACCTGACCAGCAGAACTGGGTGTATCTTGGGGGAGGGATGGTTCTTTATCTCTGAAGCCCCAGGGTTGGCCACTGAGCCACGGTGAGAGACACAAGAAACCCGAGGCCTTACCTGTGATGTCCACTCTGCCCACAGCATCCTCAGTGACTCCCACCAGCTCTGGGCTGTGAGCAGGCAGACTCCAAACAGGCTGCTCCCCGCCAGCAGGAACCCCAGGGGCAGCCTGCTCCTCTTTCTCTGGCTCCTGCAGAGCTTCCTCCTTCCTTTTCCCAGGTGCAGCTCTGCAGCGTACAGCCCCCTCTTACCTGGAAGAAGCCCTGCACCAGCTGACTCTTGCTGGGATTGGGAATCTTTTCTTCCCATTTTTTCTTCTTGCTGCAACAACAACAACAACACCAGTGATGCAGAGTTGGCAGAGCAAACATCTGGTCTGTGGCTGCTGGCAGCCAAAGGCTGCATCACATGCATAGCCTTGCCCTGGGCCACTGTAACACCATATATGCACTGGACTGCCAGGGCCCTGCACTAACCCAATCCTCAGTCACAGATGGGGCTCCCTGCTGTACCGTAGGCTTATCCCAGCTGAACTAAGGTGACCATGGATGTGACCATGGAGCATTTCATCGTTGGTTTTCCACCCTCCCTTCACTCAGTTTAGCATGGTCTCTGGGGATCTCCCCGGCCCACAGGCATCCAGACTTACTTGAAGAGATATTTACAGCTGCACCAACCAGTCGCTATCAGAATGATAGTGACAACTGAGACCATGAATGGGAGAATCAGTGGTGACACAACTGAAAAAAGAGAGAGGGAGAAATTAAGAGAAAACAAGACATGCCATAAATGGATACTCATTTGTAGTACTACAAGTGCCTCTACACTTTTTAGTGCTGAAAAAGTAGAGTGCTTTGAGGGGTCTCAGCTGTCCTTGGTGCTGCAACAGCAGCAGCTGCTACTGCCATTTTAGTAGCACTACAGCGGATGCATATCTTTCCCCTCAACTTGTGTAGAAATTTGTATCATCTCTCCAGGGCCACAGTGGCTTTATCCTACAGCAAACATTTCATTCTGGTTTAACGGATGATATGTAGGAGAGCTTTAGTCGCATGGCAAGGCATGTGTCCTGATAGTGAGGTCTGGTAAATTTCCTGAAGGAGGAGAGACTGACTGTCATTTATCAGCAGAACTGTGACAGTTCCCAGGATAATGAAACTATGAACAGATCTGCTAAACCCAAGTCATGATTCAATCCAAGTATATCTGAGCCCACTCTGTTTGGTCCCCCAAGAGCATCGTGGCAAACAATTTATTTAAAATTGAGGAGGACCTTGTATTTGCATGAATTCTGATGCTTCCATGGGCTATAAAAGGAGTCTTCCTCTCAACCTAAGCCATTTTAAAAAGAGCCAATTCTGTTGGAATTGGGTCCTTCTCTTGCAGGAGTCATAGCCCAGTCTGCAGGAGTCATAGCCCAGCCTTTGGCAAAGATATTCAAAAACTCCTGGCACTCAGGTGAAGTACCTGAAGATTGGAAGAAGGCCAATGTGGTGCCTATCTTCAGGAAAGCGAGGAAAGTAGATCCGGGGAACTACAGGCCAATCACCTTGACCTCAATCCCTGGAAAGATTCTAGAAAAAATCATCAAAGAGACCATTCTTGACAAGCTGGCTGGTGGCAACATCCTGAGGGATAGCCAGCATGGGTTTGTTGCAGGTAGGTCTTGCCTGACCAATCTCATCTCCTTCTATGACCAGGTGACCTATCACCTGGACAAGGGAGAAGAGATTGACATCACATATCTGGACTTTAAAAAAGCCTTTGATCTGCTGTCCCATGATTTCCTCTTGGAAAAATTGACCAACTGTGGCCTCAGCTACATCACAGTCTGATGGCTGGGGAATTGTCTCCGAGGCTGGACACAGAGAGTGGTTGTCAACAGAAGTGAATCATCATGGCACTCCGTAACCAGTGGTGTCCCCCAAAGCTCCATCCTTGGATCTGTTCTCTTTAATGTCTTTATCAATGATGTAGATACTGGGGTCAGAAGTGGACCAGCCAAGTTTGCTGATGACACCAAACTTTGGGGTACAGCGTCCACACCTGAGGATAGGCTGGTGACCCAGGTTGACATGGATAGGCTGAAAAAGTGGGCAGATACAAACCTGGTGACATTCAATACCAACAAATGTAAGGTACTCCACCTTCGGAAAAAAACCTGCATCACGCTTACAAGCTCGGCAGTGCTACACTCACTAGCACCATGGCTAAAAGAGACTTGGGGGTCACAATTGACCATAAGATGAACATGAGCCACCAATGTGATGTTGCAGCTGGTAAAGCAACCCAAACTCTGGCTTGCATCCATAGATGCTTCTCAAGTAAATCTCAGAATGTCATCCTTCCACTCCCACTGTACTCAGCTTTGGTGAGACCACAGAGGGAGTACTGCATCCAGTTCTGGGCTCCACAATTCAAGAAGGATGTGGAGAAGCTTGAGAGAGTCCAGAGGAGAGCCATATGCATGATCAGAGGGCAAGAGATCAGGCCTTATGAAGAGAGACTGAGAGCCGTGGGACTCTTCAGCCTGGAAAAGTGCAGGCTCAGGGGTGATATGGTGGCAGCCTATAAGTACATCAGGGGTGTGCATCAGGATCTGTGGGAACATCTGTTCACCAGAGTGCCCCAAGGGGTGACAAGTTCCAATGGTCACAAACTCCTCCAAGACCATTTTAGGCTAAACATAAGGAAAAATTTCTTTACTGTCCAAGCCCCCAAGGCCTGGAATAGACTCCCTCCAGAGGTGGTGCAAGCACCTACTCTGGACTCCTTTAAGAAGCATTTGGATGCTTATCTTGCTGGGATCCTTTGACCCCAGCTGACTTCCTGCCCTTGGGGCAGGAGGCTGGACTCGATGATCTTCCGAGGTCCCTTCCAGCCCTAAGGTCTATGAAATCTATGAGATGTTATTTTGTCATCAAGAAAAGAGTGGGAGAAAAAAAAAAGATCTTAAGCCACTGTTCTCCTCTGCTCCGTGCTAAGAATGCAAAAGACCAAGAAACCGTCCGATCAAAAAAACAAACAAAAAAAAAAGAAAAAAGAAAGTAAAATCTAGTGAATGCAAGACTGAGTACATTAGCAATAAATGGGGGTGTAGACACGCCTACTCTGCATCATCCCCATTACAATCAGTGACCCAGATCCTGCCAAGGTTTGTGGTGTAGAGGGAAGGGACTGTGTAAAAGAAGATTACTGTCAAGTGACCTTCACCCACAAACTTGCCTAGGACTCAGAACTAAAACCTATGGAAGACACTTTGAATATGCTGCTAGCTCTCTCCGTGGAAGTTCCTGCCTCCTCATCCAACTCACCCACTTTAGACCCTGAATCTCAAACTGTGCTCCTGCAGCCCAAGCCTCTTGCCTCTCAGGGTTCCCATTCTGACAACCAAAGGGAGGGACCTCTAGGAAGGAGCTTTGCTTAGTTTAATATAGAGAAGCCTGGCTCCCACTAAGCCCCAGCCCAAGGGACCTCTTTTCTATGAAGCACACTATTACCCACAGAACACCAGGTCACAAGTACCATGCCCTGTTTGCCAAGCGCACTCCTCACTCCACTCGCTCCAGGGACCATTGTAGTCAGAGGACGCATTCACCCTTGCCCGCATTTTTGCCCTATAGCATGTTGATGACTCTAGCATCTGGGAGGGGAAGATGAAGGGGGGCTCATCATTGCTGATGTTGATGGACTTGGCAGCCTGAGGAGAGAAAAGCAACATGAATTAAATTGCCTTTCCTACCCACCATCTCACAGGAGTGTGGGATCTGCAGAACCGCCAACACCTACCTCCGAGGACTGGTCTGCCTTCCAGTACAAGACTTGATAGCTCTGTTTTATAAAGCCATACTGTAGTTTATGCTTTACCCATCTCAGTTCATACTCCTGGTCTTCCTTTGTTGTCACTGTCAAGTTGGTGGGTGCAAGCACTTTGACTGGAACACAAGGAACATTTTAGGTGTGAACATCCCTCCCTTGTCTCAGTATCTTTCTGCCCACCTCCTCCAGTTTTTCTCCATTCTGGGTGGATGCCAGGACCAAGTTGTAGTTTGTCTGCTGAGACACAAGGCTGGCTGATGGTAATGATTCCACCTGGTATATTTTATCTCATCCTGACCAATCCTTTTTGTATTTTTTCAGAGCTCTATGAAAGCCAAGGAATTGCAATCTGATTGCAATCTACTTCATTTGCTACCAAACCATTCAGCTTCCCCATCAGGGATGCAGCAACCCAAAACCATGATCCAAAGCCCAGTGATGTCAATGGAAAGATTCTCACCAACTTGGGTAACTTGGGATCATGGCCTGTGATTCCTAACAGCAGAATCCTGCTTTTGTGACCATTCTTAGAGCAGTTTTAATCAACTGTCTACTATTGCAAGCTTCCTCATAGCAGTGCTCTGTCTGTGCCAGGTATTCAAGTTCTGTACACTTCCTTAGCCTAACATTTGCTCCAAACGTCATGGTCTAGTCTGAATCTTAATCAGCCCATCACTCCTTCCTGCCCCCATCCCTCCAAATACACACACACACACACACACACACACACACACACACATGCACACACTGCCTAGTCCCTTTTACCAATCCAAACATTGACTCTCTTTGAGGAGAAAATCCCAGGTTTACCACAGTGGACTATGGAAATAGGGTCTCACTGTGCTTAGAGGCATCAATGTGTTTCTCTTCTTTCTTGGGCCGGACAGTTACATGGTACTGGCTTGTATGGTTGCAGTTGGTGACATAGATCTCACAGTGCTGCTGTACATAGGGGATGTCAGACACCTTCTCCTCATAAACTTGCAAGCATTCCTTCTCTCTGAGGGAAAAAGAAGGTAGGGCTGATGCAGGAGCAGATCCAGAAAGGGGGTGCTCTCCCTCCTTTGCCCTGCTTCTGAATTCAGTGGGGAGCATGAAGGAGGGGAAGGGCAAACAGCAGCAAGGTTCACCGCCTGGGCACCAGAGCCATGTGAAAGCTGGAGCTCCAGGCAGACCCTGCCCTGAACAGCTGATGTGTTCAGAGCCCACTGCTCATACAAAGCTCCAGCAGGAGCCCAAGCTGATCAGACAGTGAGCTCACAGATCACTGTGCATGCATGGTGCAGCCCAAATTGGGGGCCACACTTTCCCTTGACCCATTCCTGGATCTGCCACTGAGCTGGTATGAGTAGGAGTAATAATGGTCAGACACATAGGAAGAAAGGTGCCTACAGGAGGCCAGGGGCAGGTCACTTACTCTGATGTCTGTGTAACCTTGTAGAAGAGTGTGAACAAGACAGAGCTGGTGACCTCTTGCCGTACTTCCCAGCTGCACAGGAGGCGATCAACACCATTGAAGTGGCAGCGGAGATTCTTGGGCTGACCATCATCTCCTGAGAAAGGCAGAGGTGAGGCTTCCTCTAGGTAGAACAAGGGAGGGGGGGAAGTAGAAGGAATATTTTTAGTTCCAGGCTCCACTGTAGCAAAGCCTTACATTAATGCTTACATTATATTAGTCAATCTGTTCATCCACCCATCCATCAATGGATATGCCATAGTTCACATCAGAAAATCCCCACAGCACCCTGACAGTTGCATGATCTTTGCAGAGGGGATAACTACTGAACAGCCCTCTTCCTTCAGAAGTAGTCTTCTCTAGTTCTCTGTCCTGGATGCCCCAGATAAGACACGGGTAGACAGACCTCACAATGGAAATAATATCTGATTCTAGGATGGATTATAAAATTAAGGATTAGGATTCCTTTTTAGGGCTAAAGGATTGCATTGAAGGAAGAACTATTCATTTCTAAGGACTGCAAATTTTCATGGGAAGGAAAGAGATGTGGCATCTCATCCTTACCAGTCTGGAAGAGGGTGACATTCAGTTCAGCCTGCAGCTCCCGATCAGGTTTGAAGATGTAAATATCAGTTCTAAAAGAGATATTTCTGGGGCAGACCCAGCGCACATGGGAGCCCTGGCAGTCAGTGTGCTCCTCGACCCTGCGAGACTCACACGGGATCTCCATGCCATTCCTACATACAGAGGAAGAGACCCTGAAAAGCTGATTTAACTACAGGAAGTAGATCCTGAAACCTTCCCCACATTATACTCTATGCTGTTCTATTCTAATACAAGACTTATTCACATAGCATCTGACTGTTCTACCAACATCTCCAATATGTTGACCATCATTTATTTTCATGTCTTCTTGTGGGGGGATTTAGGGTTTTCTTTTTAAATATACACAATATTCATTATTTCTATTAGATAAGGAAAGCTGAAGAAATGTATCCTGCACTTGAAGCTGAGTGTGATGAGCCTAGTTACGCTCCCTATCTCCTGTGGGGGACTTCATTCCTTAGTCTTAAATTAGCCCTCAAGAAAGGTCTCTCTGCTGCACAGAAGACCTTGCTTTGGAGAACATTGTGCCAAAAGAGCATAGTTGGTTACCATAGGTTTCAGGCTGAGCTTTAATTATCCCAGTCCCAAACCAGACAATGCCCATAGAAGGTAAGAAACAAGCCCTTGATCTTGATCTAAAATTCATACATTAGAGTATAGAACACAGGTCTGATATGCCTGTGGATGCCTATGTTCTTGAGGTTACTTTTGTGGTAGTTGGACGTTTCTAAGCATTTCAGTGGTCATGTCCGGGTATACTGCTGTAATCTAGCTGAAAAGTGACAAAGACATGAAAAACGGGAGCCAGGATGGGATGGAGCAACCTAGACCAGCATTTCCCAGCCTTTTTCATCCCACGGCACACTTACATAAATTTTAAAAAAAATAGCAGCACACCGCCAACCATGCCACACCCCCCTCTATCTCGCCCCCAGGATGGGATGGAGCAACCTAGAATCTAGGTCCTAGACAACTGGCTATGGTGGAATTATATCAATGCTTAGTATCAGTGAAAAATGTAGTATCAATGGAGTTAACTAGTAGTAGTTGTGCACCTTCAGCCAAAAGAGCTGACCCATGTCTGCAAACTCTTCATAACATTATCTTCTGCCAGTCAGAACCACTTTGGTCACCTGGGAGTTCTGCAGCATCTAACTGGTCTTTATCCATGAGCTAGTTTTATCAAGCACTGGGATATTCTAGTGGTACTGAGTTGTGATATGAAGCAAGGGACGAATAGACCTGTATGTCATCTGATTAGGGCTGGCAGCTGAATCCACTTTGTGTGATAAGGTGCCCTAGTTCATCTCCACCCTATGACCCACCTTCGTGGCCCATCCTCTATTCATTCTTCATAGTCATTTTTTACCATTTATTTGATTTTGACCCTCAGGGGTGACCTCTCTCTTATGGCCAAATCCAAACACTAGTAAAGTCAGCCATAGATTTCAATTTATGTCAGAACAAAGCACAAGTGATTTCAAAATCTCTTTTGCAAGAGTCAGTAGGTAAGACCTCCAGTTCCCCTCCACTAATTCCCAGTCCCTGGACCTTCTCTCCTCACCCTTCCATATTCTTCTTTCCATGTTTTTTATTCTTTCTTCTTTTCTCCCTTTCCCTCCCTCTGCTCACATGCCCTTCAATCTGATAACTCAGTTTCCCTTTCAGAAGGAAGCAGTTGTGGTGGGGAGATATTAACATGCACAGCCTCATATCTCTGGGAGGAAGCCTGATGAAACATGAAGACATACATTTCTCTCTTTCTCACAGCTTCTCCACCCATCTGTGTTTTACAGAATTAACTTGTACTCATCCTGTTACAACAGGAATTGACAAGGGGGAAGGGGACCACCCCTAGTTTCCTTGCTGATGCAAGACCTTCATCCCTGTACCTATTGTACTGCCTGCTTCTCACTTCCAGATGCAATATCCTAAGATAGCCTGGCATTTATCACCTACAGAAAAATCAGGAGACTCAAAAACTGTCACACTAGTACAAGTGTCTACACACTGCTCAAAGCCAGACTATGAGCTCAGATCCCTTTTTCTCCACCCAGTCCCACCTCTTGGGTGCAGCAGACATGCTCCCCTTATGCCTTCCTCCTACATGCACTTACATTGTGTTGTCATGCATCTTGAACAGAGTCATATTCAGGAAGTGACGAGCCTCTGAGCACTCCTGCCCCACACACAGGTAGTTTGGACGGCATAGTCATTATAACAGTGCAGGCTTTGCATTGGGACACTCTCTGTGAGGGTAAAGCAAGCACAGCAGAGAACATGGATCATAAACCTGAGTCATGAGGAATAACAGGACAGATGTGAGCACTGCTGCCATCACGGGGTAGGCAAAGATGGAGGAGTGAAGAACTCTGCAAGGACCTTCTGCATGTTGTTTGCTCACACATCTTGGCTTTCATGAAGCAAAAAGCCTCATTCTTCCCAATCTTTCCTAGCCAGAAACTGGGAATGAGAGGGTACTTACCAGTATCAGCTTTTGTTCTTAGAGTCAGCCTAGGGCATTCACAATGGTGCCAACTCTCCCAGTATTATTGGGAGTATCTCAGTAGTTAGTGCTTTTCTCATGGCCTTAATTTCTGCATTCAGGCTTTTGCCTGAGAATCTCAGTTTTCAGGAAAAGAAAGTAACGTCAGAGCCTGCATATGTGCAGAGGAAAACACAAGTATAGCTTGGAGAAAAGCTTGGAGCCTGGAATACCCCAACAACAAAAGAACCCCAAACTATTTTTGTTGCATGATTTTTAAGCTGCCTTCAGAAATCCTGAGACTCCAGCTCATGAGACGGAGCTCTCTAGGGGCTGTAGTGGGAGTTACAAGTGAGGGTATCACTGCAGACAATGAGTATGTAGGAGTCTTTTTTTCCTAGGCTTATCCCTTGTGGAGTGTCCCAGTGTCCTCATGTGGTGTCCTATGTCAGACAACTCCCTCTCCAAGGAAGAGTGCACCTCCTACAACCTTCATGCCTGCTCCAGCACTGCAGAGAGCTATACAACTCAGAGAGAGAGGAATATTCATGGATAGGGTGAGACTCTCAGGGGCCTCTGTGCATTCTCACTTACGGAAAACAAGAAAGCAGGGTGCCACCAGTTCAGAGCTGGGTGACTGGTTCTTCAGGGCATGGCTAAATCATGTCCTTGAAACCCCGCTGCCCTGCTGCATTGATGTCAAACCTACTAATAAGGAGGTAAAGAAACTCTATGGGTAGTGTTGCCAACTTTGTTTGAATCTATTCCGGGAGGTTTCCAGAATGCCAACATGCCTGCGACACACAAGGCAAATGTGCCTGCGTGCTTACATATATCAGCTACGGATTATGGTGTGTAGACTTTGTCAGGAAGGCAAATAAACATTATTATTACACTAGTGAATTGCCAATGCCCATCAAGAATGATGGGGAGGGCAGGGACAGAGCACTGACACTCACTATCCCGCACCGCTGCTGCCTCCCAGGAGCCGGGGGGGAAGCTTGTATGTGGCAGCTGCTACCACCACCCACCACCCCGCACTGCTGCTGCTCCGCATCCGGCAGCACACCACTCCTCTCCATGCTTTGTGTCCAGCCCCATGCCTCCCCTGCACACCCCTGCCCCCCCTGCAGGGCAGTGGAAGGCTGCCACCACCCACTGCCCTGTGATGTTGCTGCTCCGCCCCGCCATTCCGTGTCCAGCCCCACACCACCCGCCACCTGCATCCGGCCCTGCACCACCCTCCCTCCCACCCATTCTGCATCCGCCTGGCCTGCTCTGCTGGAGCCATGCCCCACCTGTCATTCTTGATGCACATTCTTGACGCAGCACTGCCTGGAGCCATGACCCCAAGAGCAGTATGTACAGACAGATGGACACATAAACAGATGGACTAAGCCCTTTATATATAGAGAATTTGAAAAACCCACTGGACTACTGTATGAATCGGATTCAATATTTAATATTCATTTTAGTGAATGTCGTATCATCTATCTCCCAGGTGACTCTCAGCAGTCACCTGGCAATTTATATTTAATTCCTGGAAACTCCAGGGTGATCCTGGAGGGTTCACAACCCTATCCATGGGTGTCCCCCACTGTCTCTTGGTGGTGATGATGAATGCCCCCAGAGTGGCTTCTCAGCCTCATGTCTGGACTTGGCATAGGCAAAAAGTGGGAAGACAGAGAGTACTTTCTACAATCAGGGAGGATATAGTGGAGGAGGAACATACAGCGCAGCACTGCTCTACCAAACTGGGCAGCAGTATGACGGTGAATCCTAGATGGAGGGTGGCACTGAACTCCATACTTCCACCATGGAATATATAGACAATAGATCCAAGCTAGATATATAGATCCTGACATGCCAGTCAAAGTGTAACATAGTTCCAATGCACCTCACTTGCATGCAGAGAAGTTTCAAGAAAAGTTTTTCCTGGCATAGTTTACAGATAGAAAGCCAGACCAGTGCACCTTACCTAACACAATGATCTTAGAAACTCTAAGGTATGGAATTGTGTCTCTTCCAAAGAAGAAGACATGGAGGGAGACAGACTCTATAAAATGTAAATCAGATCATGCCTTACACATGAGACTCAACTTGTGTACTTTGTATATGGGTGTTAATGCTGATAGTTCCCTTGGCCTGCTAGCAGAGGTTATGCCATTAGGAATGCAATGTTAAGAGAGATATATTCCTAGATCACTTCTTTCCGTGGCTCAAATGAAAGGCCAATCCCAGTGCAAGTCCCAGGAAGCATGCTACACCTCCCATTTCTGTGTTCCTCCACCTTTTGCATTCCTCATATGTACCATATATTCTGGTTACCAGTCATCCTCCCAGCTGGTCTATGTTTTTTCCAATATACTCAACTGAAACAGCAATAAGAGGATGGGAGCCAAGGAAAGTAGAAAAAAAGGAGATAGGGTGTAGAAGTGTCCTGGCTCAAAGGAAGGCAAAGGGAAAATAACAATGTAGGGGAACACAAAGAAATGGAAAAGCTATATTTAAACCCACCTCGAGCGTCTCCAACCCAAAGAGCCAAGACTAGTCCCAGGATTATGCTGCAGAACTCCATCTTCATGTCTGCCTGGCCACAAAGCTCAATCATGCATTAGGAGTTGGCTCCTGGGGTTCCCAGTCTGTTGTTCTTCTGCTCACACATGTTTTTGTGCTTCTTCACTAGCAGCTGGTGAATGTAGAAGTAAAACTCATAAGTCAGCTGGAAGCCTGTCTTAGACATAAAAACATCCTCCTGCTGCACTGAGGGAACCTTTCAAAAAGGCTTCAAAGAGATGACCATTTCCTTCCTGGGTAGTTGCATGATGCACAGAAAACAGGCGGATGTGAGCTTTTGACATAATGCACAGATTGCCCCTATTCAACTCGAAAGCAAGAAGTAGCCGCAATTTATAGAAAGAGAGAAATGTTCTCCTTGTTCATTCAGCCCGGCTCTTCCCAGAATACATGTGTGCCCATTTTCACACAGCCTGCTCTGACAGTGGACCCAAGACTGCCCTGGAGAAAACAAGGTAGTCCTCCCTTAAGAAACACCACACACTCCATGCATACACATGCTTTTTAGGAAATGATGAAGTTGACTTGGTCTTCATCTTTATTTACCTTTAGTAGCCAACATATTATTTCCCTGGCAAGACCCCAGATGAGGACTGCCATGAAGCAGTGTCCAATGGAAGGGTTAAGCTACAGGAACAATCCCAGTGGATTTGTATTTCCTCTCTTGGTGATGAATGTGGGGATCCAGAGTTGCAAATACCGTGGGTCATATTCCCTGAAGGTGTATGGATACAGCGCACCATTGGTGATTCTTGTTCTGTATGACTGCAGTCTAAAGAGTATAACCCTTCCTTGGGCACAGCCATGGCTCAGCTTCCTGTGCCTGGAAACAGCTGATCTGTGGCTCTTCCCCACTTCAGAGGAGCCCAGAGAAGGAGGCTTAACCAGAATGAGTCTCTGCTTCCTAAAATCACTTCCCCAGATAGAATGCAGCTTGCAAGGCCCCTGAGCCTCCATTGCTGAGAAGAGATCCCAATGCATATGGTAATTCCAAGCCCTGACTTCTTGGAGGAGAGGGGTGCAACTTGCCATGTGCCCTTTGTGGCAGAAATGCCCCGTCGGTGCCCCTCTCCAGAGATCTGTCTCAGCCAGCCTGAGAGGCTGCTGTTGAATCCCTCACAGCGGGGATCTCCCACCTTGTCTGCAGACAAAAGCCTGGCGCCTGGGCGGCGATGCTCTGGTCACCTGGGCGGGGGGGGGAA
>NW_005842175.1:900909-913152 GCF_000455745.1 Alligator sinensis
TAAAAAGGCCTGGGCCAGGAAGAAGGGGAGCCATTAGCCATGCGGTCATCCAGGTGAATCTGAACCTGGCTCTCTCCTCATCACCGCGTGCTCCAAGAGTGCCCTGCCTCCAGAGGAAACTCCAACCACCTCTGGACGATGCGAGTGAGTAAGCTACTCGAGATCTGATTAGATATTTAGCTTCAGTAACTCAGATGCGTGTTTAAACGGCTACCTCAGCCACCCTGGTTTGCTCTATGGGATTCCTCTGATATTCCTGTAATATTTCTATGATATTGCTCTACCTTTTACCCTGTTTCCGCCCTACCCCTGTAATCAATAAAGTTCTCCTTTGAGACTGGTGTGGAGACTTATTGAGGGGTGGGTCTAAATTATGCCAAGGAGGCCCCTTAGGTCTGTGGACTAAGGGAGGCATCCTAATAAGCCTCTGACTTGGGGAAGTGCCCCAAGTGCTTGTATTGGGTCTAGTACCTATTGGACGATCAGGCCTGTGTTTTCCAAGGTGCGCAGAGCCAGAAGTGAGTCCAGAGCCTTGGATGGTGGCAGCGGGAACCCCAGGCTAGCGGGTGTGCTCCAGGGAAGGGGTCGGCCGGACAGGAGGCACCCTAAGGGAGGCACTCGGAGCCTGGAAGGTGGTCGGGCGCAGGGAGGTGGGCGGCTCAATGCAGGAGCGCCCCCTACTGGCCCGCCACACCCTTCTCCCAAGACTGCCACAGTTTTTACTTGAGGCAAGAGCTGTCAGAATAGGTGGGCAGCTGACCCTCTCATTCCTCACTCACTCGCAGCTGCCCTATCTTTATGGATACAGGAAAGGAAACATTTCCCAAAGCTGGAATAAGACACAACTTGAGCTGTACTCTGCCACATCCCCTGAGTCTGCTGGATCAGACAGGGCTTGAGGAGGGTGCCATACCTCTCCCTTCACAGAGCAGATGTACACTTTAACGTCATGGAGACAGACATGTGACTCAAGCAGCTTGAATTTCCTATTTCTCAAGTGTTGCAGACCCTCTGACCAACCACATGGATGCATGGCTTCTACCCTGGAAAGGGAAGAAGTATTTCTCTTTTCAGTGTTACCCTGGGCTATTTCTGATTAAACAGTTCCAAGAACTGGGGCTCATCAAAAGAAAGAAATTGAGGCTGTCCTTTGTGCCCCACCTCCTTTCACCTACCAGGGAGGGCAGGGTAGAAGAAGCGGAAGAAGAAAGAAGGAAAATGGGAGTAGTGGTTACAGGAGGAATGAGAGAAGGAGTTGGTGTTCCCTCCCTGTCTGTCCCCTCTTCAACCCAGGGCCCTGCTGGATCCTGTCAAAATATCATTTGTGGGTTCATTAGGACAGGGATGCCTCTTGACTCCAGGTCTGTGAAACACCGTTGCCATGGACTCCCATTGATTTCAATTGGCTTTGGACCATCTCCTTAAGAATAATAATTAATTTGGTGGTTCAGAAGAGATAGGAAAAAACCTGGAGGGAAGAGAAGAGAGGATCAGAAAAGTAGGATAATCCATCTAAGGATGCCACCGGGTTTCAGAATCCAATTTCCCAGATCTCTCAGTTAGTCACCAGCAAGTAGACTCTTGGACAGGGCTATGAAGACCTGGCTGGGCATACTGAAACCTGGGGGATGAGTTATTAGAGTCAAGATGGGCATCAAAGTGCCAGTCTGCCTTTCCCCCCAAACACAGAAAACATAAAGTGATTCTGATCCAGTGTTATCCCTTGTCCCACTGCCATCTAGCAATGGCCAATCCCATGGTTATGTGTATGTTTTTTTATGGGGACTGCGACACTGTAGTGGAAATGGCAGGAACACCTGGGGAGGGAGGAGAAGCCTATGTGAACAGGCAGTGGGAGGTGTGGAGAAAGGGCTTCAAGCACCAGTGTATAAGGCAGCTTGTGAACAGAGAAGGGTATAGACCAGTTTGTAGTCGGAGCCAGACTTCTTTTACATTTCCCTGTAGGACAGATGGTGTTTTCTATATCCAAGTCTCCCAAAGGGGTGAAGCCTGCTGAAATCTCAGCATGGTGCCCTGTTCCTTACATAAATGCAGACAGTGATAGGAAAAGGCCATGATGTGTATAATAAACTAATTTATTCAGTGCAGCCTCATGTTAATCACCTATATCTGAGAGCTATGGAGAGAGCTATGGGCCCTTGAGTAATGCTGGCAAGAGTTTACTCATATGAATGAGAGGGCTGTAACATTTTCTAACCACCAAGTTCTGCTCACTGCTGGCCTACATATTTGCAGGGTCATGTTACAATTGCACTAATTTTTATCCTTCCTTTGGCTTCCTGCTGCTGTTGAACCCACAACCAAGGCTTGCTGTGCCTTGAAGTACATGCAGTTTTAGAATAGGGTGGTGCCCACCTCAATGTTTGTATGGTGCCTACTTAGCAAAAGGGGATCCTGTTGGGCACTACAACAATAAAAATAAGGTGACAAGGAGTGGTCTTCTGAGGACCAAGACGGCCAACATGGAGGAGGAAATCCCCAAAAGCTTCAGAAATAAGGACTTGGACCCTCTGGCTTGGTGTTGGCTTGTTAATGTGCCAGAATGACATTATTCTACACTTCCGTAGGGGTCTGTTTGCTGTACTAAGCAGGTCTTATTTAATAACCAAGCAATGGAAAGTTCTCCTTTTGACTTTATGGGGTCAAACCCCCAGACATGGTCTGGGATACAAAAAAAACAGAGTGGCTGAAAACACAGTTAGTTTATACACATCCAAGAATCTAAGTATGTAGGCTGAGCTAACGCATGGGGGTTACAGAATCTCTTTCTAATGCCTTCATAGAGAAAGCAAAAACCCATCAGAATGGTCTTCTCTCTCCATGCCTTCATTCCCAAGGTGGAACTAGCAAGAATTGTAATGGGTCAGGAATGAGTTAGGATATAAACACTAACACAACTTTCATCTATGCTCTAGTCAGCCAGAGGCAGTGCCAACAGCTTCTTGTTTTCGGGAGAACTTAATTCACTTTCCACACATCCGTCAAGTTGAAAATGTTCTGTTTATAACAAGTTACAAGATCCAAAAGAATGAATCACACTGCACAACAGCAAACAGAGAGCATCCAGTTAGTACAATAGAGAAAACTACAATCTCTCACACATACACACACTGCACTTCATCTTCCTCCCCTCATTAGCTGTGACATACAGTGCAGCAAAGTCAGACCCGGCAGTCAAAACTTCTACCTGGCAGGTGACACATCAAAATCAAAATGATTTTTCAAAGTCTGATCACTGCTTTAAGCCAAACTTTTTGTTTGTTGCGCGGGATGGGGGGTTGCTTGCTTGTTTGTTGGGGGGGGGTTGGTTTTTTCCTTGTTTTTTTCCTTCTTTTTTTTTCAGGGTTTTTGTGGGGGTTTGGTGTTTGTTTGTTTTTTTGCTTCCAAAGCTTCAGAGCTTCACTTGCAATAAAGGAATTGGAGACATAGCTTATACCTTACAGATCAAACTGAGAAATGGATACAGACACTTCAAAACAACTTTACAAGAGGAACATCTTGGACAGCCCCCTGTGTGAATGCAGTGTCCAACAAACAGCACAGCATTTCATCAAACTCTGCAGTCTTAAAAAATGCCCAGATGAGGCATATGGAATCCATCCATTGAGCAATACCAGACAGTGGCTCATAAATTTGGAAATTGATATCTGATACCATATGAAAAAGAGATCACTAAAGCAGCGAGTTGAGGTGCATTACAATCATTTAAGAACAGCCAATGCCTGGAAAAGCAGGAAATCATCCGGTATTTTAGCAAACACAACTACAAGGGATCATGAAGTCCAGGCTTGTTCAGCTGTACAACCTATCCCCCGTATAGTTCTTCCAATAATTATGTACATCTCTCTGGTCTAATTTGTTCGGTCTAATTATGTATATCTCTATGGTCTCTATGGCTTTGTGTGGTCTAATTTGTTGTGTTGCAGTGATGGGGGCATTTCAATCTCCCCTCTAGGAGACATCAAGTTGAGGTTTCCTGGTCTCCAGTCAAATCTTCCAATTTCAGTTTCACCCCTTTACTCCTGTCCATTTTGTACTGTCCTGAGCAGTTCCCATCCCTGCTACACCCTTCTTCTATCAACACTGCAAGATGATTACTATCATTATCTTGCTAAATAAACTCTCTTGGACTTAATAGTAGGAGGCATTTCTTTCTCTCAGAAACTTGTGACAGTCTTAAAATATGACATGAAGTTGGATCCCTCGTGTTGTGAAGCTGTCATTACATTCTGCACTAGAACCATGTCAAGGTTATCAGAAATGACAGCGTTGGAAAAGTAGCAGGTTTCTTCAAATGGGGATGTTTGGCTTGTGCCTCTAGCCAAACACAGTGAGGAGGAGAACATGGTACTATCTAATGTATTTCAACCACTTTGGAAGCATGGAGACCCAGAGAAAAGAGCTTCCCATTCCCTTTCTCCATGGGAAGCACGGTGGGGGGAGGGAAACAGTGGGGAATACAATAGAGGGTCATGACAATCCTTGAATGACCATATTTTTGTTCAGTCACTCACTGTCTTTGCTGACACTTGCAACTTCAGCAAAATTCCCTGGCCCTTGATGTGTGCTGCTGTCCATCCCACAGTGGTGATGCAAAGTAATCATCAGACTTCAGTGCTTTGAAGAGCTGAATGGCCTGCATGTGAAGTCCATCCTCTGGCTTGCTGTGGACAGATTTTCCATCACACACAGTCTTTCCAACTATCTCACTGGCTTTTGGAGACTTACTGGCTAAGAAGGATTGCTGATTCTTGGAGATCTTTTTGCTGGGGTTGGGGAAGAAACAGTATTCACCCACCTGGTGTAGGAAAACTGGGTCAGTGCCATCAGGGTTGAACACAACCAAGTTATTTTCGTGCACAGGTTCTTCTTGAGAAAGCTCACCCCCCTCCAGTGAAGCGGAGGGGGAAAGGCTGATGGGTTTGGGGCTGCCTTGTGGGGTCAGAGGGAGTGTCATATTGCTATCCAGTTCAGGGTGCTGTGATCCAGGAGGAGTGGCTGGTGCTTGAGCTGCAACTGGGAGTGAGACACCAAACCTCCCAGAGAGCAATGTGGGGCTGAAGGTGTCATCCACAGTTTGAGGCAGCTGGGAGTCGTAAGTTAATGTGCCAGCATTATTGAGCATCTGCTCCTGAGGGTCCAGGGCAGGTGAAAGATTGACTGAATCTTCTGCTGGTACCAAGCACAGACCTTCAGTGGTGATGTACTCCAATGGCCATTTCCAAGAGGAGCTGTTAATGGGGACAACAGTTGGTGATCCCTGACCTTCTCTTTCCTCTTTCACCCCTTCCTCATCTGCTGGCAGGTCTTGTAATACATCTTGCCCTCCAGCAACTATCTGCTTCATTTCTTTCTGGTCTGAGAGCCAGGGGGATTGGAGAAAATTTGCTCTCGTCTCTGCCCCCACCATTGAGGCCTGGGTACAACATTCCTGTGGTAGGGAAACGTAGTCCACAGATATTGATTCCTTCCTGATTCCTTCTGGGGCAGCTCCCAGATCCTCCTGAGTATGAGCCAGGGAGTTCCCATATGGGCAATAAAGGTATGGGCCATTAAAATCACAGAAGGACATGGGGACCAGAGAGGTAGTGTCCACCTCAGCACCGCCAACACAGGCAAATGGGGCCGGTGAGAGGAATTGACTGGTCCTTTGACTTGACTGCCAGTCACACAGGGCTGCTGAAAGTGGAGTGGGACCTGGCACTTGAGAAATGTGATACCGGTTTTCTGGGTCCATCTTTGGTGTCTCAGCCTCTAAGGACCCTGCCGAAACAAACTTCACCACACTGCAATAGAGAAAAACAAAAGGGATGAGCCAGTAATGAGAGGTCACCTGCAGAGAGACAGGAGCTGAGCTGAGAACACAAACAGCCTCCCGGGAATTAGGAGGAATATTTCCCTGTGGGCAGATTACCCCACATGGCTAGTTCCTGACACCTCCCCCTGGAGCATCTGGCACATGCTCCTGGTGGTATCACAACCCCAAACTTGGTGGACCAATTCAGATTCCTGCATTCCCAGGGCACACACACCAAGCTGCCAGTCACCTTTCAGAGAATGTCACCACCAGTGTCCACATTTATGTAGCGCTGTACATACATATTAAGGGCCTGGAGGGAGATTGTTCATCACTATTTCTAGATCAGTAAATAGATTGGAAAGTGGTCCTTCCACAGGCATGCTAGGATCCCAGGGCCACCAAAATACATTTTTCAGAATATCATGAGCATGTTATCTGTGCATCATTCACTCACCCATCCAGCACTTGCAGGTTGCTGGCCTGCTCCATCTTCTCTGAAGAACTCGGTTTGCTGAAGTCCCACGAGCTACTGGACCCCAAAGGTCCTTTCTGAAAAAGAAATGTCAGGTAATATTGCTCCTTCAGGAAGGAGGGACCTTCTAAATAGCCCAGGAAAGACAGGGGGCATTGGTATGGTCAGTATGTAGCAAAAGCCACAGCAAAGGGTGTCCTGCTAGCAGCAATGCTCCAAGGGTCTTCTCTCAGGTCTATTTTGTTCTCTATCTTTTCCACATTGCCAGCCTCTACCCTGTGTTTCAGGCAGGGACAGGTGTATAATGGTAGCTCTGCTCCAGAAATCAGCAGCAACAGGATGGGCAAGCATGAGAAGGGGCACAAACTACCACTTTGTGCAATGTCAGCTTTGCTCCAGGAAGACTCTGGAGACACCACTGACAGGGGTAGAAAATAATAACAATCAGCCTGGGCAGCTCACCATTTGACTGGGATGCTCAAATGCTTTGGATAAGAAAACTCATCTGAAATAACTAACCAACAAACTTTCAAAACTACAGAACAAAATCTGACTATGGCTTTAAAATCAGTTACATGGCCAGAAACAAAGAGCCATTGTGAATGGACTGCTCCTTCATGTGGAGAGAGGTCCCTAGGAACCTGTCCCAGGGGCTAGTGCTAGGCTCATTGTTACCTGTAATTACGGCTTTCGAGATAGGGCTGTGCTGCAAAGGGGTGAAGTTTGCTGGTGAACCCAGATTATTCTCTTAGTTACAACTGTAGGACATGTTTATGCCAACTTCCATCAGAGGCTGGGACTGCTGCCGAGAAAAAGACCCTCCCCCCTTGCTCCCATGCTGCATATGACCAAGTCTGCCAATTAGGCAGAAGAGATGACTTAGAGAAGATGAGGCTGTGCACCTCAATGTTGCTCCCCTCTTCAATCTCAGAAGAGCTAAGAGTGGAGCTTGGACCTACACTTAGCATCCATCTAAGCCATCTACCCTGCCAGCTTGCCAGGCTTGGATGCATGCTATCACATGAGCTGGACTTGTTTCTTAACCACTATCCTGGGCTCAGCAAGGAGGCAGCAGAGACATGATCTTAGGGAACTGAAAGGATCTCCAAGTGGATTTAAACCCACTGAGAAATGATCAGTAGCATAAGGCTACAACCAGTAGTAAAAATAGCCTAGACATCTCCCATACATCAAAGGGCAGAACCCTCAAGAGAAAATGCTTTGCCAGTCAGCAGGGACAGAACAAGGAAGGTGAATCTCCACTGTGGACCACATGGTGGAAAAGGTAGGAAGATGCTTGGAAAAACTGAAAAGGGCATACAAATAACAGAGGGAGCTTGACTGGAGCACAAACTCTATTCCCAATCACCTCCCATTAAATGGGATGTAGCACAGATTGAAAAGGTTCAGAAAAGGACAACTGTAGTGATTCTAGGTATGGGTATGTGTCATAGGCCAGAACAAGAGAGGAAACTATGTTTCCTTCATCTGCAAAAGACAAGCACATATGTGGAGGTGGACCTGTGGTTAGGTCTGTGACAAAGGCAGTTTAAGACCAGGGTCCAGTTCCCCATCCTGTGTCACACATTCCTGTGTGAACTCAAACAAGTCAGGTACCTCTTTTGCACCAAAGTCCTCCCTTTGTACAATCCCTGTGCTCACAGGGATGTTGTGATGATACTGAAAAACAGTACACAATCTTCCCTGGGAAAATACATGCAGGGGGAGAAATATGTATTCCCACATATGAAAAAGCTGGGCAGTGAGACTGTGAAGAACATGGGGAATGTCCTGACCAAGAACAACCATGTGATGTAAGTTCGAGCAGGAGTCACTTCATCTCATGTATGAGAGGGCCAGGAATGAATATTGCTGCTCAGAGTACTGCATGCCTGGGGAGGGGAGGTTATTTACTCTGAAGCTTCAGGTTTGGCTACTAATGTAAGAGACACAAGAAACCAAAGGCTTTATCTGCAGTATCCACTCTGTCCACAGCATCCTCAACAATTCCCGCCAGCTGGGGGCTGTGAGCAGGCAGATTCCACATTGGATACTCCCCACAGCGGGAAGCCCCAGGGCAGCCTGTCCTCCTTCCTCCTCCCTCTTCCCAGGCGCAGTGTGCAGCCCCCTCTTACCTGGAAGAAGCCCTGCACCAGCTGGCTCTTGCTGGGATTGGGAATTTTTTCCTCCCATTTCTTCTTCTTGCTGCAACAACAACAATGATGCAGAGTTGGCAGGGAAAGCATGCAGCCTTGCCCTGGGTCATGATGCACGCAGCCTTGCCCTGGGCCTGCACCAAGCATGCAGCCTTGCCCTTGGCCACCCCGGAGATCCTGAACCTCCAGGACCCTGCACTAACCTAATCTCCCATCACAGACAGAGCTTCCTGCTGTATCCCAGGCTCACCCCAGCTGAACTAAGGTGACCATGGAGGTGACCATGGAGCCCTTCTTCCCTTGGTTTTCCAGCCTCTCTCCACTCACTCCACCATGATATTTAGAGCCTCTGCACCACACCGACGTACCTGAGGAAACATTGAGAGCTGTACCAGCCAACTACTACCAACATGGTGATGCCGAATGAGACCAGCAGTGGGACAACCACTGGTGACCCAACTGAAATGGAAAAAGGAGAGAGAGAGAGAGAGAGAGTGAAATTAGGAGAAAACAAAACAGTGCCGTTAGTCTGTTATCTAACCTTTCACTCTAGATGTTCTTAATGGATGATATGATGAGTTTTTGGTTGCGGAGCAGCAGGCCGTAGCAGAAGCACTCACAGTGTGGCCCTGTCAGATTCCAACAAGTCTGCAAATTCTGCTAAATGCCTTTTTACAACAAGGATACAAGAAGGCAAGAAGGAAGGTTGCAGAGCAAATAATGTGTCCTGATAGTGAGGTTTGGTAAACTCTCCCAAGTGCAAGCGACTGGCTGTGACTTATCACAGAGCTGGGACACCTCCCAGGAAAGCAAGATGGGAACACATCTGTTAAACCCAAGTCATGAATTATCCCGAGTGTGCCCAAGCCCCTTCTGTTTGGCCTCCCAGGAGACGACAGGCCTCATGAATTTTCCACAGATTTCCTGTCTGATAGCACTCCTAGGACTAAGTGCTGTAGTTTCTTTCTCACAGACTTAATTACCCAACATGAGAGCGGTGAAAGAGCATTCGTTAAACTCCAGTTTTCCCAAATCCAGTGTGAGGAAATCTTAAGAAATGTCCCAGACTTTCCAATCCGTCCCCCCCCCCCCCCCAAAAAGGGAATTTTGGAGACATTTTGTGAACACTGGGCATGTCTACACTTGCATTTAGGCATGCCTAAATTTAATACACATTAGCCTAATGCACAGTAAGCTAGTTTAGACTCCTCTGCTGGATAAAATCATAGTCCAAAACCAGCACCCTGACTGGATCTTATAGCTTAGCTAGCAGAGTCTTGCCAGTGTTCCAGTGATTGTTTCCCAGAAATTATACAAGGGGAAGGGAAGGGAAAGAAGGGATGAGATCTGCTGTCTGCATGGAAATGGAGTGCTTGTACTTGTCAATTTGCCCTGAAATCACTCTCCCCACAGACCGTTAGCAGGATATACAAAACACAAATAAGATTTATTACACAAGAATATTAGATCACACAAGAAAACATAACAGATAGAGTTGAAGACAAAAAGAAAAAAAATAGAAATAAAATAGAAACAATCACACGCTGTTCCTCTAACTAAGAGATGCTTCTCAGTGAGCTTCGTCAGAGTTTGCAGTGTCCATCTCTCCAGCTGGCTGGTCCATATTGCTACCAGCCCTTAAGATGGAGACCAGAAATTTCCCTTTAAGGCCAAACATCCCTAAACCACTTTTCTCCACAAAAGGCATCTCTTAAATACCTTATTGTTACCACCCCTTCTTTCTTCTGTTCAGTTCTCAGGGATCATATGTATCATGCAGATGATTTTCTTCCCCCAGGCAGGCTAGTCTGACAAGTTAGGTTTCCTTCCTATTCATAATTTTACTCAAAGAAGACAGCAAAAATTACTGAAACCCCTTAATCAGATTTCCCTTAGCCATTTTGTATTCCAGCAGGAGAGAGAGACATGCTCAGTGTGAGATCTGAAATGCACTTTAGTCAATGGGTAAACTGAGGCATCTCCCTCTGAAAGGTAATCAGCCATTGGTAAACACTGAGAGTTTTGCCACTTCCCTGCTTAATAGATATGCCTGCTAAAATCTTCTCTGGTATGCAGCTATTGTATACCGCAGAGTATTCTTGACACTTAGTCTAGCAGGATGCTCCTTGCCTATCTTTGATCAAGTCATAGTACAAAAATCCAGATACATTCATACCAAGTACACACAAACATAAAAATAATACAAACGGACTTAGTTTTACATTAGCCATGAAAAGAGACCAGCCACAACAACAGTTAATCCAATTCAGAGAAATCTCTGTTTACAGCAAATAATGTCCCCCACAATTGTTCCCTGCTTATAGGGGTACCCAAGACAGTACCGTGCTCTGTTTCCCAAGTGCACTCCTCACTCCACTCGCTCCAGGAACCGTCGTAGTCAGAGGACGCATGCACCCTTGCCCGCATTTTTGCCCTATAGCGTGTTGATGACTTTAGCATCTGGGAGGGGAAGATGAAGGGGGGCTCATCATTGCTGATGTTGATGGACTTGGCAGCCTGAGGAGAGAAAAGCAACATGAATTAAATTGCCTTTCCTACCCACCATCTCACAGGAGTGTGGGATCTGCAGAACCGCCAACACCTACCTCCGAGGACTGGTCTGCCTTCCAGTACAAGACTTGATAGCTCTGTTTTATAAAGCCATACTGTAGTTTATGCTTTACCCATCTCAGTTCATACTCCTGGTCTTCCTTTGTTGTCACTGTCAAGTTGGTGGGTGCAAGCACTTTGACTGGAACACAAGGAACATTTTAGGTGTGAACATCCCTCCCTTGTCTCAGTATCTTTCTGCCCACCTCCTCCAGTTTTTCTCCATTCTGGGTGGATGCCAGGACCAAGTTGCATTTTATCTGCCGAGAAGTAAGATAATGCTTCCACCTGGTACATCTTATCTCAACCTGCCCAATGCTTAGTATGCTTTTTTTCAGAGCTCATTGAAGGCCTAGGAATCCACCTGCAAGCTACTTCATTTAGAGCCAAACCAATCAGCACCATGTAACATGAGCTCTGTACAATATAAAAACCATATCCAGTGGGATATTGCAAGAGCCTCTTAAAGTTACAGTTCTCCACATCTTTCTTCCTCAGCCAAATATAACACTGAACATCAACAGAATTCTAATCACAAAATTTGAAACATATATAATAAAGTGTAAAAATGGAGGCAAACCTGCTTTAAAAAAACAGACATGATACAACCAGTTATGCCCTGCACTATCAGTGGCAAGTTTAGTACTGGAAGGAGCAAGGCTAAAGTCATCCCACTTTCAAATGTCTTATCATTGTTTGTCACTGGCCCTTCTCTAATGCAGCAACTGATCCACCAACTGCAATCCTACATTGCTTCACTTGAATAGGCCACTCCTTGTGCTCTCCTCAAACACAAACCCATGGGCATGTCCTGCAGCCAGTTCCCAGAACACTTCCTCTGGGTATGCCAAACTCAAAAGGTTGGGGGATGGAGTTTCATGCAGCCACTGACTCTGATGTTATAGAACTCATATGGGCTTACTAAGACAGGGAGAACAGCACTATCTAGACATTTAGTTGCTTTGACCTGTGCCATTTTGATGCCCAGCTATTTTGGACCTCAGTCTTGCAATGATCAGAGAGCAGTTCCATTTGAGGCTCTGGTCATTGCCTGGTTTTGAAGGAAAGTGTGGGGGAGCAATAGGCCCATCTGTTATCCACTTCTTGTAAATAGTTTTAGACCTGTACCTGTACATAGCTTCCTCGCTCTTATTTTACTGGACCCATGTTGGTTATTATTCTTC
>NW_005842175.1:913162-920079 GCF_000455745.1 Alligator sinensis
GATGCTCAAGTTCTGATGCCCTGTTCAAGTTTGATTCTACTCTTCTGACAGTACAATTTATTCTTTCAATATCCTTCATCTCAAGAAGCACACGCGGCATTAAGTGAAAGGATGCTAGTTCTGCAGACCAGTAAATGCAAACAGTCAAGTCACAGTCATCTACATTGCCAGCAATTCACATGTGCCACCCACATGGCAGAAAAATTTCATGGCAAGGAGAACAGTCATTTAAGACAGATGGTATCTATAAAGAAAGGCTTAACTCAGGCAGGCCACTTGACCTAGGTTTACATGCCACATACACAGTGGCACCAGCAGTGAAACTTCACACACCAACCTGATTCACCACAGAAGGGTAGTAGCCAGGATTGCCTGCCACCTTCCAGATAGTTATTGTCTTTTGCTTCTTCATGCCCAATATTCTCATATTGGAAATCTGCCTGTTCAGTTCTGGGGACAGTTCAACACAGATTTCCAAGCAAGGAAATCTGTGGCATGTGGTACATCCTTATCTAAAGTTCCCACATGCTGCCGGCTGTCCCATATCAGAAGCAAATTTTCTCCCAGCAGTTCATGATGATTTCCTCACCTAAAGCAAGCAGTTGACACTCTGCAGCAGGTCCCACAGCAAGCCATCCTCAGCCATACACAGGTCTTGCTTCACTTCTGGTGGCTTGTCAGCATCAGTCACAAGCATGTTAAATGAGTCCAAGGTGTGTTCTGTAGTGTATTAGTCCATCAAAGGCCTTTAGTCATGGCCCTGCCACAACATTACTTGCAACCACTCATTCGTTTGGACAAGGAGTCACAAGCTTGACAGCAAGAGGCTATAAGTATCATATGTGCCAGGTGCTGGTCAGTGTCCAGCATTTTGCAGAACCCTAGACAGGGGGCATCCATGCTCCTTCTCCATGGAGTTAGAAGACAGCACCATTTCCCTCCCAAAATGTACTGGCCCATTGGTGGGAATATTTTTTTTGTTGGCCTACAGAAGTTAAAGTTGGATATTTGCAGCCAACCTCCTCCAGAACTCTTCATTGCACTACAGCACATATCCCACACTGCAGTGGGGTACACAAGGCTGCAAGGAAAATGGAACGCCAGCTGCATGCTATTACACACCACATGGCAAATGCCATTTTCAGTGACTGCTTCAATTCACAACAACTGAAAACAACCTGGCTTTCATGACACCATTGTTCTGTTTTGCCCTGCTCTATTTTATACCATCTCCCCTGTACATTTACCTAAGTCCTAGCATTCCTTCCAGCACTATCCTCCTGCTCTAAGGTTGCTCTGAGCTGTGCCAAACAACACTCCTTTACTTCAAGCTTCTCACAGCAGCGCTCTTCACGCAGCAGAGCTTGTCAGGAAGGCCAAAGCTTCCTTTGCTTACTATTTGTCCCATCCTGACATCACTGTCAAGCTCCTTCACAGCCAGTCCGTTTCTCCCTTTCTGCCAGTTGTCTACCCATGGGAGAACATCTGGGAGACAATCCCAAGTTTACCACAACAGAGTATATGTAAGTAGGGTCTCACTGTGCTTGCAGGCTTCAATGCTTTTCTCCTCTTTCTTGTGCCGGACAGTTACGTGGTACCAGCTCACATGGTTGGGGTTGGAGATACTGATCTCACAGCTCTGGAATACATAGGGGATGTCAGGCAACCTCTTCTCATGAACTGGTGAGCATTCCTTCTTTCTGAGGGTGAAAGAGGTGAAGCTGACTTAAGCAGGGGGAGGGATGATAGGAAGAAAGGTGCCTACAGGAGCAGGTCACTTACTCTGATGTCTGTGTAACCTTGTAGAAGAGTGTGAACAAGACGGAGCTGGTGACCTCTTGCCGTACTTCCCAGCTGCACAGGAGGCGATCAACACCATTGAAGAGGCAGTGGAGATTCTTGGGCTGACCATCATCTCCTGAGAAAGGCAGAAGTGAGGCTTCCTCTAGGCAGAATAGGGATGAGCGAAGGCACAACAGTACAGCAGGGACTGGCTGTGACCATTATAAGGAAAGATGGTTTTTTTGTTTCAGGCTAGACTCTAGAGTGATGTGTCAGCCTAGCTGCCCAACCATCCAGCAGTGCTTGGAGCCAGTCTCTATACTGTGACAGGTAAACAAGACAGACTACTCTAGGGGGCATCACAAAACCCTCTAGCACTACAAGGCACACTGGCAGAGGGACTGGGCATAAGGAGCTTGTGCTGCTCCTGCCAGTGCTAACTTGGCACCTTTTCTGTGGGACTAAACAAAGGGCTTCACCCTCTATCACTACTGATCTGGTTCCTTTCATAGGCACCACAGCCACTCAAGTAAAAGTTGATGGTGACACGGGGGACCTTTGGGTGAGCAGAACATAATCATCACATTCCAGCAATGTCCCAGCGCTCTTCAGCTCAGCCCCAAACATCTACTGCTAGTACAGCACATAGTGCAATGCTCCTCACCCCCCAACACCTCATCCGGACCCTTATTCTCTCACATCACGCTTACCTGCTTGGGTCTTCCAAGACACCTTTGTGCTCCATGCACTGTACTGCCCAGTAAAGTTGCTCTTCTGGCTTGGCTTGGCTCGGACACGAGCAACATAGGTGCTCCCGGGTACAAGGCTGTCATGGCTAAAGAGGTGCTTGGAGGTATTTGAGACAAACACAGAGGAAGAAATCTGTCCATGGCATGAGAGAGATGGAAGTGGGTAGAAAGGAGAAATAATGGGACAAAGAAGAGAAGCAGAGAGGACAAGAGAGAGAGACAATGTCAGAGATGAATGTGAAGATATCTTTCCTTGAGCAGGTCTATGGGGTGAATTTCAGTCATGTCTGTGATCCTGGGCTAGGCCACAGTACAATGCTGCTTGAGTGGAGTTTATTGCTTTCAAAGCAGACAGACAACTTTGCACCTTCAGGGTCTCTAACTTTAACCATCCAGGGCTGGAAGTATAAGACACTCCTAGCCAGCTACATCATGCCAGAGGCACGGTGTGTGGAACATGCAGCTTTCAGAAGATCAGATGTTTTCAGTGCCAGCTGTGAAGGTTTCAGTGTTTTTGAGCAAATGTTTTTGAGCAAATTTATTTAAATGAAAAGTGCTTATATAAAGTAAACGTGATTTTTAAAACTCAGAACAACATTTCACTTTGAAATTGATGTCAGATTTAGTTTTCCACAAAAACCTTTTAACTGTTTAAAAAGCTCAGAAGTAAAATGAAACATTTTGTTTCAGTGAATTCTTTTTCTTTCAAAATATTTTTTTTCAGTTTATCAACAGTTTTGAAAACAAATACATTTTGCTTTAGCCTGAAGCACAAATCCTCTTCCGTTTTCCAGAAGTGCCAATGAATGGAGAAATCTGTTCTCTAACTGCAGCTTCCCTGATACCTTATATATAGTACAACTCAAAACAGTGCAAGCGAATGCCTGCATATGTCTCATGCCTACCTCCCAGGACTCCCAGTCCCTCTTGTAGGCCACTTCATATTCCAATGAGTCGTCCTGCAAAGGGCTTCCATTTAACCCACCAGCTGCTTCCCATACCAGCAGGAAATTATCTGCTATCGTCTCATGGATTGACAGCTTTTGAGGTGGTAGTGGCTGGACTGAAAAGGTGATGAGACAATTAGTAAGTGTGAAGGAGAGGGAAGAGGGCCTTTCTAAGCCTCCCGATGTCTATAAGGAAAGCTACAGAGCTGCCTAGCTTCAGATTTTGGTGGGATTACCTAGGACTGCTGCCAATACTGCTGCCAAAACTAAAGAGAAAAAGGATGTGGGACATACCAGTTTTCCTAGCACTGGCAGTGAAGGGAGGGCTCTCCCTATTTTCTCTGTCTTACATGCTATAAATGAGAAGCCACTATCATGACTGAAAATAAACTTGGTTCCTTACTAGATTATACCATAGGAATTAGAGATCAGGGAGAAGTATCTTAGATATTCACAGGGAGGAGGGAAACATGGAGAGATATCCTTACCATTCTGGAAAAGGGTGACATTCAGTTCAGCCTGCAGCAACCGATCAGGTTTGAAGCTGTAAATATCTTTTATCCCTGTTGCAAAACAGGAGCTTTTTCTGTGGCATACCCACTGCATGGGGGAGCTCTGGCAGTCAGTGCACTCCCCTGCTCTTTGGGACTCACATGGCATCTCCTTGCTGTTGCTACATGCAGAGAAAGAGACCCAGAAGGAGCCAATTTAGATATAGGAAGCTAACCCAAAATCTGGCCCTTGGAACTGTTCCCACCTTCTATCCTGTGTTGTCTATATACTGTGTTCATCACCAGTATAGTTGGGTATAGTTCTGTAGTGTATTAAGGGATATGACTAAAATTTCTAACATGACAAATGTGATTTGTTCTCTCATAATTTGCCTGTGGTGGGGGGAGGGAACAGGGTGACAGGGTGTCTTGTACATATAATATATATAATATATTATATATAATATATATAATATCTTTTGGTGGGAGATGGGGATCTTACTTTTTATGTCCTTTTCCATATGTGAACTCTCAGCTCTGTAAAAATAAAATTGGAATTGATGTAGCCTTTGAGAGCCATCTCTAGAGCATGGTCACAGATGGGTCATGAAGGCTGATTGTAAAGGAAGGTGAACTAGATGACCTGGTCACATGAATGGACTTAGTTTTAATTATTCAGGTCTTTGTCAATAATCAGCTAGACCAAAGCAATGTCACATATTCATGCATGGTACCTTCAGCACTAAGGAAACTCTAGCTACTACAGAGAGTGTAGGGTATGTCTTCAGCAACACAGTACTGCAAATACATCAGACATGTTCTCTACACTGACTTCCCAAAGAGTATTGATCGCATGTAAACTCTTGGTCATAGTTTCATAGTTTCATAGTTTTAGGGTCGGAAGGGACCTAATAGATCTTCTAGCCCGACCCCCCGCCAGGGCGGGAGAACAACAAAAAACCCTAAAAACAAAAACGGGACTCAAATGAGTCCAGCCAGGTAGGCATCCAGCTTCTTCTTAAAGACCCCCAGGGTAGGGGCCAGCACCACCTCCCTTGGAAGTTGGTTCCAGCTCCTAGCCGCCCTAACTGTGAAGTAGTTTTTTCGGATGTCCAATCTGTACCTCCTCTCCATCAACTTGTGCCCATTACTCCTTGTTATGCCAGCGGGGGCTAGGGGAAACAGCGTCTCCCCCAAACCCTTCTGGTTCCCCCTAGTGAGTTTATAGACGGTCACCAGGTCCCCCCTCAGCCTTCTCTTGTGGAGGCTGAATAGGTTCAGGTCCCGCAGTCTCTCACTGTAGGGTCTGCCCTGTTGTCCCCGGATCATGCGGGTGGCCCTCCTCTGGACCCTCTCCATGTTGTCCACATCCCTCCTGAAATGGGGCGCACAGAACTGGACACAATACTCCAGCTGCGGCCTGACCAGCGTCGCATAGAGGGGGAGGATCACCTCCCTGGCTCTACTCGAGATGCACCTGTGGATGCACGACAAGGTCCGGTTAGCCCTGCCAACCATGACCTCGCATTGTCGGCCCATGTTCATCTTGGAGTCAATAATGACACCAAGATCCCTTTCCGCCTCCGTGCTCTCAAGTAGGGAGTTCCCCATCGTATAAGTGTGCTGCTGGTTCCTACTACCCAAGTGCAGCACCCTGCACTTGTCCGTATTGAAACACATCCTGTTCCTGTTTGCCCACCCCTGTAACCTATCCAGATCCTTCTGCAATCTCTCTCTCCCTGCTAGCGTGCTCACCTCCCCCCAAATTTTGGTGTCATCAGCGAATTTAAACAGGTTGCTTTCCACCCCAGCATCAAGATCGCTGATGAAGAAATTGAACAGCGCAGGCCCCAGGACCGAGCCCTGGGGGACTCCACTACCCACCTCCCCCCAAGTCGAGTATGATCCATCCACCACCACCCTCTGAGCGCGACCCTTCAGCCAATCTGCAATCCATCTGACTGTGTAGGCATCTATGCCAGTGTCGCCTAGTTTATTAATTAGGATGGGGTGAGAGACGGTGTCAAAGGCCTTGCTGAAGTCCAGAAAGACTACATCCACCGCGACACCTGCGTCCATGGCCTTTGTGACCTGATCATAAAAGGCAATCAGGTTGGTCTGACATGATCTCCCCCTAATAAATCCATGCTGATTGCCCCTGAGCATCATTTCTGATGCCGGCCCATCACAAATGTGCTCCTTGATGATCTTCTCAAAGAGTTTCCCCAGGATTGAGGTAAGACTGACGGGCCTATAGTTGCCCAGGTCCTTATCCTTAAGGCTGTTTCTGATCTGGGCACAGAGTATCTAAAGGGCCAAAGATCAATCTAAGCTTTGGCATGAAGGCCATAGTAAAAAATTCTGCTCCTTTGGTGCAGTGAAATTTTGCCTTTTAAGGATTTTGTGTGAAAAAGAAATTTCCCTGGGCCAATCTGAGATTGTGGAATTAACTGTTTCAGGAGCTAAGGACCATCCAAACCTTCAGTCACTTCTTCTCTTAAGTACAAGATGAATTTCTTTGACCTGACTTTCTTTAACAGGGATGAAGACAGTGAGAGCCAAATAACACCAAAGTTCAATGCACTTTGGATCAAGTCACAAGTGATTTCTGCATCTCTGCCTCATAAGAGGATACCAATGACCATTTCCCATTTCTCTTCACTTACTTTGACCCAACCCTGATTCTTTCTCTCCTCTCACACAACTCTCATTTCCACAAAATGTCCTTCTCTTCTTCCCTCCCCTATTTTTCCTCTTTTGTCCCTCCCTCTCCTAGCATGCCATCCAGCCTGACAGCTTACTTCCCCTTTCAGAAGAAAGCAGATGTAGTGGGGTGGTGCTAACATACAAAGCCTATCCCCTCTGGAAGGAAACATGATAAGCAAACACACACACACCTATTCTCTCTTCCTCTCCAGACACTCATGTTTTGTAGCACTGACATAATC
>NW_005842175.1:920089-937316 GCF_000455745.1 Alligator sinensis
CTTCTACTGTAGTGGCTCCTTCTCCCCACCAGGGGCAAGAAGCTAATATGCTCTAACAACTACAATCCCACAGCAAAACCAGTAGAGAATGACCAAGAGGTAATCAGAATAACCTGAATAATACATCCACGCTGTGTTCATTTTCCCCTCTTCCCAAAGCAGGCCTCCATAGGGTCTTCAACTTTCACCCACACAAAAGCCCAACCTAGGTGTATACATGCTACTCCACCAGGGGCAAGAAGCTAATATGCTCTAACAACTACAATCCCACAGCAAAACCAGTAGAGAATGACCAAGAGGTAATCAGAATAACCTGAATAATACATCCACGCTGTGTTCATTTTCCCCTCTTCCCAAAGCAGGCCTCCATAGGGTCTTCAACTTTCACCCACACAAAAGCCCAACCTAGGTGTATACATGCTACTCAGAGCCCAGGTCAGACCCGTTTCTCACCCTCTAGCACCCTGTTTTAGGTCCAGGAAGCTCTTCACATCTCTCTCTAGCAGTGCAGAGTTCATATACTTACGGTGTGCAACTATCCTTATGGAAAAGCGTCATATTCAGGAAGCGATGTGCCTTTGAGCACTCCTCCCACGTGCAGGTTGTTTGTGACGCATAGTCATTATAGCAATGCAGGCTCTTCATTGGGATGCTCTCTGTGACTGGGAAGCAAGCATAAAAAACATAGGTTATAAAGGTGAGTAGCGAGGAACAATAGAACAGACACACAACCTGCTGTTGTGATAGGGAAGGCAATGATGCAGGAGGAAGAAACTAGCAGATAAGCTCTGCAGGGAGTTCCTGTGTGTCATTTAGTGCATAAACCAAGGATTGTATTAATAAAAACCTCATATTCCTGACTTTCACTGTTCAGAGACTGGAAATGAGAAGGCGCTTACCAGTAACATCTGTTGTTAAAGTCAGCCCATAGTAGTCACCAGGTTGCCAACTCTTACGATTTTTATCATGATAGCCGATGCTTTTCTTAAAAGCCCCAACTTCTTGATTAAGGTTATTGTCTAAGAATCTTAGTTTTCATGTAAAATATGGTGGGTTTCTGGCTAACACTTTCGCAGAGAAATCTAAAATATCTTTGAAGCATGGAGCGCCAACAACAAAACACACAACAGGCCCCCCAAATGCACTGTTTTTCTCTCTCTTGCTTCTTAAGCTATTCTCATGAATTTTGGGGACCTGGCTCCTGAGATTTGGACAAAAGTTGGCAGTAATGTTTCACTTATGTGAGAGGCACCACAGGCAGCCAGCATACAAAAGCCTCTTTGAAAGTTTACCACCTTAGTCCTGAAAAAGCCTCAAAAAGTCTTTTGTGGATTTGTGTAGAGGGGAGATTGGACACTAATTCTGGTAGCTCACTTGGCCTGCTAGCAGATATCATGCCATTAGGAAGGCAGTCTTAAGAGAGAGAGATGTTCTAGGGAAGCATTTCTCAGTGGGTCAAAGGAAGGCCCACACAGGTTTGTGAGAGAGCTAAGTCTTAGAAAGGGGCAGATTTTAAAAATCCAACACATGGAGAACAGGAAAATATGTATCTCAGGACAAAACAGAGACAGCTGTTAGATGCAATTCCAGAGCTGATGCTTTCTCCACCCTGTTGCAAGGGAGCTCTGTGAAGCTAGGAGCCAGAACAACGGTATCAGGCTGGGACCTAGCCATGATGGAGGTACCAGCATGGAAACAGAGAGTGCACCCTTTTGTGACAGTCCTATTGGCAGAGTAGGCACTAGAGTAGTCTGTGTATCATGACAGCTACTGAAGCTTAAGTCAGCATGGCCAAGACACCTTTCTAGGGACTGGCAATGTTAATGGTACTCTGGTATGACAGTGTATGTGCTGGCCTCCCCCCAGTCCTGCGCTGGACACAGAAATCTAAACAGGATCTGGTACATGCCTTTCAGGACCAGAAGATGGACTTCCTGAGAATAGGGCTGTCCTGTCTGAGGTGGGACTTAGCCTAAATATGGATCTCTTAGTTTACTGGTCTCAGAGACCAAGTATGCCGGTATCTTCAGACATCTTTTCCTGAGATGTTGAAGGATGAAAACCTTGCAAATAACTTATTGGATGTGGGTAGAGGTGATATTTCAAAACACAGTGGATATCAAACATGTGCATCTCTACCGCTGGAAAGGTATGGGGCATGTCTTGGGATATTCTTTCTAGGGTTCATACCGCACGTGGTCTTAATGCAGACCTGGGTCTTGAGAATCTAGGAGAAATTCCTGAGGAATTTAAAAGACTTCCTCCCACAGAGTTATACTATGCTCAACTAGTTGTAAAAACTCACAAATCAGTTCTAAATACAACATAGGAGGTTATACCTAGAGTTGATGAACATGAGAGAAACATCTCTGCTCCCAATAATGGCAGAGAAAAAATTGGGAGATCTGGTAGGGAGTGCACTTCCTTATATAAAACAAAGCATTTGATATGGGCCCTGATCACTTTCACATACTCCAAATGCTGCATTTATACTCCAAATCTGATCTATTAGCCCTTGCAATTCCCTACCTGTTCATCCCTCCACTCACCTTCAGAGGCCTAGTTATCCCACCACATCACCTCCAGTTCATCCTCCATCCACTTGTCTAATTCTCCACTTGCTCACCCAGCCAGTCACCACCTACTCGTAGTCCCACCACTCCACTTCCCCCCTCACTATCCTTCCACCATCCAGTCTCTTACTGTACTATCCATTCACCAGTCCCATTGAACAGTTGCCCTCTCAGCTGTCCGTTTATCCATAACACACTCTGCTGGAACAGCAGAGAGAGGAATAGAGTAGAGAAAGTGGAAAGGAAGGAGACGGAGTAGAGAAAAGTGATAGGGCTGAAAGAGGGCAGGGGAGAAATGGTGATGAAAAGGGAAGGGAAGAAAAAAAAGGAGGTAAAGAATTGGGAATTCACCTTGTTCTTCTCCAACCACAGAGGCCAAGCAGAGTGCCAGCACCACCATGCAGAATTCCCTCATGATCACGTCTGCCGGCACACGCAAGTTGGACCCTGATTCAAGAGTTAGTGCTCAGTTCTTCCGACCTGCTATTCTGGCGCTCACCTACGCTCTCTATTTCTTCTGTGTTCCCTGAAGGACAGGGAGGCAAAAGTCTTGTGAAATGATGACTGAGACTGGAGTCTTCTCTGAAACATAAAACATCACCTGGTCCCCCTGCCCTGTCTTGACTGGACCTTTCAAAAATATACTGTCCATCCTGGAACAGTGAAGTCCTCACCTTCTTCTTGGGTGATTGCACAGAGAACTGAAAAGCAGCTGTGCTCTGCTCATAGTATGCAAGGATTTCCCATATTTGCTTTGACAGCAAGAAGCAACTGTTATCCATGGAAAGGGGGGTTCAGTCTCCACATTCGCTCCTCCTTCAGCTCCCCACAACATACAAAAGGAACACATTCAAAACACAGATCTCCTCCATTGGACCTAAGCCTGACCTGGATAGACCACATGCCTTCATCCCTTAACACCCCTGGCTGCCTACCACAGACATGCACACTTCTTAGGATGAGAGGAGAATTGTCTGGATTTCTTACATTTGTACCCTTCTCACCAATAGGCTACTCATCAACCAGCAAGACATGTGAGAACCACCTTGAAGCAGTGCCCACTGGAAGCTTTAAACAACAGGAACAATCCCAGTGAATCCTTATTTTCTTTTTCAGGGGTGAATGTGGAGATTCAAAGCTGAATTCAGTGCTGCCAAGACCTTGAGCCATATTCTCTGCAGATGTAACTCAACTAAAATGGATAGAGATGAGCTACTAATAATTTTAACCCCACATGACTGCCAGCTAGAGTCTAACGGAGTCCCTGAGCACATCTACACCTGGGCTTCCTGTGCCTGGGAACATATGAACTTTCCTGCCTCCGGGGAACATAGAGAAGGAGGCCCAGCCCACCCAAAATAACTCACAGCTTCATGAAACCATTTCATCAGGTAGTATGCTGCTTAAAGGACTCCTACGAAATCATGACTCAGAAGAGATCTAGTGAGACAGCTGATTCCAGTGGCTCATAACTTGTTTGGATGGGTTCCAATTTACCGTTTACCTCTACCCCAACGCTGGCCCAGCTCTCTTACCTGAGCCAAGAGCTGTCAGAGCACTTGGGCAGAAGACCCCCTCTGTCCTCACACACCAGTAGCTTCAGCTTTCTGGATGCAGGAACCAGCACGAGGAATGACACTTCCCAAAGTGGGACCGTACACCTAGGAAATATACCTGAGATGTATTCCTTCCCACCTCCTTTTTTTGCACTGATTCAGGCTGGAACTTTGCTGGCTGTGCATACCCCAACTATTTTTTACCAGAGCAGACACCGCCTTTATTGCCACTAAGTCACAAGTGCATTGAACTTCAACTTCCTATTTCTACTGTGTTTCAAATGCTCTAGGCGCCTGCTCAGTTGTATCTGAGAGGAAGAGGAAGCATTTTTTTTTCATTCATAACACTTAACTGTTTTATTATTATTACTATTATTTAAACAGTTTCCAAGGACTGGGTCTTGGAATTTTGTAGAAATCAGGACTAACTCACTGGCACCAGCATCTGTCCATGTGTGCCCATCTCCTGCCCCTGCAATATTGCTAGGAAAATGCAGGAGAAGAGCAAATGTCGAAAGAAAAGCATGTCAGTTATATGGTAGTCAAATCCCAAGGAAAAGGTTCTGGCTATATACAAAAAATACATAACTGACAATAAAAATGAAGACTTCGCCATTATCTCTAGCTGTTCAACTGCATCTGGGCCACTGTTGTGTACACTTGTAAGTCCTCCTTGGGTGCCCTCATAACCAGAGCCACATAGGTGGAGAGAGAAAATGCTCAGCAGGCAAGTGTGTAGGGGGGAAGGGAGGGGAGGGGAGGGAAGGAGCATGAGCGGGGGCAGATCGAGGCTCCCACGGTGAGGGAGGGAGTAGGGCAGGGGCTGGAGTGAATGGGGCCCCTGGGCAGGTTGTGGGAGGGTTGGAGCCTGGGCAGCTTGTCCCGGGACACAAAGGGCTCCTTCCACTGTGCACACCTGCAAGGCAGGCATGGGGGGCACATGCCCCCTGGATCTGTGCGTGGAGCAGAGGTGGACTGCTGCTGCAGGCTGGGCTCTGTGCCTCGCTGGCTCTGCCCCAGCAGCTGCGCAATGCCACGTGCCTCCTGCATGCTGGCTGCATCCAGGCCCCTGCCCATCTGGTGACAAGAGACATGTGGCATTGCATAGCTGCTGGGGCACTGGCAGTAAGGCACAGAGCCCAGCCTTCAGTGGCAGCCAGCCTCTGCCCCATGCACAGATCCAGGGGGGACATGCCCCCCATGCCTGCCCTGGGGGTGCACGCAGTGGAGGGAGCCCCCCCTTGCCTCTGGATGAGCTGCCCGGGCTTTGACCCTCCTACGACCCACCCAGGGTCCTGCTCACCTCAGCCCCTGCCCCTCACCACAGGGGGCCTCAATCTTCCCCTCTGCACCCCTTCCCTCCCCCTCCTTCTCCCCTACACACTTACCTGCTGGGCGCTGCTCCACACACAGCAGGGCCAAGCTGAGTTCCCGGCTGCCTGCAGGCTCTGGCAGCTCATTTGTCTCCGTGCCCCTCTTTCCCCCTGCTGCAACTGCCTGGAGCCTGCACCCAGACTACCCTGCTGTGCTCTGTGCTGCCACCGCTGCCCCGTGTTTGCGGGGGCTAAGCCCCATTAGCCCCAGACTTCTGCTGCCTGTGCAGAGCCACCTTCCACTGTGTGTCTTTCATCTTCAGTGGTTGCCTCTACAAGTGCATTTTACTGTAGTTGACTAATTAGCTCTGCAGTAAAGCATCACAGCCTACACATGCACCCATATTAGGGCACAGTAAACTAATTCACTCCACCGTAGGATAGTACTGCCCAACACAAGTACTATCCTATGGTGGAGTACTTGCATGCGCTGAGACGCATGTGTAGACTGTGACCGGGGCTGGCTGGTGCATGAAGGTGCTACAATGCAAGGGCTGCCTGCTGGCTAGTCCTGCACTGTAGCATCCTTGTGCCCCAGCCAGCCCTTCCACCACCTGAGGCCACTATCTGGAGGCGCGGCTGGTGAACTCAGAGTGGTAGGGGCTGCAAACCACCCCCCTTCCCCATTCCCATGTGTCATTTCACCCACCCCACCAGTCTGAGTTCACCAACCAGGCCTGCCCCCAAGGCCCCTTGCTCTGGGTCAGCTGCTTCTAGGCACAGCGTTTTCACATGCACCTGGGACTACCCCGGCTCAAACTGCTGCAGTCCTGGGTGCACATGAAGATGCAGCATCTGGGTGGAGCTGACTCTAGTGCGAACTGTGCCAGAGCTTATTCAGGTGCATTAATACCACATGTACATGTGCCCAGTTTGTCCACAGTCAAAATGTAGACTGCCTCTAATTCCCCAAGGGTGCTCATTCTTTCCACATCTCACTAAACTACACCTGACATGGTTCAGCTTGCTTTATAAATAGATGTGGGAGCTGAAAATCAGATAATCTCCTATCAGGTGTGGAGATGAAGAACAAGTTCTTTGCTATAGGAACAGACCTTTGCTGTTTTGTTCTCCAGAACACTGTAGAGACTTCCTGAGGTATAGTGAGTGAGTAGCACAAGCAACATGGGTCTTCTCTTGGTAAAAAACACAGGCAGAGAACAGTCCATAGGTCACTAGCTAGAAGTAGCTTTGGATTATTCAATATATTTTCCGGGGCTTTGTAGCAATTTGGTGCCTGATGTTGGGTGTTAGTGTGCTGGATAAAACTGATGGCCAGTTAATATTTGATGGGTACATACACACAGAGATGACTCTCATAATTTGGCTTAGCAAACATCAGTTAATAGAGCGCAGCAAGAATTCAGCTAAACTGACGCACAATATCCTGCAACAAAATAGCATAGGGCTTGTTTTGCCTGTGCTCCAGGGGGATCAGGCAAATTTGCTTATCAAGCTAATCCTGCTCATGGGTTCATCATTAACTTTTAGGAGGCGAGGATGTGTTCCAGAGGGGTGTCATGGTAGACAAACATTAACAGACTACTGAAAAGAATTTAACAGTCCTTCCCTCCATGTTCCTTGTTTGTCCCATTCCCATTCTGAATCTTACCATTACCAAGATCCTGGGCTCCCTGGGGCAGTGACAGCTCTTTTCTACATGTCTGTGAAATGCATGTGCATTTAGATTCCCAGTGATTTCAACCATCTTTGGAGTATCTGCTCAAGAACAATAACAAACATGAACAAATATAAGAAATGAATCACTGTTGTGATTGTTAGAGAGCACAGAAGTGGTAGAAGATAGGTAGAAGAAAACTGGAGAGAAGAGAACCTAGGTAGGTAAATCTATCCAAGGATGCTATAGAGTTTCACATCCATTTTCCAAGAACTGGCCCCTGAGCTAGACTATGAAGAGTTGCCAGAGTCTAGGAAGGGCACACAAAGACCCCAGGGGTGAATTATCAGACCTTCGTCTCATTTTCAGATCATGGACATTGAAAATACCACCTGAGTCTCTTCCAGGAATGTGTTATTCACTTAAATGTGCATAGATCAGTGATTCTCGACCAGGGTGTCACAGCACCCTGGGGTGCCACCAGATCCTTTGAAGGGTGCTGCAAAGCATGAGAAGATAATCCAGGTGTGAGGATATAAGCAGATAATTGCAGACTCAGGCTTGACTGTGCTCATTAACCCCCTACCTGGGCCCCTCTGCAGAAAGGTAAGCACTGTAATACATTGTTTTTGAAACTGGGTGCCACTCAAGTCATAAGAAGGGATGCCTTGAATCCAGTGAGGAGTACTTCAGATCCAAAAAGGTTGAGAACCACTGGTATAGAAGTATCAGCTGGAACCTTCCCATATGCAAAATGGGAACAAGGGGAGGGCTTCCAGCATTTTATAAGCTTTTTAAATCTGAGACACCGTTTTTTACCTGTCTGTACAGCACTGAGTATACTAATGGCATGATAGAGTTAATAAAAAAACGGCATACAAAAAATCGTATAGCAAAGCACATAAATATTTGCTTCCTTTTAACACGTTCCCCTTTTTTCCACTGGACTTGCAGAATCCCTTGTCAGATTGTAGCTTAATAAAGCATTGAGATTTTATAGGAAATGGCAAAGTTAAAGGGATTCACAGTTCACAGAAGTTTAGGGCTGGAAGGGGCCTTGTGAGATCATCAGGTCCAGCCCCCACTGCTCTGGGCAGGAAAGGCTGCTGGGGTCAAATAACCCCAGCAAGGTGTGCGTCCAGTCTCCTTTTGAAACTCTCCAGGGTAGATGCCTGCACCATCCCCGCTGGGAGTCTAATCCAGAGCCTGGGCACAAGGACCACGAAGAAGTTTTTCCTTATATCCAGCCTGACACTTTCTTCTAGGACTTTATGACCGTTGGTCCTGGTTTTCCCCTGTGGTGCTTTGGTGAACAGTTGTTCGCGTAGCCCCTAATGCTCTCCCCTCATACATTTGCAAGCTGCCACCAAATCCCACCGAAGACTTCTCTTTTCTAGGCTGAACAGTCCCAAATCTGTCAGCTTTTCCTTGTATGGCTTGCTCTTCAGGCCTTTAATCATATGAGTGGCTCTTTTCTGGACTCTCTCAAGCTTCTTTTAAGTTGATACATCAACTTAAAAATCACACTTCTGCTGGGAATTTTGTTCTTGGCTCTTGTTACAATTAACCTCTAAAAGAACCAAAAGAAAATGGGGGAGAAGAAAAGGGGTGCACAAGGACACTGTTCTTTCTATTTTTTTTTCATTTTTTCTTACTTTCTGCATGACCGATTTCACCATTTCTTCAGTACATTCATTTAGTTAATCAGTCCCTGGTGTCAGTTGTTTGGGTTCCACAAAAGATAATAAAAACACATATTTATTAAGATAGGAAGATGTGATTCTAAACCTATAAAAAGTCAATGGAATTTGCTTTAAAAATATGACTGGATTTCATTTTCATGGTATCTCTAAAAGCATACATGCAATCTCCAAAAACTGTTAGCTGATGAACTTGCATTACAATATACTCTCTAGTTACATGATTGCATAGAATTCTGCATATATAGTAGGGCTGCGCAAAACTTCGGGTGGTGATTTGATTCGGAGGAGATTCGGCCCAATTCGGTGGCCGAATCTCCGAATCTGAATCGAATCAGGGGACCAATTTAAAGGTCCAAATCACTTCAAAGCTCTCCAAAGCTTCAGCAAAGATACGGAGAGCTTTGATGATTTGGGCAATCCCTGGTGGCTGCAACAGGGAGCTGCAGCTGACTCCGAGCTGGTAAGTAGTAGGGGCAGAGCAGGTGAGGCTGGGGGGGAGGCAGGTGCCCCACCTGGGCCAGCTCTGGCCCTTTAAGAAAAAAAAAACAGAGAAAACCCCAGGACTCAGGCTCCTGCAGCAGTCTCAGGGCTTCAGGGGCTCATGTAGAGCCCCCCACATGGCATGGAGCAGTGGGGGGCAGCGGGGATCGCCCCCGCTGGCAGGAGCAGTAAGTCTAGGGGTTTTCTTGGGGGGGTTTTTCTTAAAGGGCCAGAGCTGAGGCCTTTTTTTCCAAAGAGCCGGGAGCTGGGGCAGGAGGAGCAGCTGTTGCCAGGCAGGGACAGGAGGCAGGGGATGGGCCAGGCCTGGCTGTTTCGGCCAAATCGAATTGGGACAGCGATTCGACTCACCGAATCTAATCACTGTCCCCCAAATTGGCCGAATCCAAATCTGCAGTGAATACTAGCCGCTTCGCACAGACCGAATATATAGTCTCACAGGGATATACAACTGCTGTATAACAATGAAAGAAGTTTACTTATAAGGTGCAGTCTTTGATCAGAGGGAAAACTAGTTTTCAGTTGCAGAGTTACTCCAAATATTAGTGCAATAATTTTTTTAATAACATATTTTCTCCTCCTGAATGGGTCAACAGATTTTGCTTAGGCAGACAAAGCATGGAAAATCCAGCCCCAGAATGCAAATTTCAGAACATGCTAAGCAACTGAAAGACAGGAGTGAGAACATTAACTCCGGTGTAAAATTAACTCACTGAAGGACTCAGAATAACAATGATGTATTGATACTTGTGCTACATGAACCAGCGTGCAAGCATCAAAAAGAAGGGGTGGTGAAAGAAGGGGAAGTGAAATTTGGGCAAGCAATTACATCAGTCAAAGAAATACATCAGACAAAACATCCCATAAATCACCACAGTATAAGTGCATTGGTACAGTTAGAAACACTGTCACAAAAAACACATTTAAGGAAAAACCTTGAATTTTTTATTTTATTTTATTCAAGGGAATCGAAAAGCAAACCATGAAGCAGCAATATGTTTCTTCAGTGCTTCCAAAGAAACTGGTTTCCCAATGTAACTCCTGCCCACAGAAATAACAGCTCCATCTAGAAAAACCAGCAACAAGACATTCATCCTATCATGTTAAAGATGAACAGAAAGCATTTGAGGGGGAAATAACTGTCTAGGAAGCAAAGCTCAGATCATTAGAGCAGGAACCTGGGAGTTAGGACCACTAAGTTCTATTTGTAGCTCTGATACCAGCTTGTTTCATGATCATCAGCAAGCAATTTCACTGTTCTGAGCCTCAGTTTCCCCATCTTTAAATACAGCTAAATAGGAATGCTGGGAGACCAAATGAGCTAGTTAAATACAAATCCTCTGCTGAAAGGCACTCTATTATTATGCATTACTTTTTTTTCATTCCATACAGGAAACACCTTAATCCACTTTCTTTCCAAGTAAGATGGATGCCTGAAGGCTACCTAACTGCTTACCCCAAATTTCCTCTGCATTTAGTGTAGGTATATACAAGTCCAACAATCTGAGATGATGCATGTAGAGAGAGGGGAAGAGGCAGCTGCTCTACAATACAAAAGTTCTCTCTCCACGTATGTTGTTTCTGAATCACCAGCATCTCACCTCAGACAGAGCTGCTGGGGGAGCATTTTTATTTTATATGGTTTTAGAGAGGAGAATATGAAGTTCTACAGACTAGATAAAGGGAAGGGGTACAGCCATCTGTGAGGTACCACTCCCTGGCAATCATGGCATATTAATTCCTGGTTCCTGAACAGCACCACTTCCAGGACTGGTGTTGTAGACACTGAAGTCATCCTTGTTGGTGATGTGTAACTTCCAGGGGAACACATGCTTCTCAGAGGGCCTGTTTCTGTTCTGATACACCATGAGTTCAACATCCTGGTCAGAAAGCAGCCGAATCATGTCACCGTCAAAGTCCTGGTAATTCAGAACAATATCTTCGTGATCAAATTCCCGCCTGGGGAAGAAAAAATGGATTAAATTCTATTAACTTAATGCCAGGAAGTTACTGAACAATTAATAATGTACTAGAGACCCCTGCCCTCTACTTGGAACTCTAGAGGGATAGAAGCACACCCACTTTTCAGGGATATTTAACTCTTCCTATACCAATTAATGAGATTGCAAAAACAACAACATTTTGCAGTTGTATAATACTCTGCATGGGGTATATCATGCAAAGTAGCATACTCCACTTTGACACTATCCAGATATGGAGAAAAGCAGGGGTTGAATTATGGGGGACCTCGGAGGGGGGTGTGTGAAAATCATTTGAAAATCATAATCTGAGAGGTCTCTGATTTTATTAGGACATTGTGGTGGGCAGCCCAATTTTTTTTGCAGACCCCCCACAAAAGTCAAAGTGTAATTTGAACCCTGGAGAAAAGACCAGGGTCACTTTCCCCACCCCTTGTACAGATGACCCACAGAGAGCAACATCCAAGACAATGACTTGTTGATAATGCTATCAGCAATGCTTCTCACTAGAGAGGTTTTGTAGTGTTTGACTGCCAGTAGGCACTGGTGTTTTCAAACATCATTACAGAGTGCCAGATCATATGCTAAAGAAAGATGAATGTGAAATCGTGTTATTCAGAGGACGGGGGAGTAGGTTTGCTTAGCGCATATCTCTGTTATTCAAAATTAAAGTAATGCTTCTTCAATTTTTCCTCTGAAAAGTTGAACAATGCCTGTGGTAGACTTGCAACACTATGCAGTGAACTAATGTGGGCAGAGGCTTGCTCAAGTCTTCCTCAGAAAAGATGCAATCCCAAATGATAATGAATAACGCTTGTGTAACATTACAGTCATTTTTGTACATGGTCACAATGCACAGCTCCACGTAGGCATATCTATAATGTTAATGCCTTCTTCCTCTTGTGCAGATGAATGTTCAGGCAAAATGCTGCCATTCCTAGCCTTTATACACAAGGGCCTGCATAGCAAGGGGAAGTAAGAAAAGTATGACTAATAAAGGGAGTTAGTCCATCCCAGTAGACACAGCAGTCATATACTGATAAAGACTTTACTTAAGTGTTGGAGTGGGGAGGCTGCTCTGTGCATAGGGACCAATCATTACTACATATATGAATGACTTTCAGAAGGAGTCCACCTACCCTGAAAGGCTGGATACAAATCAGACTCTCTTACAAGAGTGGGATCGAACTGGAGGAAGGTCCACTCAGGACTTTTATTTTCAAAGTTCTCTGACCCCAAAAGCACTTGAGTGAAGTAACTGTGGTTAAGAACTTCTTTTACTGAGCCCATTGTTGCTGAGCCCATTCCTTGCTTTTCCAATGCATCACCATTGAAAGGCCTAAATGAGAAGCCCAGTCTGCCTATAGCCTATGGGATACTCCTGGGGAGTGAGTAAAATGTCAGGAAGGGCACTGGGAGGTCTCAAACACTACTATGGGGATCTAAGGAGCTGCACAGTGCATCCCACATACCAAGGAAGTGTACTAGGTGATCAGGTCCCCTTAAAACAGACTGGTATCTGTTCAGAGTGGTACTGGGTGAAACAGTAGCAACTACAAAGCCTCTGGAGTATCTGGGCAGATTGTTTTAAATCCAGAACACTGGGATGGCTGGACAACGTAACACAGCCAGGACTGAAAGAAACTCAGGATATATGCCTAAGTGAATCTCTGAATCAATACTAAATGCAACTCCCTCCATCTGCACTGTACCTCATTAATTCCATGAGGTCTTGGAACGGTGGGATGCTGCTCAGATCCTCTTCCACTGCTATGTTCCTAGAAGATGAACAAACATTATTGTTTCATGTAATTAAAACAGAATTACAAACATCTTTCCAGCAGTAACCTGAAGAGCATCATCTCATTACCTGATGATGCTAACAATGCTGTCATGGTAATAACAGCGCAGACGATTCATAGTATTTTCTTCTTCTGGTAAGTCTTTAATGACCTTCACAAAAGCACATGGGAAAATTCCAGTGGCATCATAAACAGTTCCCTGGAATGAGAGAAAGGGAACAGACTGAAGAAGAGTGTATTATTTTTACTACATTTGATCGGCTGTGGAAACTGAAGCCATTTCTGTAGAGATGACAAGCAGAATTATCCCGATATGATCATTAAAGGAGGAATGCAATAGAAATAAGCCGATTGTATACCTATTGCATTGGATAGTCAAATAAAGAGGAACAAGAGCAGTGCATAATATGCACGTCAGATATTTACCCTCCAAGACTGTCCTGTTTGAGAAAGCAAATACCAGATCAGCAGACATACTGAATACCCTTCCTCACTGTCTCTTAGACTATTGCCCAAGTCCTTTGTTAATATGTCATTGTGGGTTAGCATGAATACAGAGTGAGCATGTCTACATCAAGACTCGGGAGGCTGACCATGTGTCACCGCCGAGCCCAGCAAGTGGGAGGACCTTAGCCTCCTTCACCCCTCTCCTTGCCCATCTCCTCCAACCCAGAGTGTGCAGCCTGCAGGTGGAGGAGGGAGGGGGGAAGATCTGGAGGTGACTCCACATCCCACCACACATTCGGAAGCACAGACCAAGACCAGACCAGGGCTGGGAGAGGTGGAGCAGCATGGGGGCAGCAGCAATGGCAGAAGCCCTGGTGAGGGCACTGCATGTAAGCCTTGAAGAATAGAATTAACACAATATAATACAGTGCAGCAAGCATTGTAAACAGATCAGTGAGGGTGAATAAGGAAAAGAAACTCAATCCAAAAACGGCTGTTGCAAATACACAGCCTGCCCTTACCTGTGCACAATAACATTTCAAATTCCCTGTCATCTAAACTATAGCACATTCTCAAAACTCAATCCTGGGCTATTGCAAGCCTACCAACCCAGAGTAAAAGCCACTCGAGTGTTCAAGTCAGGAAGGTGAAACCACTTTCTCTAGCTTCAACTGCTCTCACCAGATCCTGCCTTCTCCATCAGTAAAGTCAAGAAGCCCTAAGCCACCAAAATTTCCCATATATGCAAATAACATACAGCATTACAAAGTTTCCTTTCAAGCCCCATTTGGAGATAACAAACTCATAAAACCTCAGACTACCTGCTCTGGTTACTACTCCATGAACACATCTATCCTATCCTATCACCTTTTCCATAAACTCATCAAGCTCCATCTATTTAGATTCCTTGCCAGCAGTATCCTATTCAGAGGTCATTCTGGAACATCTTTCCTCTGCTGGTTAGAAACCTTCCAATTTTCTGTCTAAAATCATCAGTGAACAATCTGGACTTAAATTTTATCTTGTACCAATACAATCCTTTAATTGACGTACCCTCCCTGGTATTAACCCCCTGGAACATATTTATAAAGAATAATCATATACACAGATACAAATTAGAGAACGGCTGCTTAGGCTGCAGTATTTCAGAAAAACACCTTAGGGTTACAGTGGACTGCAAGCCAAATGTGTATCAACAGTATGCTCTTGTTGCAAAACAGGCATACTGGGTTGTATTAACAGGAGTGTTATCTGTACATCAAAGGAAGTGATTGGTCCACTCTGAGGCCTCACCAGGAAGCCTTGCCTCCAGCAGCAAGCAACAGAACTGATTAGAGATCTAGGAAACATGACATATGAGGAAAGCTAGAAAGCTGAGATTAGTCAGCCTGGAGAAGAGACAGCAGAAGGGATTTAATGAGAGTGTTCAAATTCCTGAAGAGTGATTATAAAGAAGATGGTGACACACTATTCTGTGAGACCACAGGGAGCAGGACAAGAAGTAACAGTCTTAAATTGCAACAAGGGAAATTTAGACTAGAGATTAGAAAGAACTTTTTCACTACTAAGACAGTTAAGCAATGGAACAAAATCTTCATCCCTGGAAGCTTTTAAGAACAGATTAGCAAACCCTTGGATGAGACGGTTTAGACAGGCATGATCCTGGTTGGAGTAGAAAGCTGGACTAGACCTCTAGAGGTCCATTTCAGCTCTATGATTCTATGACTTAATATACTCTCCCAAACTTCTTTTGCTATGCTAAACAACTCAATTTCATTTCATCTTCTTATAATAGGCTCTGTATTCATCTAATGCATCCTAGTAGCCCTTTCCTGCACCTGTTTCAATTTGTTTTTTCCTATCATAAGTGGCTCAGATGCATTATAACTGAGGCCCTACGAGCAATTTTTACCATGGTCCTAATGCAGTCTTACCTCCAGCCAGTCTTTGTTGATCCTGCTGAGAAGATAGATCAAATCACCCTTCTTAAAATTCAGCTCCAATGTATTGGTTGCCGAGAAATCAAACAGTGCCTAGGGAAAACAGGCAACATTTTAGAAATTAACTCATCAAATTATTAAACCAAATCGTGCTTTTCTCCCACAGTTTCATCAAGAAAAAGGTTTCTTACCTGTAACCCACATGAGGCATCCCCATGGCTGGGAGCCCAAATCAGATGATGGGGCTCCTAGACACAGAAGGACATGGTTCGCCCCCACGGTTGGAAGCCCCATCAGTTGGCAGGACCTCCAGTGACAGGGGCACATCCCACTGCTGGGAACCCCAGCCTGACCACATGTTCAATTAATGGTGTGATAAGAATCAGCTACAAAGTTATTGCACATTTTTGTGTAATAGCTTTGTGCCTTATTGCTTATCTTATCATGCCATTAATTGCATTAGTGTGTGGCCAGGTAACAGTCTGAGATGTGATTAACTGGTTAATTACATCTTATGTGTAATGTGAGCCAGGATCCTCAAGGACAGACTACCTTACACAGTGAGAAGGAAAGCTATCAAAAGGAAGATCTTCTAGATGAGACAATGGTGATTAAAATGCAGTTGTAAGGGGGGGGGGACCCCAAAGAACGTTCCCCAATTCATAATATAATGGTTCCATTAGTCTTGTAAGTACCATACACAAGTGCTACAAAGGTGGTTCTTCTCATAGTGAAGAACAGACATCTGCTGTCCTCTTGCTAAGGCTTATATACTTCTTTTTAGTTGCCTTTCTAAAAGCCTATTTATACAGCAAGTAACATATTGGTAGCTCTAGTAACTATTAATAAAACGAGCACAAATGACATTGAAAAAAATGTTTGATCCAGGAGCTGTTTTTTCTGGGCAGTAAAAAAGGAATTTGAAGCCTCTGCGACCATGTTTCTAATAGCCTTGCACCAACCAGTCCTATCTGCCAGAGAGCAAACCATGGCCCAGTTTCTGCTCTGAAAAAAAGTTCCACCTATTACAGGATATATATATATATATATATATATAAGATGAATTCTGCTACTACAGCCCATGATATTTCCACTTGGTGCTGAGCAGACTGAACCCTGCTTTTCCTTGTCTTGCAGGACCCAGTTGGCATGTCTACATGTGCAATTAATTTGAAGCAATAAACTACATATTGTACCAGAGGTTATTGCTCCCAAACACCATGTTTACACACATGCCCAGAACCACAGCATGTTGAGCCAGGCTGGAGTAGTCCCAGCTGGCAGGGGACCCTGGTGATCAGCCTGCTAGCCCAGAGCTGCTCCGACCCAACTCAATGTGCTGTGGCAGGCTGGCTGGAGCATGAGGGTGCTCCAGTGCAGGGTTAGCCAGCAGGTAACCCCCATGCTGTAGCACCCTCATGCCCTAGCCTGTTCTGTCAGCGTCTACATGTGCACTGCTTTGCAGTAAATAACTCTGCAGTAGGATGGTGCTTGTTTTACAAGTACTATCATATGAAGGAGCTTATTAGTTTACTGTGGCCTAATAGGGCTGCACAGGTAGAAAAAAAGACTTTACTGCAGAGCTAATTAGGAAGCTCCACAGTAAATGTCTCTTGTAGACATGCCCCGAGGGTAGCAGCCTATCCCCATCCTGGATCAAACTAAGAAGATCACTTCTCTTGATCTGCTGTATCAGTGCAATATTCCTTCAGACCATTCCTTCACCCCACACTGCTCA
>NW_005842175.1:937326-946722 GCF_000455745.1 Alligator sinensis
TGGAGTAAAAAAAAATCTCTTTCCATGCTTATTCCATTTTTCCTTCTTTTCCTATTACATGGACACTCATAGGGAAAAATCACAGATGTCACCAAACAGATGGCTTAGTGAAAATACAGCCTTATACATAGCTTTCTGCATACTGCTTCAGGTACCTACCTCAGCCCGTGGGGCAGCCATGCGGTCGAAGGTAGGCACTTGTGGTAAAATGCTTTTGCTGAGAAGAAAGGAGACAACAGGGAGGTATCAGAAAAAGGAGCCAATTAGCACAATCTGTACTTGCTCATCATCTAAGCCAACAGGCAGCAACATTTTCTGGCAGCCACCCAAAATGGCCCAGCTTGCATCTGAAGTCAGCCAGCGCTAGGACCCAGCCATCACTGCAAATCCTGCCACCTTTCCCATACCTCCACCACTGCCAAACACCACTGCAGCCCATCTCTACAGGCAGGTTGCTGACCCCTGCTCTGGGAGGCAATTCCATGTGATCTAGGCCACAAATCACCTTAGAAACATCAGAGAATTGGTGTACAACATGCAAGTCAAGAAACACGGATACAAGGATGTGACCCCACATCTCATTTCCCTGTATAGTAGCAATAAACTCTCCCTGGTAAAACCTTCTGCTGGGAACAGATGGGAATTCAAACTGCATATTCATAATCCTGGTCCTCCCTTATCCAATTTTGCTCAGCACTGCAATCACTCCCTTCAGAAGTTCCTCCATTTCTCCCTACCATAAGCAAGGAATTCAGTTGCATTGGGTGAGTCAAAGGACTAACACTTTGTTATCCTTGGGAAAATGGACTATTTTTAAGATAAATTCAATTTTGGTCTCTAAACATGGTGTGGATATGCACAGAATTCCCCCACAGCTGTCCTGTGGGGAGCAGACTTCAGTAGGATTGAGAAATGGTTTCCTAGTGCAGCTTCATAGGATAGCTCCCTGCTGAACTGAGGGGTGGGAAAAACTGAGCCTCCACATATATTTAGGATCTGATGCAGCTCTCATTGAAGTCAACAGCAAAACTTGCATTGACTTCAGTGATGCTGGATCAAGCTCTTCATCTTGCACTGTACGCCTCACGTACTGCTCCCTAATGGACAACACTGCAGAGGTAGGCAAGTGTTTACAAAAGGAATCTTACATATCTCTGGTATTCCCTTTACTTGGATGGAAAAAAGTGTGGATATTGCACAATTTCAAAGTACTGACGTTGAGAAATGTCCTATTTTCACAATAGAAAAGGACAAAATAGCAGGACCCAACCAACTCATTTGGGATGCACACTAGGAAACAGAAACACCAGTTTCCTCTCCCCATGGGGTTAACACCCACCCTCAAAGCAAATAACCAAAAGAAAACCCAGCAGACACTAACACTCTGCGAGTGCGCGGGCGGAGTCTTCGCAGCCTCTGAGGCATCTGTTCACAGTCAAAGGTTGACTGGTAGAAAAACAGCCGTACCTCTTCACCCAACACCACCCAGATGGGCAGGCTGAGAAGCTTCTGTAGCGGGAAAGCAAAGAATACAGAGTAACAAGTAGGCAAGAGATCTGCTCTCTGTAAATTTGCCTGGGCAAGGGAAATACCTCTCCAATCTACAGGCCCACAAATGATATTCTTCGCTGTCAGAAATCCCCTGCTAAGTGCAATGGGGTTGAGCAGCTCCCACTTTCTCTTCCATGGACTGCTGGACTTGGCTAAAGCATTGCTTCACACTTTGGCCTATGTGCCTGATTTACTACAGGAACTGTAAGTCTTTCCCTGTGTCCCACCACCACTATCGCAGTGATCCTGGAGGTAGTGGAAAGCACTAACCAGTGGAAGTCTTAGCCAATCAGCTGCTGCAGGCTCCAGTCAGTCATGGGTTTAATACCAGGGCCATAATTAACCTCCACACAAAAAAAAAATCTCTCCCCAGTGTCTTGGCATCGTGGAGAAGCAGAGTACAACAGAGAGACCAAGGTGCCCTGTGCTGGGGTAGAAGCATCTAATCAAGATGTTTTGGGTAGCGCCTATCTAAAGCAGCAGCTGAATATGCTCAGTGCAACCTCCCCCGCTTAAGATGAAGTTTACCTTCATGTAGGCATTGAGAATGGGGATCCTGCTCTCTGCAATCTCCCTTTTTGCTCCAACATAAACTTTTCCTGGAAAGCACAAAACCATTAACAGCCACTGAAGTAAAAATGGAGACTAGCATGAAAAGGAAGCAGCTTAGAGAAAGCAGAGTGCCTGAAGCATCCAAGAAAACAAGCATGGGCTACAGGATTTCAAAACTAGCCTTTCAGCATACAATGCTCCAAATTGCACCGGTGGGAACTCATCATTGGCTCCCACAGGCAACACTCCTCACTATAATGCACTCCACTATGTAAGCTTAAGGCTGAAAAAGCTAGGAATGATGTGTAAGGGGACAGGAACAGAGCTGGGTTTAGCAGTCTACCTGGCAGTATGGGAAGAGTGCAGCTAAGGCTGCCTTTTTTGCTCTCTGCCCCATATTTCTCCTCTAGCTTGGCATGGAGGGCAAAAAACTGGCGATAGCGACGGCAGATCAGGTACCTGCCCCCTCCTTTTGTCTTCACCTCAATGACAAACATCTGAAAGGGAAGAGGGAAGAGAGGCCAAGGGTTATATTCAGACTTAATAGAACCTACCAAAAAAAAAATCACCAAACGCACAGAGCAAAAACTTAGAGCCAACTTCTCAGTGTCTGTGACTCTTGTCTGGGCCCAGTGTAGAGGCAGTCTCAAATTAAGAAGCCAGCACATTCTGAATGCTATAAAATAATAGTAATAGCCCCAGGGTTTATTTTGCATATGTTCCCATGTTTCCTACAAGTTGAGTCACCATGTGTGCTTCCTTCTATATAATCTTGTGAACAGCAAACTTAAGAGGATCTCATGCTGCTCATATAACTTGTTTTCAGCAGACAACAAAACATATTACAACAGTTAAAGCCAACACTTACAAGCCTGGAGCCTTTGGCCACATAAATCCGTATTTAGGTGTCTAAATGAATGGCCTGGCTTTCAGAGGTGTTAAGCCTGCATAGCTTTGTAACTCCAGAAGCACAGGTTTGAAAACTGTAGCCTAGGGGACTTGCCCTCAGCCATGCAGCAAAGTGGATGCAGAGCCAGAAACAAATCCCAGGTCTCCTGACTCCAAGTGCTCTGCTTCAACCAACAAGCTATACTCCCTTCTAGTCCCCAAAAGATGGGTTTCCTGGGGTTAGAAAACACTCCCCACTGATTCCCATACATTGACCCCTTTGCCAAGCAAAAGCCAGGCATCACAAAGAGATTTAGCTAACAGCTTTTTGACACAGCTTCTAGACATTTAAAATTATATGCCACTCAGGTTTAAGCATATTGATAACATTTATTAAACTACATTAGGTAACATAATTCATGCTTTGCAGCTGTGCTAAGCCCTTGACCAAACACTTCACAGCAGCCCCTGTTGTTGTTACTTGTAATGCAGATTCGAAGAACTGGACTGTTCTCACCCACTGTCTGCCGCACATTTGCATTTTCACTAACTGCCATTCTTGCATACTGGCTCCTGGCATCTATCCCATTCAGGAAGAGTGCATAACAACTGCAGACATTTCCTCTTCCTGAAGAAGTGTTTGTTCCCAAAAGTTTGCAAAGAAGAATTATTTATTTATCTATTTTAGTTGGTCTAGTAAAAGATTTACCCAGAACCTGGTCTGCCTATGTCCTTAAACCAACATGGCTACAACCAACACCCTTGAAACATGGACTGTTCATGAGCTTTTAAACCATATTATTGTAAAAGCATGCTACATGTGTTGAGCAAGAGAAGAAGCAAAACTGACGTAGTCAGCACAATCCAACTCAGGAAGCCCCATAAGTGGTGACCCAAGTCTATCAGAAATAAGGAAGCCCCCCTTTTTAAAAGTGTTACATTGCATTTGAACAAGAGCCATGCAGCTGGCAGCCCACAGGCTGCATGCAACCCATGAGGGGTTAAGCTGTGGCCTCTAGACATCTGCCCAGCTGTCATTTCCCCTATTGCTTCAGCTGCAAGAGCAGCCAGAGTCTCCAGGCTCCCCTACTTCCTTTGGCCTTCGTGGTCTGCACAGCATGGTGCGGGGTGCTCAGTGTGGGGCTGGGCCTGCCACTATAATAGTGGGGGATGCCCACATGAGTCCTCACTGCAATGGGTTAGGGTGTCTATGTAGCATGCACCCCAGAAGCCCCATCCCGACTAAGGTGGCCTGTAGATATGCAGCCCTAGCTATTGCAGTTCACAGGAGATGTGGCCATCAGCTGTGTAGAAGCTGGACAGTCCTGATTTAACCAATACCTTCCAAGGGATTTTAAGAAACTGGTTTGCACTGGATTTCAGAAGCGCAGGGGGAAAACGGGTTTACCCAACTGTTTAGCCTTTTGTCTAGGAACAGTAACTAAAATTATAAAAATGAAAATAATACAGGTTAGCTCCCTCAACATAAACTCTGGTGAGAAAAGGAAACAGATTTCTGATGCACTGTCCATTGTGTTTTGCCATCCCAACTGGAAATAGGAAGAAAACACCCCTAAGTAAAGACTTTGGAAACTGGCAGTGCCAGAGGGCCCATTTCTGTTAGGCTTCACCCACTCATCTCTGTTAGGTTTCACCCTCTGAAGCTAGCTTGTCAGCCTGCACATGCAACAGACTCCTACCCATGCTAGAGGAAGACAAGCCCTACTTGGAGACTGGCGGGTTGACTGGAGGCAGAGCCCCATTTGGAGACTGGAAGCAGTCCAGGCCTAAAGGAATCAGGCCAAGCTACATCTGTTTCCCAGGACTAATGCTCAGCTAGTCACACCTGTGGGCACAGGGAGAATGAACTAAGTCTCCCCTCTTACATAGTAACTGGAAAAACCTCTCTTCTCTTCAATGTCTGCAATGTTTGCTGCAACAGGCACTTCATCTGGAAGCTGGTCAAAATCACTGAAAAGGCAAGAGAAAAAGGAAACATCAGATTACTGCAAGTAATGTTGGTCTTTGGCACAAATGACTACCCGTATTTGGAGTCCCACCTGCCATATAACCTCTGCCATTCACAGGCTAGTCCTGCTTCCCTCTTGGGCAGCAGAACAAGGATAGGGAGGTATCAATCATCTTGTTGCCAAACATCAGGTAGCACAAGACACAAGGGGCGCTTCTTCACGAGACACTTTACTATGCAGTACTGTAGTTTACAGCACAGTAAGTATGCACATCTACATGTGCACACTTACACATGTACAAGTTGGGCACAAATTGTGAAGCATAAATCCACTTTGCCTCTGTTGCATGTTATATCAGAGCTCTACCTACATCCATTCAAAAGCAGAAGCACTGAGGAAAGATGTAAAAGAGCAGTGGAAATGTGAAGGTTTCCAGTTCCAGAGAAAGTTTCATGAAGAAAAATCAGTGTGAAAAACATAACAGCTTCTCACTCTACAAAGAGTAGGATGCTAGGCTAAGTTGGCCCTTCCTTCAATAAGGATGGGTGGAGTGAGTGGGGCACAAGCCCCAGGCACTGGCTAAAGGTGGGGGGGGCACAAGGAAGCAGAGGGGTGCTTCATTCTGTTGTCCACCCCCCACATCCCTGCCCCTTAGACACACACACACACACACACACACACACAGGCAAGCCAGAAGCATGAATCAGTAAGTGCAGGGCATTCTGGGAAATGGAGTTCTACCAGGCAGCAGCTCCTGGCTTTTGCTACGGCTGGAGGGAGATTTCATCTTTTTTTTCCCCCTCACTTGACATGGGCATGGGGGTGGGGGATGGTCAGGTGATATCCTTCCTCAGCAGCAGTGAACTTGTATCCGGCAGAGCCTCCAGAGCCAGTAAAGGTACAGGGAGAGAGGTAGGGTGGACTGCTCTGGGCATGGCTCTAACCAGTTACACCTCTGTTCATCACCAAGTTCCAGAAAAGCACTGTGGTGATGGAAAGCACCTACAACTTGCTCAGCTGGAAGAATGGAGTTGGTCCCACCCCAAACATGAGTCACCACTACTTGCTGTGGAGAGGATGCAGTTAAGGTCAGCATAGGATGCATCAAGTCTCTCACAAATCAGCTTCACTTACCAGGAGCTTATGGGGCACTGGCCGCAGTTTAAAGTGACCATCCTTTCCTGGAACTACAATGAGGACAGGGATACAAGCCACCACTGCCCTCCCTTTCGCAGAGGTCATAACAAAGGAGGGTGGAAAGGTTCACTCCTATTTAAAAATAGACCCACTACATACAAAGGAAGCCAACTATGCTATACCACGTAGAAAAGTTCTCTGTCAGCCCTTTCAAGGAGGCCTGCAACCAGAGAAATAGGAAGGAACAGTGGTTACGCAGACAAGTTTGTGGACTTACCTCTTATCTCGTAGCTGTTGTGGAACAGACATTTCTTCAGCTCTTTGGAGCCTGGGGATAACTGATAAATGAGCCACAGAAAGAAAACACAGGAGACTGGGGGTGTTCACAATCACACCCTGCTGCTTCTTGAATCAGTCTTTACTCAGAGTTCTCCACAGGGCCTCAGAAATCTAGCCCTTGCTTAGTGTTTCGGTGTCAGGCTTTCTTTCCCCCGTGCTTCTCCTCCCACGCTAGATTGAGGAAGTGCTATTGAAAGAGCCAGAACCAAGGCAGGTTTGTGCTCATTGCAAGAGTTACTGTTGTAGAAGCCTCCTCCCACCCGTATTTGAGAAGTGAAAGCCAATGTGGAAGCAAAAAGTGTCCCTGGCTCTCCAGGCCCAGCATTTGCAAACACATTTGCCCTTGCTCAAAGTGAGTGCGACACACTACCAGATCAGAATGGCAGTGCTTGACACACATTTTGCACTGGTGCCTGTGACTTCACAAGGCAGTAGAAAATCAGGCCCAACAAAAGCACCAGATTAAAGGTGACAGGGAATGTGCAGGCACTGAATTTCAAGGACCTGCAAAAAAAGAATCCCATTCCCCCTGCCTCCTGCCCTGAATAATGACACATGGCACCCAGAAAACATAGCTGGCCTGAGGTTTTGTGGAGTTCTATGTACAATTATATAGGAGGGACCCAATCCAGCGTCTTCTCAGATCATGATCTAGGGCCCCATCACCAGACACCCCTGCATACTCATAACCCTGTTCCTCTTCCTTCCAAATGAGGCTCTGTGGCTCTTGGAGACTCTCTCATATGGAGCAGGAGCCAGGAGATGGAGCCAAAGCACAGCTTTCCAACTGGGGAGTAGAAGAAGCTGTTAGGAAATGCAACCCTGCCATAGACTGTGGCCACCGGAGTCAAACAGGACCATGCACAGGGGCTCAGGGACAGGGCTCTGGAGCATGGATCAGTGCAAGTAGGATGTGGGACTCCTAGAAGAACAGGGATCTTTAAAGCTGCATTAGCCTAAAGCAGCAATTCCTGATGAAATGCCTATAAACCAAGCATTCTTTATCTGCCCAATCTATAAAGATAGGCTAATAATTCATGTCACCAAAAAAGGGCCCTACCTGCTCCACAAAGGATCCTGTGCACAAAGGATAACAACATGTCATTGTTAGAGTATGAATTACAGATGATTTAAAGAAGAGAGAGGGTGAGGGGTGGGGGAGAGAGAGAGAGGGAGAGAGGAGTGCCATTTGCTAGTGCTGTGGCCATGCTGCTGAATATCCTGGTTTTGTTCTAATCCAACACCTGAATCATGCAGCCTCTTTGCCTACTTTTTTCAAATACAGTCTCTCCTTTCCTTCCAAATTTGGTACACATTTGTCTCCTTTACATTCTTTTACAGTCAAATGGCAGAATGTTTGTAGCTTTAGTGGAACCAAAGCTGGTCAACAGTTTCCAAAGTAGAAACTTGCATAAAACATTGCTAGAAAAATACACTGCAAAGGAAGAACTCAGTACCCAGCTAATTTCTAGGGGCACGTGGAATACCATTACAAGGAGCCAGAGGTGATTTTACTGCATCTTGGTTAGAAGAAACTGTAGCCATTATAGATGGAGGTGTACCGATACATTGGTCCATATCGTATCAGCACTGATAAAAGGAAAATTGACATTATCAGCAACTGGCTTTTTCTGGCTGATGTGGCCAATAAAGTTGCCGATATGTGTACTGCATGCACACAGCCAGCCCAGCAGCTTGGAAAGCAGCATCCATCTGGTCAATCTGTTGGGGGGAAGGGGCAGGAGGAGGGATGGGGCATTGGGGTGCAGATTGAGACTCCTGTGGTGAGGGAGGAGGGGGGCTGAGGCAGAAGCAGAGGCAGGGGCAGGCACTGCCCAGCTGGGGTGAAGCAGGGTACAGGACAGAGCCATGAGCAGCTTGTCCAGGGATGTGGGGAATAGAGGTGGAGGGCAGTTCCTGCTGTTGTGTGCACCCCTGGGGGAAGCATGGGGGGCATGTGACCCCTGGAACTGTGCATGGGGTGAGGGTGGGCTGCCTGCTGGGGGCTGGGGGAGGTGCCAGTGCTCGGGGCGGGTGATGACAGTGCTAGGAGAGGGGCTTACGGGGGGCTGTAGCCCACCCTGTAGCCCCCTCTTTCCAGCACCACCACCACCAAGCATAAGCACAGCTCCGGCCCAGCCCAGCCTGCCTTCACCCCATGCACAGATCTGGGGGGCACACACCCCACCATGCCTCCCCTGGGGGGTGCATGCAGTGGTGGGAGCTGCCCCCCCTCCCCATGCCCCCTGGATGAGCCACTCATGGCTGTCCCACACCTCACCCTGACTGAGCAGCATGTGCCCATGTCCCTGCCCCAGTCCCCCTCCTCCCTCACTGCAGGGGCCTCGATCTGCACACCCCCATGCCCTTCCCCTTCCCCCGCCCCTTCCCCCAAAAGACTTACCAGCCAGATGCTGTTCTCCAAGCTACCAGACTGCATATTGACAATCGGGTCAGTATCGGCCAGTATGGCTTATTAATAATCAGCCTTCAGTATTGGTCCAAAATATCTTTATTGGTGCATCCCTAATTATAGATAGCTTTGGTTACCTATAATGGTTATTTGGTTACCAGATGCTCCTGCACATATTTCAATTTGAGGGCAACCTTTGAAGAATGTTGAGTATTCCCCCTACCTGGCTAGCCATCTTTCCCAAAATGCAGACAGGGATGACAATATTCAGCACTAGATAAAATCTACTGGTGCTCCCTTTAGATGTCTTTGAAATCATGTTCAATGATCATCACATCGGGGCCAAAACCAAACATCTAGTCTACCAAGCAGCTGTCATCCCTACCCAACTGTTGAGGTGTGAAACTTGGATGACACATACCAGAAATCTTGGAAACATTACCTTCAGCAATATCTTCAGAAAATCCTCCGTATCAATTCATAGATTCATAGATGTTAGGGTCGGAAGGGACCTCAATAGATCATCGAGTCCGACCCCCTGCATAT
>NW_005842175.1:946754-947533 GCF_000455745.1 Alligator sinensis
CTAGATGCTTATCTAACCTCCTCTTGAAGACCCCCAGGGTAGGGGAGAGCACCACCTGCCTTGGGAGCCCGTTCCAGACCTTGGCCACTCGAACTGTGAAGAAGTTCTTCCTAATGTCCAATCTAACTCGGCTCTCTGCTAGCTTGTGGCCATTATTTCTTGTAACCCCCGGGGGCACCTTGGTGAATAAATACTCACCAATTCCCTTCTGTGCCCCCGTGATGAACTTACAGGCAGCCACAAGGTCGCCTCTCAACCTTCTCTTGCGGAGGCTGAATAGATCCAGTTTCTCTAGTCTCTCCTCGTAAGGCTTGGTCTGTAGGCCCTTAACCATACGAGTGGCCCTTCTCTGGACCCTCTCCAGGTTATCCGCATCCCTCTTGAAGTGCGGCGCCCAGAATTGCACGCAGTACTCCAACTGCGGTCTGACCAGCGACCGATAGAGGGGAAGTATCAATTGGAATTGGAAAGACATAAAAATGAATACCAGCATTCTGGCTCAAGCAAACACCACCAGCATTGAAACCAGGGTTATACACACCAACTCACTGAATAGGATATAAGGATGCCCATCTACCTGCTCCCAAAACAGGTGCTATACTAGATGGGCAAAAAAGATTCAAGGGCACCTTGGAGGCCAATCTGAAGAAATGTGAAATAAACATAAAGACCTGGGAGACTCGAGTACTAAATTATTCCCAGTGGCACCATGTTGTACGACAAGGCTTTGGTCATTTCAAGCAAACTCTCCTCGCTATGAAGGATGATAGGGGAGAGAC
>NW_005842175.1:947543-974979 GCF_000455745.1 Alligator sinensis
CTGACATCACCAGGATTTACTCCTCCCTCCCAGCTATTCACCACATCTTCAGTTGTGCACAGTTTGGGTTGGCTGCCTCAGTCCTCTATGGACTCAACAATGATTTCCCTATTTACTGGAAGACTGTCATCCTTGTACTGAGGGACTACAGGTGCCAGAGTTGCCATCTGAGAGTCTCTATTTGAGAGACTCCAAGGTTCTGTATTCTGCTGTCTGTGCAATTCTCTCCCCTGTGCTGTCAATGCAAGCAGAGGGTACGGTGGTGAGGCAATGGAGATGCTGGACAGAAGCTGCGGACCTCTGAACTCTGCTGCTTGCTCTGTTTTCCCTGTCAGCCCTGCTGAGTGTGTAATCCTCATGTAACCTGAGGCAAAATTAGCACTCCCCTTCCCTTCCCCTGGGCCTCTCTTAATGGAGCTTTCTCCCAAAATCCAGAGGGTCATAAGGGCAGCCCACCCTGAACAGAAGCCTTAGTCACAAGACTTAATCTAAATTGGCTCAGAAAAATAGAGACAACCTAAGCTGGCAGTACATTGGGCCAGGTGTCCCCAAGCATAAGCAGAGTACCTAGGCTGCTGGCTTCTGCAGACAGGCTTTTGCTCCCTGCAGAGCTCCTCAGCCAGTCTTCTCAACAGTCTTTAGGCAACAAACCAAAAACCCCTTCTGCTCTGTCCCAGGTACTGGAGGAGGAGTTCTTTGGCTCTGGCTCTTAGCACAGCACCCTGGCCCTCCTATAGCAAGCAGTTGTGTTCACAGCTTGCTTCTTTCTCTCCTGCTTAGTCTTCTGGAAACTTTTAAAACTCCTAGCAGGACACTTCCTGCCTATCTAAATGGTCTGCAGCTGGACTCTCTCAACAGAGCTGATTGTTCTATCCTAAAAGAACAGACTGCCCTGTTACACCAAGACTGTGTACAGAGAATGTGAATGGCACCAAAAGAAGGCATTCTCCATTAAAAAGGGATGAGAAGGGCTGGAGAGATATTTGTGAGATAATTGAAATCTATCTGTTGCATGGCCTCAATTTGACCAAACCCATATAATTTGCATCTAATCAGCTCAAATGGGATGTGACAGACCAGAAACAAGGTTGCTAACCTAAGATATCAGGGGAACATAAGACGTGATGTCATGCAAATGGCTTAGTCAAGTTATGTCTGTGTAACAGGGTGCTGCTTTGCAAGAAAAGCATGAGATCCCAGCTTATTCTATTACTCACAGTTTTTAAAATAGTGAGAAACAAATCAGAGTAATTTTGCATCTGTACTACTGTGCACACAGGGCTACAAGTAGGACTAGTGCTAAAAGAGGTCAAGCTGGGAAGGGAATAGTTTTCCCATCCCAATACACTTTTTGAGATCACAAAATATTTCCCATTCTGCATCAACGTAAGCAAAGACCATTCAAAGTTTTTAAACAAATAACAGCAAGAAACCCACCCCAGAAGACTGTCAAAACTTTTCTGGACTTGAGGCAGCCCTCCATAACTTTTCTGACTTTAATACCACCCACTTAAAAAAATAATTTCATTTTTTTTGGCTACAGAAAAATAACAGAGCAATTCTTCTGTAGTAAAGAACTCAGAAAGCCCACAACAGGCCAGAGTGGTTTTGACACTGTGGATTCCTACTGGAAATCTCTGGGTTTAATTTGTGAACCATGTGTAGGTTTTTGCACACCTAGCAGTGGTAACATTGTATCGCTCACTGCAGCACCCTCAAAAGAATCTCACAATAATCAGTGGGTTAAAACATCCATCAGGGAACACTAGGACCCAGGTTCAAGACGCTGCTTGGCTATTCTCTCCCTTCTGAACTGAATACCCTAAACACTGGGTTAGTGGCTATCACTTGTAGGAGCTGTTGTACTTTGCATACTGTAAATATTAATTGGAGAAGGTACTGCTGACCCTAGGGGTGTTTTTGGTACCATGAAGGGTCAAGGAGCCAGTCTTACCAAAAGCAAACACTCAAAAGAATGAGATTAAGTAATTTTAATAACAATTTTGATATTGAAATAAAATAGTATGTGAATGATAAGACTATACAGGTAAGGCAGATCAAACCAAATAATCATCTGTTCATTAATAGCTGAATTTTTAATATACAATATAGAAAGAGTTTAATATTAAAGTTTAAGTTCTAAAGTCTTAAAAGCCTCTACCAGGAACTCAGCTTGTTAGGGAAAAGGACTTCTTACCTAGGTTTAAAAACTAAATTTCAAAGACGCACTTATCTTGGTTCAACTGAAGATGGGCAATTCAGCAAGAGCCACAGTTCAAAGCTGAAGAGCACAGATTATACAGCTAAACCTGGATTTTTATACTCAATTACCTGGCCCAATTTGAAAAGCCTACTAAATAAGGCTAGAATATGGAGAAATGTGCCTAATGGGTTTATTTAATCATTAATATTAATGTGAACTCTATCTAACCTGGTTATTGAGTGTAGCTAGCTCATTGTGAAGCAGAAATGCCTTAATCACTTTATAAAAGTTGCATCTGCTTTAAACCAGATCTTACTGGTATAACACCAATAAGCATCCCTCAGCCAGCTTCTCTTGTCTTACCCTTCTGAACTCACCCCATCTATGATATTTTCTCCCCTACTCATTTCCTTTGTCCCTTCTTCTCTCACCCAAATTCTGGTCAAGCAGATGCAAGCAAATGCTATAATAATATAACATACAACACAACACATCATATTATATCATAACATCTCCTATAAGACTTGAACCTAGAACTCCAACAACTCATTTAAGTGCCCTGACCTCTAGGCTGTAATGGGAGGCTCCTTCTCTCACTCACAAATATTTAAACAAAGTAGAACAGCTCCATTAGAAAAGACCTGCCCCCAAATAATTGACTTACTAGGGTACTCATTTAAGATGTAGGAACCTAGGTTCAAATCCATAGTATGAATCAGAGCATGGAATTAAAAATGGGTCCTTCCCATCTCAGGTGGCTGTCCTAATCACTGAACTATTAAATTATTTCTCTTTTTCCTCCTCCCAGAATTTCATTATGGATCTAAGAAAACTTTTCCAACAAAACTTTCACCAAAATCAGCATGCTGCCATTAAAAGTGTCCTGAGATGGGACTGTTAGTGGTTTCTGATACCATTTGGATGTAGTGGTGATTAACAGACTATAAATCTCCTAGGTCATATTGATGACCCACTGATAATACACAAGTAACAGAACGTGCATGCACTGAAATACTTGTATTTCAATGTTCAGGTGTATTGCAGGGGCTGAAGGAATGCAATTCTCATCCTGTACTGGTCTCTGAATAAGCCAAAGTGATATTGCATTTAGATCATATTAAGGATACTTGAAACATGGGGCATTTATAGACATGCTCTAAGAGTGGGGTGGGAGGGGAGCTTTAATTAGAGCAGCTCTGAGAGCCACTCCAATTAAAGTGCTCGGAGCATCACGTGTATCAGTATCCCTGCACTGAAAAATGGTGGCAGGGATGCTTTAACTAAAGCTCATCAAATGAGCTTTAGTTAAAGCACCCCCACAACCATTTTTCAAAGCAGCAATGATGATATATGTGATGCTGGAATCTGCTGGAGTGCGGTAATTAACACGCTCCAGCAGACTCGATTAATTAGAAGTTACAGTAATTACAGTGCATTGGAGCAGCCTCATTGCACGTGTATAGGTGCCCACAAATGTGTATACATTAAAGCTCATTAACTCGTGCCATTGCCAAGTGTCCTCTGTCTCCAAGTTATGCCACTTCAGGTGAGGGTTAACTCTGGGCCATGCTACCCAGCTCATGTTAAGCTAACTTCAGTCTGTTCCACAGAGATAAAATGAGCAATTTGCAGCCCCCCAGCACCTCAGGATGCCCCATCCACAGCCCCCCCCCCCCACCTCGAGCAGAAAAAGAGCCCAGGTGTCCTGGCTCCTAGCCACGCCCCTGCTCACCAGCCCTCTAGTGGCAAGTCAGAGCTGTACAGTATAGGCAAGAAAGTATCAACCCTCAACATACAACAGCTCACAACACATTTTAACTTTAACACTGCTTAACATTCAACAGATTTAGTATGGTCTAAATGTAACGTGTCGCTTCACCCTCACATCTTTTAAGATTCTGATCCCTGTTCGTTATACTCTATTGCTAAATGAATGTATTATTTAATTGGTGATTGAACATAACCATACAGTACTTTTCCAACAGCACACGTTTCGAGAAGAAGACCACCATTCTAGCACTCACAAGCAAGCTCAGCCAAAAATAACATCCTTAATATTAGAGATTGTACAGAATGTCATTGGCATATACATATAACTAAATCAGGTGAGCAGCACTATTCGAGACTCCTTCAGTTTGCCTCAGCTTTTTGGTGTTCTTTTACATGTCCTATGATGTGGGACTGCCTTCCCATTAATTGTTCAGACCTCACTCTTGCACTAGCCACCTGCTGTTATCCACTAGCACCCATCTTCCAGACATACAACAAGTAAGGTGGAGTCCACAGTCAAGTGCCTGGGGCACTCCACTGTTAAAGAGGAAGCCTGAGTTTTGGTCCTTTTTCCCAGGATTATTTTTGGGTTTTGTCTCCTGAATGACTAATATAAAATGTACAAACAGTGATGGGAGCATGGATCAGAACTCCACTTTCCCTATTGAGTATCCTAAATCCTAGGCTACAAAGTCAGGCATCCTCTTACCAGCACTCCTGTCCTTAAAATACTTGTTTTTTTGGCTACACGCTGACCTAGCTTTAATTGAAGAGATGGAGAATGCTTCTGAAGCCAACAATTCTGTAAATTGGTAGCCAGGGTTCACTTTGGAGAGGTGGGAGATGTGAGATGTCAGTTTGAAACCTCCCAAACTAAGGAAAGCTTAGAATTCAGGTTTCTCCCTTTACTAAGCTATTATATAAACGGCAGGTGGTACCATCAGCAACACAACCATGAGTCCTTCTGTCATAAGAGGACTCTGACCTCTAGATCCCTAATGGACAGGGCCACTTAAAGTGCTGGAACCCTTAGCTAGGTGCCTAAACTTCAGAGATGGGTGGGAGTTCAGACACATCCTCATGCTTAGCATTTCCTTCTAGCTAGGTAGCTCCCTAGTCAGCATATGGGCTCTCTGAATTACCCATGGACATATCTAACTGTCCCTGTTGCCTGGATGGGAAACCAAGGTGACCATTTTCTTGGAACACCCACCTGGGGCCAGGTGTGTTGCAATACCTAAGGTGGAGGTACCGGAAGTGCTGCTCTGGATCTCCCCAATTCTTGTACAGAGTTCAAAGGAGGGCTGACTCATACAGCTAGGCAGAGTGGGAAGTTTGGAAGTTCATGCAGAAAACTGGTGAAGACTACCTTCTGGGTTGAGGTAGCTTTTCCAGCTCCAGATCAAAGCCATCAAAGGGGTAAGCAGAGATGTGGTCATGTTACTAACAGGGACCAGAAATCATAGTGGAAATACATAAGTATCCTCTGGTACTGGTGGAGCAAGGAGCTGCTAACATGAGGTCTTTACCTTAGTTTGATTAGTCCTGTCAGAAAAGCATGAAACCTGTTTAAAGTATTCAGCTTTGCAGATAGATGGACTCTGAGTTAGAAGTCTGCACCCACACACTCTGGGTACACAGGAACTTTGGCACCTGGACATGGGCCATGGCAGAGAGAAGTAGGCAAAGGACGTCTTTTATTCATCTCCAGCCAAGCATCAGAAGGGGAAACTGTGCACCTGCAATTGCTCCTTACTAAAGCACAGGAAAAATCTGGTGTGCACTAGCAGTAGTGACCCCCTGTGGCAGGCAATGTTTATTTCTCCTAATAATGCATTTGTCTGCCTGCCAATTGCCTGTGGAGAGAATAAAACCCATCGGTCTCAATTATTGCCATTCAGCACAGAAATAGCTTACACTCATGTCTAGTTCACAATTGGAAAAAAAAAACCAACCTGACAGAACAACATTAGAAAACACTCAATGAATACTTCCAAGTCTCAGGAAGGTTTTGAGGATGCGGATTTGGAGCCAAGGTTAGGACTGTGCTACTTTATTCAAATCAAACAATGTTGTCCCTGTCTATCCAGAAGAAGCTTAGTGTAGACCCTGTTATTACTGATATAAAGATGCCTTTTCAGGCATAGGTTATTCCCTCTCCCAAACAGGAATAAGATATGCTGTCACAAGCACTTTCATAGCAGCATAACTGTCTGCATTAACTGTCAGGGTTGTACAGCTTTACCTACACCAGTATAGTCATAGTGGTACATCTTTCTGATAGAGATGTGGGCCCCAGTCTGCTCTTTATAGAAAGCCACATGGCTATTTGTCTAGAGGTTCTCAAATTGGGACATTTTGTCCCTAAATATGGTGATGGATTCAGAGAGTAGAGTGAAGAGGGCAGCATGTATGTGCCAAATCTGGGGATGTCAAGGACCCTACACATCTGCACTCTGTCAGCATTCCTCCATGAGTACACCTACCATCTGCCTCACTTGCTGGCCTTTCAAGACCCCATCCTCCCTTCCATGGAAGACAGACTTGGGTGGAGAAGCCAGCCCAGAGCTCTACTGACAGGCAACCTGATCTCAGTCTCAAGGGATTGCCAAGCTTTCCATTCCAAGTGTACTACGTGGATGATGGAAGTTTGCCTGAGGCCTCCAGATCTCACTGCAAGAGGGCTGGCCTGCCATACAAAACCTAGGTTTAGAGCAGGGGGTCTAGGAATCAGACTGGACTCAGTTCCCAGTTCAGACATTCACAGAATTTTCTAAGAGACCTCTCTCTGCCTCAACTTCTTCATCGGTATAATGGGTGTGATAATGACTCCCTTACAGGCATGGAGTGAGGGTTTTGGATGTCATTTGTATAGACGTCTTTGAGAGAGTTAGGTGAAAGGTGAAACAGGAGCCTGTCTTTTATTTTCGCTTCATGTGTTGGTGAAAGTTATCTACATAGGAAAATGCTCAAGCCAAAACAATGTAAATGTATTAGCTTCAAATATAACATTACATTAGTAATGTCAAACATAACATTAGTATATACTCTGAAGTATTAGCATGTAGACACTAATGATACCAAACCCCACAAGCTTATTCCTATTCCCCTAAAATTGAATGCTGCTGCTAAGTTATAAAACTATGTTAAAGAAAGGGAACCAATAGGCCTGCTGGATTATGGAAACAGAGGGTGGAGAAAATTGTAAGAAACACTAACTATGTCTGTGAGGGATCTGGTCAGGGAATCCATTGCCTTGAACCTTGATAGTACCTGTATGCTACCCCAGATGGAAATGCTGCAAGAGTGAGTATTGTATAAATGTATGCACATATATTAATCCATATTTGTGTGCACACGTATGGACACAAACATATCCCTGGGCAATTCAGGCACATTCACATTTGTACCTTTTTGCAATTCACATCCACACACTAATGCCACTGCAGAATTTTCTCATGAACACCTTCTTCAGGGCATTTCAACACTGGCATATCAAGGATTTTACTGTTTTAATGACATGAAGAGGGAGCCAAAATAATCCCTCAAACCATGACCTTTTCTGTTGTAGTTTTTCTGAATGAGATGTCTGCAGTTGGGATGGTATCTGAAGAACCCAGCCCCTGAGTGACTGCCAGTCTCTGCCTCAGTGCCTACATCCTCCTTGCCAATGCTTTATTTAGTTTTCCAGATTTCACCACAGCTTCTGGAGTCCTGGTGCCCATTGCAATATACTTGCTCCCTGAGAATCAGACTGTGGCGAGATAGAACGGAGGAAAGAAGAGCACACATTTTTGTGCTGGCACTTGGAGCCCTTTGTAAGCTGAAAGAGGATTCCCCCATGTGCGGGGCTATTAATAAAGAATCAGGTTTTTAGAAAAGGGGGAGAAAAGAGAGTTAAATAAGTGAAAAAGTGTGAAATAAACTGGAAGCAAAAGGCAAAGCAATTCCATTTCAAAGCTGCACAACAGAATTCCTCTTTTCCTAAAAAAAAAACGCTTTCTTTCAGGCAAGCGGGTTTCAGTGTCTAGGGAATTGGACACGCATGCTACAGGGAGGTCAGAGCTGGGAAGACATGGGTAATACCCCAGGTCCAGCTGTCTCTCTTTTCTCTCTCCTCTCCCAGAGTTCTGCTGAATGTGACATTTTTCCCCTGGCGCCTCACACACACAACTCTGCTGCTAATTTTATGCCCAGGGTTCTGATGCTGTGTAATTTGAGGCTGGAGACTCCTCCAGCAGCCTGCCAGCCAGAGCGCGCACATCTCCCAACACTGCTCCGGCTGCAGACGAACAGGGAGGGGGAGAGAGGGGGAGAGAGGAATAAGCCAGACAAGAGACAATCTTCTAAACTTGTGTGGGATGTTCGGCTGACTTTTGGCTCTGCGGTTTGCTGGGGAGATCCTCCTTTGCCCTCACTGTCTGTCTCCCCTTCCTCTAACTGTGTTTAAGTCATTACCAAGCTGCAACTCACAGCTAACCTTTCCACTGCTCCTTTTGTCTCCATATAATAGTCTGAGGTTGAATAGAGGGGCTGGCCACAAGGACCTTTTAACACTGCTGCAGAAAAGGAAGGGGCACAAGTGGCAAGGGCAAATTTTATGAAAAACAGCAGACGTGTCTTTGAGTATGGAGAAGGCTCAATTTCCCTTCCCTCAGTGGAAGTCTCTATGCCCCAAAGAGAACTGTCATGCTATGTCTTGCCCAAGAGACTCTAATCAAATGGGATTGAGCGTATTGTCTTCAAAAAGTGAAGAGAAGTCACTCTCAGAGCACCAGTTCACTTGCAGGTAAACCCCCCATGTTCAATCTTTCACTTAACAACTCTCCAAGTCACTTTCATCAGTTTCTTTTTAAAGTAGTTAGGAGATGAGCAGGATCTTTTCTTAGATGGCCTGATTCCATTCTGGGCACAAGGAGGAGAAGATGGGGCTGGCTCTGTCCCCATTTGGCCTAATGAGAAGAGCCTTCATTCCACCTCCTTCCATGCCAGGCACCCCTGCCACTCTTCACTTTCGGCCAGCTGGTCCAGGTTTTGCTGATGCTCTCACATCAGCATTTTCTACAGGAGTGAAAAAAACACTGAATTGAACCCAGATTCCACAGTACTTAGTCATCCTCTGCTGCTGACACTACAAAAGCAGACCATCAGCACTGCTCTATGTTGTCCACTCCCAATCTCCTCCTAATCGCTGCACCAGCCAGATGGAAAGGGAAAGACTGGAGTAAAAAGAAAGAGGAGAAATGAAGAGGATACCCATCACCTTCCTTTCTGGATGGTACAATCATCCTCAATTGCCTCCCAAATGGATGGCAAGTCTGATATTACAAGTAGCAAGAAAAAAAATCACTGGTCTCCCTGCTCCACTTTATGCTCTACCAGCCCACAGTCATGCTTCATGCAGAACAGACAAGTGTTGTAGCTAAGCCACCAGCAGTAGTGAACAGGAGTCATATCTCTCCTTCTCTTATTCTTTCCAAATGGGTCCCCCATGAACACTTCAGTGCCCAGGCACATACACTCCTTCTCTCCCCTTATGCTCCTCCACAGGAGAATGCTAACATCAAATTCATATAGGTTTGAGAAAAAACACCAGCCCTGCCCCTCCCCTTTTCCTGCTCAGTGAATCTTTTGCAATAAAAGGTGTTTTCCCAGTGCCAGTTTTCCTTAATTAGTCTCCCTTCCTGAAACATGTCTCCCCATCTCCTTTCTTGATCACTACCACATGGCACCCACAACCTGTCCATGACTCAGGCCTGTAGCCTAGTCATTACCTTTGTCTTAAACCTTTCCCTAGGTCCTCACAACCAGGCCATATCTCAACATTGTCAATTTGTTTCTACATAATAGGTACTTCCCATCTATTCACCCAACAAAAATCTCAATAACATCCTAGCACTGGAAAATATAATGTTACACCAAAAACAATGACAATGGTGACTCATAATATATCTTAAGTATGAAGAGGGATAATGAAACATCATGTTGGAGAAAAGCAGCGAGTCTTTATGGCAAATATCCTACTATCATTTATATATATTTACTGGTTGACTTTGATAGTGATTATAGAACAGTAGAAAAGTTGCTTTCTATATAATTCATAAGTCCTCAAGCATTGACTCAATAAACCAGTGTCCCACACAACAAAGAGAGTTTACCATTAACTTCCTATCGGAAAGAAAGGAGTCCCCCAAAAAAGGCTCGAGTGATCATAAATGTCTTGGGGTGTGATCTGAAGACAACCTAGATCAGGCTCTGGGCAGTGACTGGAGAAATGAGTTCTACAGCCAGGAGTCTCAAATGCCCTGCAACTAGCTAGGAATAAATACAATCCAGGAACCAACAATGTCTTCGAGAAGTTCCCAAACATTACACTGGAAGATAACAGAAGAGAGCGGTAAACACATTTTGGCTTGGTCTATCCTAGAAGGCTGTGAAACTATAGCTGAGGGGGGGAAAAAAACCCTCCTACTAGACTGATAGTTTATACCTGTTCCTAGAATAAACTAACAGCATTTTTGCCATTGTAACTGAATTTAAATTTGTTGGTATAGGTATGTTAATCAAGGATGAGATTTTTTTTCTCTCCCCTAAACAACAACAAAGCTTCTAATGCAAACAAGGACTTAGAAAACTAGATCCCAGGCCTTGACATAGAGCAAGAAATACTAATGTCAATGGACCTGACTGAGACAAAAAACCCTCTCCTGTGAATTATGTAAGAGCAAAAGTATCTGTTGTCTTTCATGTGTGACAGAATGTAATGGGTTTTAATGCTCAAAGTATAGTCTTTATAATTCCTTTCATAATGAACTTTGGATCTGGGGGGCAAGAGAGGAAGGTCCAAGCTAAAAAACGTGGATACTCGTATTTCTCATCTGGAGCAAGATATAAATAAATGACCAGGATAGATTAGATTAGACAGCAAATCAGATAAAACCACTTGCTGGCCCGAAGGACTCACTGCGCTGTCCACTGGAGAAAGGGAAGGAGTGCAAGGGAGGAGAGAAAGGGAGAAAGGACAGTGAGGAAAAGGGAGAAAATGAAGGAGGAATGGAGAAGGTAGGTATGTGTGGGAGGATGGAAGGCACAGAAGGACTGGGGAGAGTCCATCCACTTCTCCAAAGGCATGTATTGTATTTCCAAACTTGACCCACATGTGTCCAGCCTTCAAATTTATGAGAGGTACAAAGTGGACCAGGCAGCAGCCGGACCATAAATCATTCCTCTTGGCTAAGCCAGGCTGACTTACATTTGCAGAAGGGAGGGGTGGACTGAGTGAGTAAGAACCCAGTCCCTACCTTTGTTTGAGGGCTGTTACCTAAGATATAGTCTCTAGGCTTCAAAAACCTACAGGTATTCAAAGATGACATTAGTCCTTGCAAATATCTCTCTAACACAAGGGATAATATAATGGAGCTTCATCTTTCTCACCTGTTGGTCATCCTAGCTGCCTGACACAAGGGCACGCTCCCATCCTCCTCAATTCACTTCAGACTCTGCAGCTTTAACAATCTTGCTGTCCCAAACTCTCTCTTTCTAATGCTGTTTTTTTCATTCTTTTCCATCATTTGTTTTCCTTCTCAATAGCCCTCCTGCTTCTGGCCTTGGTTAATTTTTCTTTCTTTCCAAATCTCTCTCTCTCTCTCCTATTATTTTTTGTATTTATGACAGTAGCATTGAGAAGCCACATCAAGGACCAGAGTGTCATTGCACCTGGTGCCACGCAAACGTATAGCACAAGACAGCCCCTACCCCAAGGAGCATGCAGTCTAAGTAGCAAACCTAATTTACTCTCCCCTTTGCCTTCCCTTCTTCTCATCTTTGTTGAAACCCTTTTTTTCTTTTCTTCCTCTCTTTCCTTCCAGCTTTGCTTCATTTTACAAGTTGGAGAAAGGGTAGTGCAGAGAGACAGGAGAGGCATTTCTACAGGGAGGAGAGAGATTGTGAGGGGCCTAGAGTGAGCCAGGAGGGGACTTGCCATGCAATGTGCTCACCATTTTCTAAACTGTGTTAACCAATTCACATCACACAGTTCGACTCAAATCTCAGTTTGAATTAAGGGTTAATAGATGATCAAAGAGGTTTGCCCCTTTCTTCACAGACCAGTAGCCCATGTGCTTGGGCAGAGCTGGGGGCTTAGCCAAGATACTGATACTTAGTCACAGTGACCTGTTGTTGGCACATTTGACTTTGTAAGGTCTTACTTTGTGCTTGATAGCCTCTGTTGTGTTGCAAAAACCCAAATCCCCTTGAGGGGATTGATATTTGCAATGCTTATCTGCATTCCCAAGGAATGCTATCTGAGCTCTTAAGGACTGTTTTTCCTAAAAGTAAGGCTATATATACAAAGTTAATTAATACAGTTTAAATTGCCTAATTCGGACTGCCCTGGCCTGCATTAACTTTAATCCTCATTCAATGAGGATTAGTTAATTCAGGCTGGAGCCAATTTTAATTCGGACTACAGACGGTCACATGTATATAGTGATGGCTGTAGTCTGGATTAAACCTAGAAAAATGTAACATCTATAAATGGCCACAGTCAGCAAAGGAGGCTTGCCAGTGGAGGGAGCTGTCAGAGGTGACTGCGTTGATTATATCAGGGAAAGAAATCTGCCCTGGCACTCCGGTGGTTGAGGTTTTAGCCCAAAAGTTATCTGGATAATTTCAACAGCTTGTTGTCTTCCTGTCAATCAACAGAAAATGTCCTTTTACGTGTGAACCTGATTGGGTTGTCCAGGCCTCTGACATTTTATTTAGACACTGGAGCCAGGACTCTGTTAAAGTCTCCCTGCAGCATGTGGTTACCAGCTGCCATCCATCCTGACCTGTGCAGGGTATGTCCTGACCTGCAACTAAAAAGCCCCACTTGTTTGGGTTGCGTTTGGTTTGTCTTTTTTTAGAGATGCAGACATGTTCAGGCATGGACAGCTACCACAGTAGGATACCCAGTCTCCTATTTGTGGGGAGGACTGAAATGGAAGAGGAAGAGAAACAGGGGGAACTCTCCTAAGAAGGGAAGCTTTTGGAAAACAGTTTCTTTTAACAGAAAACAATGCCAATAATTCCAGGACTGGGTTGACAGTCAGAAACAGCAAACTGTCCCCCTGTCCACTCACTCTTTCATCCCCCTTGAAATTCTTCCCTCCTTCTTCCCACCCCATCTCCCCCCTCCCCACCATCTTCCTGTACCCTGCCACCCCACTCTTATTCCAACCCATCTTTTCTCCTCCTCACACTTCTTTGTTTTTATCCTTTCCTCTGCTCCCCATCCCACTACTCCCTCCTCCACCCCCCAAAAATACTGATCTTTAAAGCAAGAGAATGGAATGAAATTCTTCAAGGCCGTCTCCTTAATAGCAACTAATGACTTGGCTTCCAGCCAGGTCATGTCCTGACAGCTCCCTCTTGTCAACTGACATATCAAGTGTGGGAGGAAGCTTTGGAATGAGGGCCAGGAAATCCACAGATTGCCCTGGTAATCCTAGGGAAAGCCAGGTCTGCATTAATGGTTCTTGTAAAGCAAGCAGAAGAACTTAGCACCTGACGCATTTTAGGGCAAGCCCCTGAAATGCGGTCCCATGCTTCAAAAAAGTGACGTGGACTGGGAGAGAAAATGGGGGAAACAGACAGATACTGGTCAAATGAAAACTTGGATGGAAAGTTGGTCTGTGTGTTTCTCAGGAGCCATCTCAGGAGCTTTTCTTCCATTGCAGTCACTCCCAGACATACTGCACTGTTATGCCTGCAAGCACCCTGATAACCAGACTGCAAAAGAAATTGGCAGATTTTAACACATGGCTTCAACTGTTCTCATAAAAACTGGTCATCTCAAATGGTATGCCTGTTCTGGGGGCAGAAACAGCCAACATACCTGAGACTGGAGCAATCCTGGCCACTGACTGGTAAGCACAGGAAAGCAGAGGGTTACAAACATACTTTGTTCAGCAAATGAGTAGTACAGGACATCAATACATACTGTACATCATAGAGCTGTCCAGTTGGAGGAGGACTGTAACTTCAGAGAGAGTCAGAGAATTCCTTGAGATTTTGCTTGTTCTCAGTGGTGTGTCTACACATGCATTTGATGTAGGAGTAGTTTACTCACAGGTAAACTACTCGCGAGTAAATGCTCCCAGGCAGGCATCTACATGTGCAGGGAAGCAGGAATAGATTTGCTACTAATAGCAGCAAACTGCTCCCGCTTCCTAGGGCAATGGGCCCCTGTTCCTGGCCCTGGCTCCCGAATGGAGGCAAGGACTTGGCAAAAGCTGCAGGGGAGAGGCAGGTCCCAGCCTTCTGCCCCAATCTGCCAATGGGGCAGCTGGCAACTAGCTCACTACAAGATGCCCTGCCAGTGGATCAGGGCAAGGGTTTGGGACCTGCCCCTCCCCTACAGCTTTTTCCAAGTCCCCTGCCTCAATCACACAACCAGGGCACGGGACTGGGACCTGCCCCTGAATGGGACAGTTCCCAGCCCCTGCTCTATGATCGCGGGGTGGGGGCTGGAGAGCCTGTTCCCTGCTTAGCTCCGCAATTGCAGAGCTGGGTACGACAGCAAAGCCAGTGCTGGGAGATCCTAATTTCCCAGTACCAGCACCATGATCACGGGGCCAGTGCTAAGAGATGCTTATCTCCTGGCACTAGCCCAGTGGTTGTGGATCTGGTCCTGGGAGATAGGGATCTCCCAGCCCCTACTCCCCAATCACAATCTTGGAGCTGGAGGCTTAGAGCTCCCTGCTGCCAGGGCACAGGGACATAGTCCCCACCCAGGCTCCAGTGGCAGAGCCTGCCCTTGCAGCAAGCAGCTCCTGGGTGGCAGAGAGCAATATCTAGCCTCCTGGTGGCCTGCTGACCAGGAGCAGATTTGCTCCCAGTCAGGCGCCTACATGAGCACTACTGCACAGTAAGTAATTTTGCTACTTCCATTTCCAGGTAGCAAATTTACTCGTGGTTAGCGAGGTTTACTGTGCAGTAAGCATGTGCATGTGTAGATGCACACACTTACTACATAGTAAACTATGGTACTGCACAGTAAAGCATCTCATGTAGATGCACCAAGTAATGATTAAGTCACTGTTTCTCACACATTCAAAAGCCTAGCTGGCACTGACTAGTGCCACCTTGTTACACATGTAATCAGATAGCTTTTTTTTTTTTTTACATAGGATTCCTTGCTTCAGAACAAGATTTTGGTGCATTCAGCCCAGAATCTCTCTCCTTGGTTCATAAAATCAGACCCACAATCCCTTTCCAATTACTTTACTTCCAATAGTAGATTAGAATTGTTTTGCTCTTCCAGATGTTTCAGAAAACAATATTAGAATAAAATGCAGTCACCCATTTCTTCAATACAGTCACAGAAGAGTACTTCCTTACCGGTGCTAGTGATCAACTTACATTCTAGCACCTTGATAGTCTTAGCTAAGATAGTGACAGATGCTGTGCTTCTATATAGAAATATATCATCCTTTTTCACATCTCCCTCAGTTATTTGCTACAATAATAGCATGCAGCTGTGCGTTCTACCAGCTAATTAAGCGCTGTGTGAAAAGAAAACATTTCCTTTTGTTCACATTTAAATTTTATCAAGCGCCCCTCCTGCTTTATTCAGATAAGGATTAATAAGAAGAATTTGACTTGCCTTCTCTTTCACATCAAGTATTCCATAAAATTCTATCTTGTCTCCTCCCACCTAATTTCTTCCCCAGATAGTCTGAGTAATACAGATAGGCAGAATTTAACTAGGAGTTAACATTAGGGGAAAAATAATGAAATAAGCATTAATAGAAAAATCAGGCCCCGAGTCTAACTTCAGTGGGTCTCTTTGGGACAGAACCTCTCTATGTATTGGTATAATATCTAGCATGATGCGGCCCTGGTCTTAGTTCACAGCTCCAAACACTGCTGGAATCTAAAATGGCACCATCGGTGCCACCAAACAGAGGCCTCCAAGACCTTCTGATCAGTTAGTCTCTTCTCCAATTAAATGTCTGGCTGAACCTTCGTAGTATTGATGTGGTTACTGTCTTGACGTATAACTGACTGCCCACACGCAGCGCTGGTCAACACCTCCTCCCCCCGCATTGCTACACATAGGCAGTATTAAGAGGATGTAGCAGCTGTGCAGAGAGCTCACATACGTATGTCTGTCTAAACGCTGCCACTGAAGAAGTGCAGAGAAAGACATTCTCCAGACATGACAGCCTGCGTAAGTGCTGTAATGGGTAAGGAGAGTAAAATCATCCCCAACATAACCTCATCACAATTAGTTAAATACAGAAGGAAAAAACTGTCTGGAGCAACTGTGTGAGGGAAGTGTTTATTATATAATGTCCATTTCAGTAGAATATCCTATGCATAGACTTGCAAAGGAACCAGTTACCTTAAATACCCACACTTGTAAATATCCCTTTCCCCACCTTTCTATTAGAGCATTTGCTTCCCAGAAAGCCTCCCCCCTGCCACAAACAATCCATTTGCCTCTCTAAGACAAGACAGCATTGTGCATCACCTTTCAAGGCAGGTTTTTAGAAGTTGTCAGTGTTTTGCTCTCCCATCTTCAGACTCCTTTTAAGGAGCTATTAGTCTTATAGGTTCCTTAATCCTCCAACTAAATTTATCAGCTGTTGATTGCAGCCAAGAGTTAAGCTAAATTAAACTTTGGAATCCCATGTACAGTGTATCAGATGCACTTAAGTTCGGAGAGGTGGAGCTGCAAGCCCCTGAATGTCCTAATTACTAACTGCCAAGAGATCCATCCATCTCACTAAAGGTTTCAGGGGACTCTTTCACCTATTCCAAACCAGTACAGCTTCACTGAATTCATCACAGCAGAAAACTGATCCAAGGAAACACTCTGGCACTTAAACCCTTACAATCTCATGCGAGTAGGTGTGTACATGTAGACACATGCCTTTGCAGTTGTGTATGTGACTGCATCCATGTTTGTGATGTCTGTGCAAGCACTTACCTACATGGTAAGCAGGGAGGGGGGTTTGTGTGTGCATGTGTTCCCCAGTTCTCACCTTCTCTTATTATTCTCAGGTGTTCTCTTGCTTTTTCTCTTTCTCAGTATCTGTCAGAGGTCTCACCTCTCCCACTTTCCCCTCTGCTTTCATTCCAGGCAATGAGACAGTGTCTCACACAAACACTTCACACAATCCACCTAAATAATTGGTTTTAGTGACACTGTGTTATATTCCCCTACCTTCCAAGACTGTGCAGTCCTGTGCTACTCCAGTGTCCTAAAAGAAACTACTACTGCTCTCCACATGTCTCAAACAGAGGCAAGGGACAACCAAGGGTTCACTCCTTAAAGAAAGAAAAATGGGAAAAGATATTGAAATCCAAGAAGCGATGGGCTAGAACACAGGCCTTCCAGTTCCAACCCAATCTAGGTCAGTACTTTGCAGTCACTGCCATCTGACAGTTGTTCAGGGTCCCATGTAAAATAATGGTCTCAGTCAAGGTCTTCCCATCACAAAATAAATCATTCATTGGTGCTAACTGGTCCCCCTGTTGGTAGTCTCAGCAAAGAGACCCCAAACTGAGGACCTGGTCCAATTCCAATTTAAGTCAATAAAAAGTTTTCTGTTGACTTTAAGGGAAGACGGCTCAGCTTGCGAAAGGGCAATGGAGACTGAACTCCAGTTCCCTGGCCTAGAAATGTTCCTGTAAAGCAAGGTGGGGTGCTTTGGAAGGGCAGTATTGGAAAAACTCTGCTGCCAGGGACCACACAGTGCCTACTTTGAGTCTATGCAGAAGATTTCTATCAGTCAGGCATTTTTTACTGGCACAGTATTAACTTATCTTCCTAGGGAAGGCCTGGGGAATAGATATTCAGCTGTCCTACATCCTCACAGTGACCTAATATGGAACTAGCAAGGGAACTGAGGAGGAATACAGCATAAAGAGTTAAGCAAGCAGTATCCAACAAACCAGCTCAGGGAAACAGATGCTACCTCTCTTTTCCCCCATATGCCCCTTCTCCCCATCCCCTACACATATCAAGGTGAACAGAAAAAATAACAGTAGAGGTTTAGCCAAAGACATGCAATGGGGTCAAATATCCCTCTCAGGAACTTACATCTCTCTAGAAATAGGCCAAATAGCTAGAAAGTCACCTGATTTTACCTGGAGGAGTAATAAAGGTTCCCCATAGAGCAAAACATGCAGGCAGGCCATGCACTGCTCCACGAGCATCTGTCTCCCTATTGCTGGTGTGTGTGAAGATTAAGAGTATGTGTAACCAGAGACAGAAATCATCTGTCCATGCCCTCATGAGAAAGAAGCAAGCCCTCTCCTTCCTGAAAGAAAGATGACACTCCCCATTATGACTAAGGCCTTTGGGAACTACCAGAATATACATATTTATAAACAATGTTAGGGACAATGAAATCGAACTCCACCAGAGAAAGGCAAGAAAGGCCCCAGTCAAGAGAGAGGAGTATGATACCTCAATTTGTGATATATTAGATTGGTGTAGGGATTAAAGCACAAGCCTAGGGCTCAGGAGACCTGGGTACAATTTCTTGTGTCATCACACACTACCTGTGTGACCTTACCCAAGTTGATTAGTTTCTCTGAGCCTTGGTTTGCTGTCTGTACAGGAGGGATAAAGAGGATAAATACATGAAAGATTACAAGGTCCTCAAACACTGGGAGATGTAGAGGTACAATAGCTAGATGACATTCATAACTATGGATTTAGGCAGGAGAACTAAAAAGGGTGAATGCCTACTACAGATTGGAATCTAGAGTCTGACAACTAAGGCTATGTATGGAGCCAAAAAAGTACTATCAAAAGTTTGCTTAACAAAAACTGTAAGGTAAAATTATGGCATGCTAAATAACTGGGCCGGTGTGCACTGGCACAGCTAGACAGAAGGATGATGCTGAAGGTGAACACTGATTTTCAGTTGGAGATAACCCAGATGCAGGAGGAGTATGTAATGCTAGACTTCCATTTCTCATTACCCGCTACCATCTGCCCTGGCAAACCAAAACTAAGACTAAGAAGGAGTTCAAGGTATATACTGCATGAACCCTCTGCTGAGAGTGCCTATTAGGGCCAAACCAGCTTGAAATTTTTGTGAAATAAACTTCTGTCCATTAGAAACTGGTCTGAGGTCCATCAACTTCTTTCAAATAGGCTACTGAACAGATGTTACAGACTAATGACTTTTAACTACTACTGTCTTGGACAGGATTCAAAGCAGTGACCTAAAGATGATGGGTTCTATATCCCATTCCTAACCACATCAGGTGGAAAAACTATTAGCCAATGAAATACTGCCAGGTAAATTAGCAGCTGACAGAATCCTCTCTCTCTCCTTCTCCAACGCTAGTTATAGACTTTCTTAGCCAGCACTTTCCACCTGGGACATTGGCAGGAAAAACCCCAGACAGACATAGAGCCCATCGCCATAGAGCCCTCCCCACCCCACTGGTTAGCTGGAGCCATGCAAGTCCTGTACAGACTTCTGCTATTAAAAGCCATCTCACTCTGCACTTTGCTGTAGCAATGGTATCACTGAATATCTAACAAAAAACCTTGAAAAGAGCAGATTCCTCCTACTTGGGAAGTATACTCACAATTTAGGGAGCCAAGTTACCCTGAAACTTCAACTGCTAAAACAGAAGGCACGTCTCACTGAAGGCTATTTACCCTGATCTAACTCCTTTTAATCCCCTCCTCTCTCCAACCCCTAGTATAAGTGGGGATAAGTAATGTAGCCACCTTTCTGCTGTGCTAGTTTATCCTAGTATATAAACCCCTGTGGTAATAATTACATGGACTTACCCATCCCAGTGTGAATAGCACCACAGTGGCAATTATGACAAATGCCTGATCGACACAGCTCTCTGTTGTAGAGAAAACTGAGTCTTTCCATTCCCTTAACCTGGGGTCAGGGTTTCCCACTGGGGCTAACAGCTTTTTTTCCTGCTGTAGGTATCCATTTGAGAGTTGCTAAGAGGTGTTATGATACACAGTTCTACCCTTTCAGCACTCCTTTTTTTTTCTTGTTGAGTGAGCCGAACCCAGCTCTCACCAGGGACCTGCACAGCAACTGCTATCACTTTTGATAAGAATTATCACCTTCTGGTGATACCACTCAGGACTTTTCACGTTCTTTTCCACATCATTTACAAAATCTTACGAACAGAAGAAGCCCCAAATCCCACCTCTAGACTGGCCTGTTGGTGACCTACTTCTAGCTTCTGGGGTTCCTATTTACAGTTCTTGTTATTTCCACATTTTGAATCCATTTTTACAGAAGTGCTATCAAAAAATACATTAAAATTGTGATTCAAAGGTCACAGATTTCTACCAGGCGAATGGGAAGAGTTATTCTCCTGACTAGTGAGAATGCATGGAAACTAAAAAGCAATTGAGTAAGCCAAACACTCTACCCAGCAGAGGGAACCAAGATATACAAACAACCCATAAAGGTAGCTGATCTACACAAGGACATTGGCATATTTAAGCCACAGAGAAGCCATGCAAAAATATGCATGTGCATACAGAGGTGCACATATGGGCACAAGCAAATATGCCCATTAGCCATAAGCCATAGTACACTAATTAAAAGTAGTGTCCTTTAACTTAGTTGTATTTCATATGCATTCTCTCTAACTAATCCTTCCATATTTCATGCATGCACCAGACCAAATCTTCCCCATTTACTGCAGAAATGTTCCCCAAAACACTTACGGCTCTTTGCTTACTATTCTCTAAGCTAAATTTTAAGGTGTATTAGGCACTGCCTCCTTTAGTACTTAACTGTATGTTTACATGACTAAAGTAATGTAAGTACTAAAGTACTAAAGCAACACAAATCCCATTTGCGACCATCAAAGATTCTCTGGTACTCTTTCCAAGAACAAATGTATTTGCCCTACAGCTCTGACCAAATTCCAACGTGAATAATTGCATTCTGCCTACTTAATAATTCCCAGTGCAGTGCCATTAGTTGAAATGAATCTTTGCTTCTGTTCCCCCAAAATGTGTTGGTACAGCATTGCTGGCACAAGAGGGCTTACAGCTCCAAAAAGGAGATGCTTACAGGGATATATGCAAGAAGTGTGGCTACACAAGGTACCCCTTTAAAAGACAGCTCATGGGGGCTAGGAAAGGTGGCACTATTATATTCTAATTTGTTTGGTTTTTATAAGTAGAAAAAAGAAGCCAGAGAACAGTGAAACTGGAGCCTCATGAAGATGAGCTCAATTGCAGCCTTATGAGGAGCGGGAAGACAGGGATGCATGCAACTCAAAGGCTTACAATGAGGGGCCTGAACAAAATGGTGCTCAAACAAGAGTCTCACCTTTCTTCAAGTAGAAGGTAAGCCCAGCACTGAACTGCACTTCAGTGGTACAACCTGTAAAGTGCTTTGAAACCTTTTAACATTGAGGCACATTGTAGAGATACAAGACATATAATCCCTATGAGGATTGTCTCAAATCTAATGGCATTGTATATGGTCACTAGATCCTACATGCTCCCCAACCTCCTGCAACTTGGACCTGATTTATCATTCTTGGATCATTTCCTGGGAACAGGTTGGAAACTGCCACAGATAGTTGAGGATATTCCACAGACTCAGGGAGGAAAGCAATCCTACACTACCCTGGGCACCTCAATACCAGTAGGATGCCGACAAAATTGGAGGTAAATCAAAGAAGAGCAACAAAAATGATTAAAGGGCTAGAGAGACTGATTTATGAGGAACAAGTAAAAAGACCTAATCATATATAGCTTGGCTAACGAATGGCTGGGGATATTATAACCGGCTGTAAAAATATTTGAAGTGTATAAACAACAAGCAGCACAAGGAATTGTCAGGGTGAATGAGGGAGCTGGGCATGGGAGTAACAAGATGCAATGTGAAGGGAAAAGTTAAGTGGACAGTCAGGGAACATTTTGTGTCAGTGAAAGCTCTCAAGCTGTGGGACATCTTCCCAAATGAAGTGGTCACATAAGTCATTAAACAAATAAAACGAAAGAAAGAAAATGTAGGCTTGGTGCCAGGCTGGCAGCTTTGGAGATCAAAGTCTCTTGTTCTCCATGTAATTGATACAGTCTGGACAGCAGCAGTGCACGCTTCTGTTCTAAAGCACTAGCAATAGGCTTGAATACTGACCTCAACGATTATCTCAGCTAGGTTCACTAGTCGGGATTTAAAGCACCTCCATATCAAGATCTGAGGTGTTTGTGTGTAGACAAGATGGGAATTACAGTTAAAAATTGTGTAAAAGTCCTGGTTAACTTTGCAATGAAGATATAACCTAAAAAAGAGTTTCCAAGGCCTAAACATTCTTCAGTTTCCTCAAAAAAAGCCAGTGGAGGTAGTGGTTTAAGTGATGTGGCCACTTACCTATTGATCAGTGGAATGAGACATCCTCTCCTCCCAACTAATTTATTTTCCCACAGGTATACTTTCACCAATCAGATGTCACACAATAACAGCACACAGTTGCTCCTGACTTGGATTAGATTGATAGCAGCAACCTATATATTGCATTCTCCATCCCACCAGGTGAAAAAAAATGTTAGCTAAATTAAATAATCACCATCTGACAGAATTCTCACTTTCTGCCTGAAAAAGTGTTATGGATTTTCTTCTCCCTTTGTGAATTAGCCTCAGTAGGAATCAACTTAAAGGATAAGAAAGGATTTCCTCTAATCTATGAGACTTTCACATGGCTGGGCTATTCAAAGGAATTACATAGACTAGCTCTCCATTTGCACAGTATTAACTACTGGGATTCTGTCCTTGCTCGTGGACCTACAAAATATGAAACATATGTTCTCCTGCACCAGACCAGATGGAAAGACAACATAAGAGGTAAACCACAGCCCAGCAGCCAAAAAAAAGAGGTATCCAAACCTTGATCCTTAAAAACCATCAGAGGAAGAAGATGAGAGGGAAAGGCTACCCAGACAGCATCCAAATAACAGTGGAATAGAGCCTTTGCAAACAGCCAAGAACAAGATGACCTCCCCAAACCAGCCTCTGCTCTTGATCCTCTGTCAAAAAGTATAGCAATTTGTTATAATGCAAAGCAAACTCCATGTTGTATGTTTCAGCGGAAGGCACATTATGGAGCCATGCTGTTTCAATGGTCAGTTATCTCACCAGGGGAAACACTTAAGCCCAGAAACATCAGATGACTCAAAATATAACTACAGTGAGGACAGATATACCAATTATACTGATATCAAATGATAGCAAAACAAGCCATTACAAAGTAAGTGTTATCTGTGCAGCCTCATGTAGAAATACAAGTGACCAAGGGTGGTCAAGCACTAAAAAATGCTTGAGAAGTTGTGGAATCTCCATCCCTGGAAATTGTCAAGAGCAGGTTAGACAAGCACTTGGTTGGGATAGTTTAGTCAGGTATGACCCTGCTTTGAGCAAGGGGTTGGATTAGAAGATGACCTCGTATGCTAGGGACAGAAGTTACACTTAAACTGGTTTAAGTGATAAGAAACTGCTTTAAACCTGTAACAGAATATAAGTTCGGTGCACATAAATCAGGTTCAAAATGGCCAAAACTAGTTTAAGATAAACCTGGTTGACCGTAGTATCATAGATTCATAGATGTTAGGGTCGGAAGGGACCTCAATAGATCATCGAGTCCGACCCCCTGCATAGGCAGGAGAGAGTGCTGGGTTCAGATGACCCCAGCTAGATGCCTATCTAACCTCCTCTTAAAGACCCCCAGGGTAGGGGAGAGCACCACCTCCCTTGGGAGCCCATTCCAGATTTTGGCCACTTTAACTGAAGATGTTCTTCCTAGTGTCCAGTCTAAATCTGTTCTCTGCTAGCTTATGGCCATTATTTCTTGTGCCCCCCCAAGGGCGCCTTGGTCAGTAGAGCCTCACCAATTCCCTTCTGTGCCCCCATGATTAATTTATAGGCAGCCACAAGGTCGCCTCTCAACCTTCTCTTGCGGAGGCTGAAGAGGTCCAGGTGCCCCAATCTCTCCTTGTAGGGCCTGGCCTGCAAGCCCTTAACCATACGAGTGGCCCTTCTCTGGACCCTCTCCAGGTTATCCACATCCCTCTTGAAGTGCGGTGCCCAAAATTGCACGCAGTACTCCAACTGCGGTCTGACCAGTGCCCAATAGAGGGGAAGTATCACCTCCTTGGTTCTGTTTGTCATGCACCTGCTGATGCACGATAAAGTGCAGTTAGCTTTGCTGATGACTTTGTCACACTGACGACTCATGTTCATCTTGGAGTCCACTAGGACTCCAAGATCCCTTTCTGCTTCCATGCTACAGAGCAAGTCATTTCCTAAGCAGTAGGTATGCTGGACATTTTTCCTCCCTAGATGCAGCACTTTGCGTTTCTCCTTGTTACATTGCATTCTATTGTTTTCTGCCCATTTGTCCAACCTGTCCAGGTCTGCCTGTAGTTGTTCCCTACCCTCTGGTGTGCCCACTTCTCCTCACAGTTTTGTATCATCCGCAAACTTGGACAGAGTACACTTCACTCCCTCGTCCAAGTCGCTGATGAAGACATTGAAGAGTATCGGTCCAAGGACCGAGCCCTGCAGACCCCACTGCCCACGTCCTTCCAGGTCGACACCAACCCATCCACCACCACTCTCTGCGTACTACCCTCTAGCCAATTTGCCACCCACTGGACTGTGTAATCATCCAAGTCACAGCCTTTTAATTTGTTCACCAGTATGGGGTGGGATACCGTATTGAAGGCCTTCCTGAAGTCTAAGTAAACGATGTCTACCCCTACTCCTGTGTCCAGGTGTTTTGTAACCTGGTATCTGACTTAACTGACTTAGGTCAAACCAGCATATGAAACTTCTGTCCCAGACCCCTCCCTGGTTCAAGTTACATCACAGTCCCCCAGCATCCCAGCATGCTTTGCAGGACTGGGCTGGGTTGTGCTAGAGCAGAGCAGGGTTGGCCCTGCCCCTCTGTTCTCTAACTGGAGCAGTGACCACTGGCTGACAAGGGGGTGGGTGTGCTGGGGTCACAGCCTTGTTTGCCTTGAGGGGGCGGAGCAGCCCCTGCCAGACTTTTCCCCACTGAAGTGCAGGGGGCAGGGGCATGGGACAGAGGAGAATTAAACCCCCCTGCTTCTCCTCTCTCACGGCAGAGTCTGCCTGGCTTCTCACTCCTGCTTGGGGCTCAGCACAGCCCAGGACCCCCAGAACCCCCCTCCCAGCCAGCGGGCAATCCCACTTCCCCTTCCCAGCCACCAGGGCCTGGGTCTCACTTGGGGCAGCCCAGAGCAAAGGCCAGATCAGGGGGGAAGGAAGGGAATGAAACAACCCCAAGCCCAGGTGGGGACATACACAGAGGGAGCACGGCAGTGACAGCTCCATCCTGGACATGAGCAGCACCGAGCAGAGGGACCCAGGCTGGCAGCAGGGGAGGGGAGCGGGGCAGGGAAGGGGCTCAAGTGCATCTGTGCTAGCCTGGGGCAGAGCCGACCTGAGCATGCAGCTAGGGGAGCAGCCTCTGCGCAGCAGCCCCTTCTACCCACTGAAGAAAGGTGCCAGGGTTAGGCCCAGCCCCCACAGCAGTGTGCATGATACAAGCTCACCCCATCAGCCCCAGGTGCTATTACTTTTGTCCCCCAAGTGCCGAGCTGGGCATGCACTGCTAACTTCCCCTACCCAGCAGCAGCAGCACAGCATGGCTCACATACTAGGTGCCAGGTGCAGGGGCAGTAACCCAACAGCTTCCCTACCACCGCCGCCATCCAGGGGCCTGCCCTGGCCATACTGATAGGTACTGCCTGGCGCTTGGTACAGAGGGCTGCGCTGCACTGTTGCTGCCGGGAAAGGGAAGTGAGCAGTGCATGCCCAGCTCAGCACCCTGGGGGATGCAGGTAATAGTGCTCAGGGCTGAGGAGGCAAGCCTGTACCATGTGCACCACTGCAGGAGCTAGGCCTGGCCCGGCCAGTGCTCTCCAGAGGGCAGAAGGGGCTGCCAGGCAGGAGCTGCTCCTCCAGATGCATGTTCGACTCAGCTCTACTCTGCCCTGGGCTAGCATGGACACACTTGAGCCCCTTCCCCCCCGCCAACCCCTCAGCCTGGATCCCTCTGCTTGGCAGGGCTCATGTCCAGGATGGAGCCCCTGCCACCACAATCCCTCTGTGCGTGTCCCCACCTGGACTTGGGGCTGTTTCGTTCCCCTGCCTCCCCCCAATCTGGCCTTTGCTCCTGGGCTGCCGCAAGCAAGACCTGGGCCCCAGTAGCTGAGAAGGTGTAGTGGGATCGCGCTCTGGCTGGGAGGGGGGCTCTGGGGGTCCTGGGCTGTGCTGAGTCCCAAGTAGGGGGGAAAAGCCAGGAAGACCCCGGCTGGGATCCCTGCAGGCCAGGGTGGGGTTTTAAACCCTTCCCCAGTCAGCCTGCTGGACCCTGGTCACACCCCCCTCAGCTCAGCTTCCCTCCAGCCTGAAGGCAAGGCAGAGCTCGCTCTAACACTTCCTGGCTTCTAGCTTAAGCCACTGCAGACATGTGGCTGCATTTTTGGAATCAAAAGTGAAAGTCTGTTCATTTGCAAATCAGTTCAATCTACACAAGTTATACTAACCTGCAAAGACTGAATCAATTCAGGCTTGGGCTTTTTGAATGTCTGTACTTAGCCATAAAGTTCCTTCCAGCCCTACATTCCTAAGATCCTATAAATCCATTCAGGGTTGATAGAGAATCAGTTCAGCTAGCATGTATTCCTGTGTGATCCTGCAGAGGTAAGAATTATATCATAACTTCTGATGTTTGCTCCTAAAACAGTTTAAAGGATATGTTTGTCCACAGCTTTAGGTCCATAGCCTTAACCACTCAGAACCAATACAATGGTACAGCTGGTTGCTGGAGAGAAGAACAAGGAGCTCCAGGGGGCCCCAACAATGCAATATCACCTTCACGCTTACTATTTTGAGAACAAAACGTGTAATATGCCATAAATTCAAGCACCCCCACAAGAAATGTAATACAAAATAAATACAAAATACAAATTATCAAGGCTCACATTTGCGAGAGCCCGGCAGGACAAATTATGCTGAGGGGAAACCAGCACGGGTTCGTAGCAGGTAGATCATGCCTGACTAATCTAGTCTCTTTTTATGACCAGGTTACGAAACGCCCCGACACAGGAGGAGGGATGGATGTCGTGTACTTAGACTTCAGGAAGGCCTTCGATACAGTATCCCACCCCATACTGGTGAACAAGTTAAGAGGCTGTGACTTGGATGACTACACAGTCCGGTGGGTGGCGAATTGGCTAGAGGGTTGCACCCAGAGAGTCGTGGTGGATGGGTCGGTATCGACCTGGAAGGGTGTGGGCAGTGGGGTCCCGCAGGGCTCAGTCCTTGGACCGATACTCTTCAATGTCTTCATCAGTGACTTGGACGAGGGAGTGAAGTGTACTCTGTCCAAGTTTGTGGATGACACAAAACTGTGGGGAGAAGTGGACAC
>NW_005842175.1:976311-980054 GCF_000455745.1 Alligator sinensis
ACTCTTTCCTGCCTATGCAGGGGGTCGGACTCGATGATCTATTGAGGTCCCTTCCAACCCTAGCATCTATGAATCTATGAATAACCCAAGGAATTCTATACTGCTTAAATTAATCACTGTCATATTTGATTCAATAAATCTCCCATCTTTGAAAATACCTCAAGCTGCTGGAGAATTTCTAGTTTACAACAGAATTCAGCACCAGAAAGGCATGAAATAGGAAGCTTTGCTACAGTAATCATTGTCATTTAGCCTGTGTACACCTTTAGGATCAAGCAGTCAAAATAGGAAAACAAACCCCACTTTTGCAGCCTTTAGCATCCTATCCTCCCCAGAGAATTCCAGATGTATTACAGATGTGTCTTAGCACATCACAACAGCCTTAGTGGCTTCTGTACTTGAGAACAGCTGCTTACCGAGTCCTAAAAAGAGAGGCCTTCCCCTCCCTGCAAATATCCTGTAGATTAGTGCAATTAGCAACCCTCTATAAAAACAGCTCCCATGCCAGGAAAAATGAAAATAGCAAGGAAAGTGCTTTCCCAAACCACAGAAGGGTAGATGGGGCTTAATGGCACTTAATATTGTTTCCTATAATAAAATAATAAGGAGGGGAAGGAAGAGGATGTCAGGGAAGTTCCCAGAGGTGCTAAACAGGACCTCATTGCACTGGGTTGACCCAGAAAGTGAAACAGTCCCTGCATTGCAGAGTTTAGAGTCTAATGTGTATGCATACAGTGATTATGCCCCTTTTCTTACCCTTTGGGGGCTGACTGTCCTAGATCATCTTATAGCCTGGAAAGGACCCTACCTTTGAATAGGTACAGAGCCCTGCACCATCCGTCCTCAATGCAGGCTTGAATACTTGAATGCAGCTATAGTGACAGCATCTGCCAGGAAAGGGTAGTGGCAGGGTTGGTGGCTGCCCACAAGAGAGCAGCTTCACCTCCTGGTCATCCTGTGTCGATGGTGAGCATCTTTCACTTTGGCTCAGGCCTGCCTGTGGCCAGGATCCCGCTTGGTGCAGAGATCAGGGTCAAGTGTTCCTACTGAATTGTGGTTCTGGTGCAGGCTGCAGATTTGGACTCTTCTCTCTGTCAAGAGGCATCTGCCAAGGGACAAAAAGTCAGGTAAAAGGTAAGTTCTCCAGCTTGAAATCGCTGCTCCCCTCCTATCATCCGATGCACCCTAAGCAAGGTCCTGCCTTCCCACCCCCTTACTTCCCTGTAGCCAGGCACTCCCTTGGTCCCATCAGGGCCATCAGCAACTCCCTGAAGCATCCCTTTGCCCCAGATGTCAAAATGATACCCCTTCCTGGCGATCTAAGCTCCTCAATCAAGTGGCAAGCCTAGTGGCACTCTGCCGAGGTGACAGGTTTCCGCAGCGAGGGGAAGGTAAGTGCCAAGGAGTATTAATAGTGCTACTCGATTAGTTAAGGGAAAGGTACATGTGATACCGCCACTGCGCTCCCTGAGTATCTGACACCAGTGAGGAGGGGGTAATCGCCTGCCCAAAATAGAAAGGGCTGGGAGCCTATATAAGTGGGGTTCCCACCCTGGGTTTCACCTCCCTTTGACACCACCTCAGCATCCAGCAGCCCTTTCCAGCACTTCATAGGCAGCCACCAAAGGTGAGTAGCAAGACAGGGTGACACTCCCGCAGCTGGGATGGATCCACTGAAGGGATTTTCACCTGGTGAAAAATCAACTGCAAGATCTCCCCAGATAATTGCCATTGAGCAGAGGGAGAGGAGAGGCTCCAGCCCCCCTAAGGGAGAGGAGAAGCAGTGATCCCTGCCTCCCAGCTGACTGACTGCAGTGGAAGAGCCCAAAGGAGGGAGAGAGAGAGAGAGAGAGAGAAAGAAAGGACTGCATGGAAGGGGAGGATAACTAAAGAGGCAGGGGAAAGGAGGAGGAAACAATGACAAGGGGGGTGGAAACAAAGGGAAACAATGGCATGAGAGGGAAAGGAAAAGGGAACAACATTGGCTGAAAGACGCCAAAGTAAAACTTTGCAGCCAAAGCAGAGCATGTGGCAAGAGAGGCTCAAGCACCCTCTCCCCCCGCACCAGCATAGCCTCCACCGGGCTGGGCAAGGGATGCCTGGGGCCCACCTGGGCATGGGGGTGGCACTGTCCCAGGTTGTTTGGGGTCCGCAGGTTTGTTTTTGTCTCCTTGTGTTCAGCAGATTTGTTTTTCTCTCCCTGGTGGAGCGATCAGCCTGGGCAGGCAACGGAGGTGGGGGGGAGTGGAGGCTTGGCATGGCTGCAGCAAAAAGGTAAGCAGTACCAGGCAGGGAGTGCAGAGAAAAAGGGGGCACAGCCCAGTGGAGGCAGGATGAGGAAGGACAAGGGTCATGCAGCACCTTCCAGTCCCCTCTAACTACAGCCTGGGGAGCCACTTAGCCAGAGCTGACTAAAAGACTCTGCAAGGAAAGTGGGGGGAATCCATGCTGGACCCCAGCTCAAAGCCCTTCCAACCCTGGAGCTGCCTCTATGTGGCAGAAGCAAAGGCTGCTGATCCCTGCGCTCCTGGGGTGGGAAAGGGAGGGCATGGCCATGCTCTGAGGCTTCCTAGGCAGCATTTATGCCCCTGGGTTGAGGGGTCTGAGGCAGGGGTCTCGGTTGGGGGGGTCTCAGGCAGGCTGAGGCCCAGGCAGGGGAGATGTGCTGGCTATGGGGAGAGGGGCTGCTGTGGTCCCCCTGCCACAAGCACCTGTTTTGCTGACAGCTGTCTGACTCGAGCGGAGCTGAGGGGAGCCTGCCAGCACAGTGTGCTTCCCCCCAGAGCCTGCCACCCCCTCCCCACCCCAGCTTGAGTTACCTGCTGGGGCAGCCCTCCAAAGAGGCTGCTGCACTGTCAGCAGAGAGAGGCAGAGCCCAAAACACAAGTCACCTGCAAGCGGGGTATCCGGGCAAGCCGCGACAGGGCTTAAGGGCTGAGTCAAGCTCTGCTGAGCTGCGGGGGGAGAAGCTGAGCAACAGGTGGTCCGGAGCCACGTCACCATGTGCACGCGGACCCTCTGCCACTGGAGACAAGTGGGGGCTTCTCCCTCCTGGGCAGGTGCAAGGGGGAAGAGAAAGGCACTAGGGCTTTCTTCTTCACTCTCCCTCTCTCTCAATGCAAGAGCTCCATCCTTGGCTAGCCGAATCCTTGGCTGGGATGAGATAGCTGGGGCTGGCCCTGCTTTGAGCAGGCAGTTAGATGGCCTAGAGGTGACCCCCCCACCCCTTCCCCAAGGTCCCTTCCAGCCCTCCTTGGCTACAATTCTAACTAGGGGGTATACCACAAAGCCATCCGGCCATCCTTGTTCACGCAGCTCCTCGTGCCAGCATGGAGCTCCTTGCTGCCAGCTGCTGGGGAAGCTGAGAGTTTAGCCAACTTCCACTAAAAAAAAGGATGGGCCCAATTCTTGGAGAAAAGGGACATCAGGAGCAGAGTGAGGGACACAGCGTTTGAATCCCAACTTCCTCCACCTGAAACGCTGGAGCCTGCAAGCCAGAGGGCAACAAGGCGGAGTGAGGGAAAGCCTGGCCCTACCCAGCGCTCTTCCCCCATTCAGCACCGTTCTCTGCCCCCGTGTGCCTGGGGACACTGCTGGGCTCTGGCCTGGTAAATGCCCCTTCTTCTGCTGCACCCAGGCTGGTAAATGCCAGCTGTGGGGGTGAGTGGATGGGCGGCAGCCCCCAGCACAGCACTTTGTGACAAGACAATGGGTGACACAAAATGGGGGGGGGGGTGGAGGGG
>NW_005842175.1:980265-1008480 GCF_000455745.1 Alligator sinensis
GCTGCTCCTGCGGCGCATGGATGGAGGAGGGGGAAGGGGGGATTGCAAACTGTTTGGTGCCAGCCCCGGGCACTTGTGCACACAGAGCTAGAGCTGGCGCGGGGCCAGCCCGTCCCCGCAGCCCGGGTCATATGAGCAAATGATGAGAAAAGCACTTCTGAATCTTTTTTTTCCTCGCACTTGCCTCCCCGCTCAAACAGTTGCAGGATGGCGATGACCGACTTGCTCAGCGCGGATGATATCAAGAAGGCGGTGGGAGCCTTTGTGGGTGAGTGAGCGGCGTGGCCCCCTCGGCCTCTCCCGGGGAGGGGGGCACTTATTCCGCCCGGGGAGCGGGCTGGAAAGGATGCGGCTGGAGGAGGCAGCCGAGGGGGAAGAGGGGCATGAAGCAGCATGCTAGGAAGGAGCCGCTGCAAACTTCCCCTGGAGAGGGAAATGCCCCATTCAGTCCTCCCTTCTCGGGCAAGGCTCTTTGGGGCGAAGCGATCTCTTTGGGAAAATGGTTCTCTTCAAGCTTTGGGGCACAAACCCCCTTCTTCGGGCATAGGGAGAGGCGACAGCCAACACCCGCATTCATCCTCAAGCAGGCGATCGCCCACAGGGGACCCGGCAGGGTTGGGGGAGAAGCCCCCAGCTCCCCCCCAGGGCTTCTGCTTGCAGGGCAAGGAGGACCCAGGAGGATCCCTCCCCCTCCATGGGCTCGGCTAGCCAGGCTGAAGGAGTGCCCTGGGGAAAGGTGCTGGCTGCAGCCTCCCTCCTGAACCAGCAGCCTCTCCAGGGTGTCAGATTCCCCGTTTCTCTTAGTCAGCATGGGCTGCAGGACACCCCTCCTGTGCTGCTGGCTGCCGCACTCAAGCCAAGCTCTGTGCTCCCAGATGAACTACAGCAGCTCCCACTCAACTGCCCCCAAGTGACCTCGCTCCTTAAAAAGGGGTGGGGGAAGAAACCCCTTCCTCCCCAGATAGGATGCCCTTAGATCAGAGAGCCAGCCAAGCCCCAAAGAACTCCCCTCTCCGGGCACAAGGAGCAGCGGACTAGTGGACTGAGCTCTGCTCCCACAAGCAGGTCCTTCCTCTTCGGCTTGCCTTCCTTGTCCCGCTCACATCCAACAGTCCTGGGGCAAGGGAGCAGCAGCGAAGGGAGTTGCAAATCTCTCCCTGATAAGCAGCTGCCTGGAGACTGAATCATCTTATTTTTTAAGGCTAGCTCAGAGAGGCTGCTGCGGAAGAAGTCAGGCTGCGTTGCGAGTCCATCAGACTTCTTGGAGGTCACTGCATTAGATTCCACTGTTATGAGTAACCTTGCATGGGTGGGAGTTGGAGGAGGTGCTGGTGCAGGAAGGGAGAAGCAGACTAGAGAAAAGCTCATCTCCGTATCTCTCATTTCAGTAACTAGATACCGTTTTTGTGTAAGGTTTGTGCCTCCCAAGGTCTTACACCGCAGCAGTCCTGCCTAGCACACACAACACTTTTTAGTTGCTAAAGCAATGTGCAAATGCAATACTCCTATTTATGATGGGGCTTTTGAGAAAAGGGAGTTATATCCATTTTCTCCAAGGAGTTCTTATCATTGGCAGCCTCTGCAGTTGAGCAGAAAATGTAGTCCAAGATTTTTTTTTTTTAAAGGTAAGGTAGTCTACCCCAAATTCACCTTTCTGGTCCCATGGGCTGTTTTCAACAACAGAAGATATCCTTACTCTCAGCAAGGGGTCGTGCAGTTAAGGCACTAGAATGAGACTGAGAAGATCTAGATTCCATTTCCAGTCCCGTCACAGACTCTCTCCGTGACCTTGGGCAAGTCATTTTATCCTTCTATATCTCAGTCCCCTCTCTTTTCACCTTAGACTGCAGTGTCTTTGGGGTAAGGACTCTAGTTAGGTTCAGTGCTTAGCAAAACGGGACTCAGACATCAGCTGTGGCATCTTGGGATAGGACTTGCAACTTGGACACTGTGCAGTGAGAAAGTCAAGTATATAGATACCAACTTGCTCAGCAACTGGACTAACAAGTCCTTTAACAATTCTGGACCTTTAGCTGCTGAGTCCTTCAACCACAAGAAGTTCTTTGAGATGGTGGGTTTGAAAAAGAAGAGCCAGGATGATGTGAAGAAGGCTTTCCACATTCTTGACAAAGATAGAAGCGGCTTCATTGAGGAAGATGAGTTAAAGTAAGTAGAGATAAATCCTCCCCAGATAGGATGCCCTTAGACTAGAGATCATATTTCTGTTAGTATGCATAAAGACACCCTGGCACAGTGTGATTCCTGACTGACATTTTTGTGCACTACCCAGTTGTTTGCTGGGTTCAGGAGGGGGAGTAAAAGTAGGAACAAAAACATAACTTTGATTGTGATGTGCCTGAAATACATGAATGATACATACTGCATTAATAGCTTCTTCAGAAAAAGGTAGATTGATGAGAGAATTCTGTCTTTGTGGTAAGGATCACCAACACAAGATAAGCTTTTGTATTCAGTTACAAGCATAACCACCAGTGATGGTAATCCGTGCCCTCCAAAAACACCGGACTCCTCACCTTCTGACTCAGCTTCCTCTTTGTTACGTACCTTTCTTTAGATCTGTACTGAAGGGCTTTACCCCTGACGCCAGAGACCTATCAGATAAAGAAACTAAGGCGCTCCTGGTTGCTGGAGACAAGGATGGAGATGGCAAAATTGGTGTTGATGGTATGTAAATTGGGGAATAAGTCTTGGTACTAAAACTCAAAATGTTGCTCTGATGTATGGAGGTGCAACCACCACAGACCTCACTGTGGGCTGTGACCTTGCGGAGGGCGCAATTTGGATTTAATCAAATTGCAGGGCTTGCTAAATTTGTGATGCCCTCCTGCAGGATTTAGAGGGTACAGCAGCACTGAGTGTCAACACTAGAGGGAGCAGGAGTTTACTGAAAGCCAAGACTTATTACAAGATAAAAGCGGATCAGACTCACCACAGCTCAGGACTAAGAGCTTGACTTGACCCCCCCAGTGAAGCTAGTGGAATTCTTTACACTGGTTTCAGTTGTCCAAATCCTAAGTTTACCTGCGTTGATCTTGAACACGGTGCTCAGAACAAGCAAGAGAGAGAAAACACATATGCAGAAGCAGAGTACCAGTATTTCTCCTTAATTAGAAAAAATGCTGTTTCACTTGGATGAAAAAAAAACAGACTAATCATCTGAATGTGCTTTGTCAAGCTCTCAAAGTCCACCATGTAGCCTTTAGGGCAGTGAGTTTCTGTCCAGATTTTTCCAACATGGGTGCCACTAGTAATCTTCACAAGAAAGCTACGAAAAGAGTCACTCGATCTCATTAACCATCACTATTACAAGAAAGGGGCACATGTTTGTCCACAGCATTACCTGATATTTCAAAGTTGATCCCATTCTCTTCTTGGAAAATTCTCGTCAAGTTAATACCTATACAATGTTTCTTCCTTTTCCTCTTTTCTCTCCTCCACCTTACTTGATTTATTGGTAGAGACAATGACATCAAGAGTTCTGAATGAACCCTTTCCTCCGCTAAAAGAAAAGGTGTGGGAAGATTATACCGATAGACAATGGAAAATCATTCTGTAGCCTCCCATCACCCTATCTGCCTGTGTGACAGGTTGAAACCTAGAAACAGCTCACTTTTTTCCTCCCTTCAGATAAAAAAAATCTTAATTGTTGATACTCTCGGATTCACAAAGGCATCTGTACATGCTGTAGGGAGAAGACAAGAGGAAGTGAGGTTATTCAACATGATCTCCTAGTTAATAGGGTGGAAATTGAAGGGAAGGAAAACAAAATTATCCACTGAGAGACTCTTCAGCTGACAACTTAGGTAAACCGCCCAACCATGGCACACTGGTAGATCAATAACTACGGTCCTATTTCTAGGTTTAAAGCTTCTTAAATTCTCAGGCCCTCATTAGGTAACAATGGCAAACAAGCCATAATTATGGCTTTTGTGACAGTAGCTGTACTTTTGCCTAGAATGACAAAACAAAAGAAAAAAAGCCATAATTATGGCTTCAGTGACAGTAGCTGAACTTTTATCAGCATTACTATACCAACAATTCTATGATAGGCTCAGATAATTTCATGCATTATTATTTATTAGTCCTCTGCACTCCAACAACAAAAATCAGAGGCAAGAGTCCCATAGATCTCTTGGGAATAGGATTTGCAGTAAATAACTAACTTGATTCTTATAAAGGAAGCACACAGCTGATTGCTTGTGGTTTACATCCAGGAGTTGTATTGGAGGCATCCAATTCCAGTTTAGCCAATCTGCTGAGTTAAAGAAAATGTGTTTATATTTATAAAGATGTTTCAGAGTCATTTAGTCTTATTTAAACAAATAATGCTTATTCCTTTCAAATTAATCCTGCAACCAACATTAAGACAAAACAATGCCTGAGTGCAGACATATTGTAAAAGAATGATCAGGAGTATTTGCTCAGCCAGACTCTTCTTCCATCACCTGTATGACTTCAATAGTATTGATCTGAATTCCCATTAGTGTAAAACATGACTCAAGGTCTTTATTTTCCTCAGCCCCACCCCTGCTCTTTTCCGGCGATGCCCCCAAAAAGCAACATTCAGAGTTATCTCACTCTGAAGCCAGCATGGTTTGGAACATATAGAAAGGTGCCTGTTGGCACTCTGACCAGAACAAATGAGAGGAAAATAATATGACAAAACATTTTTAAGTGAATCTGACTGTTTCTCAATATGTCCAATTCCAAGCAATACAGATGGAAACCAAAGCCAAAACTCTCATGGATACTTCTTTAAGTTATTTGGATCTTTTTTCAATTTTAAAGCTACATTATTTATGACAAACCCACACACAGACTGACCTCACTCAACCTTGGTCCATCCATTTAACACGAGTCTCATCAATCCCTGGATGACTGCTGAAATCCAGTCTTTTGCAGCTCATTTTGGCAATGATTTAGATTGATCCTTCTTAGTGCAGCTCTCAGCAGCCCATGATAGTTTAGAAGTGAAGGATGGGGATTCAGTGCCCTTTTAAGATAGACCCATTATAATATCAAACTGTTTCTCAGTTATTTCACTGTAGACTTTATACTCATTTTCTCTATGGGATCTCTTCCACTTACAGGTCTGACACTATGAGTTCTCTCTCTGGTCTATTACTTAAAGCCTTTTCTTTTGGCACAACAGAATTCATCTCAGAACTTAATTTTACTAACCTATATATACTTACTGGTGAATGGATCCCAATTTGTGTTTTATGGCTGCCCTGCCAATCTAGAACTGCTGAAGATATAGGGCTTTTTCCTACAAGGGGTAGACCATCTCCCAAGGAGACACTGAGTACATTCATTTTCCAATGGCATCAGTAAAAGTTGAGGGTCTGATCAACTTGCAGAACTGAGACCATGTTTCCTAAGGGTGGTCAACCTCCAGATCAATAAGCAAGTGCTGCAACATAATTTTAGGAGGTTTGTAAGAAAAAATACAACAGAAAGATTGTGAGACCAAGAACATTTTAAAGCTTTTGTGGCTATTGGTAGGCCTATGAAAACAAGTGGAAGATGTTAAAAGAAAAAAAGTTTGAACAATGGTCCAAATGTTTGTCTCAAAAGATGACAACTCACTGAAGTTCTGTGTATATTTTTAATTGTACACATAATTTTCTTAAAAATACAGAAAGGAAGAAAAGATGCTAAGAATTTAAAACCAATGATTAAGGTGTTGGCATTTCTACTATCTTCAAAAATCAGAAGGGATGTGACAAATACTCTTAGGAGTTTCTTTTTTTTTTGCACTCTTGTATTACCTAAAACAAATTACCACAAAACATTATGTGCATAGGAAGGTTGAATTGAGAGAGCAGTCATTAGCCTGTATAACATGTTCTCAGTTATTGTATTTAGCTTTTTCAATGACGTATCACAGATCATGTGTTGAGCTGACATATTCATTTTAAATTTGCATGTTGATATTCAGTTGGCTAGAAAATGAGGTTAAATTGCCATCATTTGACAATCAGCATTTTTGCAAGGTTTCACTCAGTTTCATCACCCAGATTTTGAAAGGGAGAAGAAAACTGAAAAGCAAATGTTGTCAGTAAAAAGGGACAGTCCCACTAAAAAGAAATTCAGTGGCAGTACAAGCAAGTACAGAAAGGGAGTTAAAATGAAAATGCCCTCCACCCCCACAACATTTTAGCATATACTACTGCTAAGCCGTGCAGCACAATCTCTTTGGTGTGAGGCCAAACCGTATTTCAAAAGAAACTGAAAATAAGTTTTAAAAAAATCTATTGTTGCCAATATATCTAATCTGCTAGCTGATGTTAAAACAGGTTGTTTCTGTCTCATGAAGACATAAAAGGTTTTGCCCACATGGAGGTTATGTTTCTCTCTGCAGTTCCTTCACATGGTGGCTTGTACAGACAACTTCTTTCTGCTCTGAATATTCTGGGTTGTTATTCATTCTTAAACTGGCTTGTGCTGCACTTGACTTATCAATCATATTGTTTCACTCTAAATATCTGCTGTGCCTGAAAGGTACACCTGTTTTATGTTGCATGTTCTGCATCCCTGATTCCTCATTTGGAGTTAGGTTTTTCAAAATGACTCGCTGACAAGTGTGGATTTAATTTAAACTCTTTCAGCAGCTCTGCTTAACAGTATGACCTGTTAAGGCTTATCTAAGCTATTCTCAAACTGTTCTACTAAGTGGGGCCTCCACAGCATATGTGGCAGGTATGCCACCATGTTATGGACCTCACTGTTAGACATTGCTTCCCAGCATCTGACTTTGTTTTCTATATTCTTAAAGTGTCAGGCCATTTCTTTCTGTTATGCCACCCTTCAATCATTTCCTCTTAAGTCAGATGGTTACCTCCCCCACTTGTCATCCTTTTTCTTTTAAAGCCCCTAAATCTTTCTCTTTGTATGCCTTCGAATCCTTTTATCATCTCTGTTGCCTGTTTTTGGATTTCCTCCAGTTAATGCCCTCTGGTGCCCACAATGGTAAATGGTACTTTCAAGCATGAGCATTTTGAGGCTGTATGGAGTGAGGAAATAGGACCTCCCTGGGTAATCCAGTATTCAAAGCTCAATGTGGTGAGGAGCTACTCATGGACCTGCAAGCATACCTTTCCCATATGCTTTATATATTTAAATTGTTTGAAAGATTCACTTTTTAACCCAACCACAAGGAAATGAAATCCACAGATTTTTATAACTTTACAGTTGTCACATGTACACTAACAACAACCAGAGGGTAAAAATCCTCTCTCTAGTAAAGTCAGTAGGAGTTTTGCCACTGATGGCAATGTGGGCAAGAATTCATCAAGTGTTTGGAAAGCAAATGAAGTGTCAATCCTGTATTTGTAAAATCTGTGTTTTTGTCATTTTTTAAAATTGAGAATGTTCTATATACTTTTTGGGGCAAAAATGCTAGGAAAAGCTTATTAGATCCTCTGCCAACTGTTGATATCAATCTCACCACAAAATTTATTTCCAATGTTTACCCTCTTCTCTTGATTTGCTACATGTTGGTTTCACAAAGAAAAGTGGCTTTGTAACCAAGGAGTGTCATGCAGCTAATCAAGCACAGTGACGTGGACACTTGGGTGACCCAACGTATCCTGGACTCATTCCTTGGCTTCTCAAATTTGTTTTCCACTTCACTGTGACATTTTCCACTGTAATGAACATAAGTCTCCCAGCCATTCAGGTACTGCGAAAAGCAGATAATGAAGGTCCTGTCAGTAACTCTATGAACCCCTGTATCCTGCTTGCTCCTCATTTACATTTTCCTTCTTTGATGGTTAAAAAAAAGACATTTTTTTCTTTTCCAGAATTCACATCTCTGGTGGCTGAATCATAAAGGCTTTGACCAATCTGAACCCTCCATCCTCCTTCATTGCCCGATTCCAACCACCTCCTGCTGACAGCCTTGGCTCCTGTTCTATTTATTTATGTTATTTTATACTCCAATTCTGTTCTCTGCAACCCTGCAACACTGTAACTGAGCTGAAAGACACTGTTAAAATAATAAAGGTCACATCAATCTGGGCTCTACTCTCTCTATTACCTGTTCCTTATTATATTTCGGTTTGGGGTGTTTGAAAGAAAAGGAATATTTTTTCATTTGGTTTTGCTGACACCCTTCCTGCATCTATACCTCCAGTTTCAGTAAGGTACAAAGCATTTAAAGGAATTATTTTGGATGAAATATACTTACTTACAGTGAGTCATTCAGCCTAGCCTCTCCACACTGTGGCAAGACATTATCTTTAAGCCATTTCTGATAGATGGATGCATACTCATACTCTGGAGAAAGCTCTAGTGATGGCAATTACACAACTTCATTTGGCAGTTTGTTTCTTTGGCTTAACTGTTCTTATAGCTATAAAGCATTTCCTAATATTTAGCCTACATTTTTCCCTGCTGCATTTTAGCAATCAGCAAATCGAAGTCTGCATATATCATTTGTTAAATTTGTCTAGTGCATGGGATCTTTGGACAAAAGGTTCTACAAGAATATCATTAGGTGTCAATCATGCATTGGGATAATTTCCCAAACTACTGAAATGCAGTCATTTTTAGAATGCAGTGTATATTTACCAGCAACGCTACACAAATGTTTAGGACAGAGAGTGACAGATGATTCATCCAAATTAAACCATTGGCCAGATTTAAAGGAAAAGAGAAAGTAAACACCTTGCATTGAGATTCTGCCATGATGCCCGTGTTAACAAGTACACCAAAAAGTTTTGATGCCATTATCTTTTATAGAGTACTTTTATTCAGAGATCTCAAAGTACTTTACAGAAGTTAGTATTACTCCTATTTTACAATGGGGACACTAAGCCTCAGTCACCCCAAACTGAAATACACCTGCAGTAAGGCTACAGCATCTGTTTTACTGCTCATCGAAAACACAGCAGTTTCAGAAACAGAGCATCCTACTCGCATTGAAGGTGGAGCCCTGGTTCATTACTACTTGAGAGAAGTATCATATCATATCATATCATATCAACACTACTTCCCATAACAGAAAAAACTTCAGCACCATTCTGGAGCACTGATTTCATATTCATTCTAAGCTTTGTCCTTTTAAACCTTAGTTTATCATCATTGAATCATAAAAGCACATTATTCTCTACTAATACGAACACTGGTATCACTCTGTGAAACCAGTCCAGACACCTAGACCAGAGGTTTTCAACCTTTTTGGATCAGTGTACCCCCAGCAGCCAGACACAGGGGGGGAGGGGAGGAAGGGGCTGAATGCGGAGCAGCGGCAGGCGCAGCATTCGAGCTTCCCCCACCCTCCGCATCTGGCCAGGCGGGCACTGCCTACGCAGCAGCATGGGATGGTGCATGGCAGCACTCCATCCCCATCTGCCCACGCATACCCCCTAAGGCCTTCTCAAGTACCCCCGGGGGTACACATGCCCCCGGTTGACAACCCCTGACATAGACCACTGTAACACATGGCTCTGTATCAATTCTGAAAAAAGGGTATTTGCTGAAGTTGGCCTCCATCAAGTCCTCTGCTTTTGCAGAGACACAAAGCTAGCATATGGATGGGTGTGAAGAACATAACATCCTTAAGTAAATGGACAGAGTTTCTAAGGCAAGACAGTGCTTGTTCACTTCAAGGCTTTTTCTCAGCAACTGCTGACCTCAAGTGGCAAGAAGATGTAATTTCAGTTGGTGTCAGTAGAAAAGGAATAGGAAGGCTGCAATACTGCAAACCTCCAACACCAAAAACAAAGCAAGCAAACAATCAGTCATGGGTCAGGTCCCCAAGATCATACTAGCATAAAAATTGTAAGACACAAATATAAACTGGTTTCCTTTATATTTGCTTTTTGGATTTTAAGATACTCATTTTCTTCTATTCTCTGTGACTGAGGGCTGGTGACTTAGATTTAAAAAAAACAGAAAACCCCAAAATCTTAACTAAGGCTTAACATGAATCCCTTCCTGACACCTTAGTAACAATGAATGTCAGGCAGTTAGGGCCTAATATGGTCTGCAGAACCCCTATTACCAGTAATAAGTCCTAAGACAGAAAGAAACATAATTTTACTTCTGGGCAGGGGAAATTATATATATATAAAAATACAAGCTAGTAAGAAACAGTGAGCACAGATCCTCTACAAAACATCATTTTCACCTTCGTATTTTATTCTTATAAAAATCTCAACAGCACAAACTTCAATGCACAAACTAAGTCTATTCCATCTCGGAGGAAAGGCAGCAAGAGGGCACAGCAGCCCCCCTGGCTCTCCAGGGACCTAGCAGACCTCCTGAGGCTAAAAAGAAAGGCCTACAAAGGGTGGAGGATGGCAGTCACCTCCAAGAAGGATTATTCTGCACTGGTCCGGTCCTGTAGGGAGCAGACCAGGAAAGCCAAGGCTGCAACTGAACTCCAGCTAGCTTTGAGCATCAAGGACAATAAGAAGTCCTTTTTCAGATATGTGGGGAGCCGGAGGAAAAGCAGGGGCAACATTGGACCCCTGCTGAGCCAGATGGGGCAACTGACAACTGACGCCCAGGAAAAAGCCAACCTATTAAATAGGTACTTTGCGTCAGTCTTGCATCAGTCCCATGGGACGCCCATGCCCGCTACAGGGCCGGGAAGTCCGGGTGAGGGTGATCCCCTGCCCTCCCTTAATGCTGACTTTCTGAAGGAACATCTTGAGAAGCTGGATACCTTCAAGTCAGCTGGCCCTGACAATCTTCACCCCAGGGTACTCAAGGAGCGGGCGAGCATCATAGCCCAGCCTCTAGCACGGATCTTTGAAAACTCTTGGCGCTCTGGTGTAGTGCCCGAAGACTGGAAGAAGGCCAATGTGGTGCCTATCTTCAAGAAAGGGAGGAAAGTGGATCCGGCTAACTATAGGCCCATCAGCCTGACTTCTATCCCGGGGAAGATCTTAGAAAAGTTTATTAAAGAGGCCATCCTTAATGGACTGGCCGACGCCAACATCTTAAGGGATAGCCAGCACGGGTTTGTTGCGGGTAGGTCTTGCTTGACCAATCTCATTTCCTTCTACGACCAGGTGACCTATCACCTGGACAAGGGAGAAGAGATTGATGTCATATATCTTGACTTCAAAAAAGCCTTCGATCTGGTGTCCCATGATCGCCTCTTGGAGAAACTGGCCAATTGTCGCCTTGGGTCCTCCACGATCCACTGGCTGGAAAATTGGCTCCGGGGTCGGACCCAGAGGGTAGTAATTGATGGAAGTCACTCATCGTGGTGTCCTGTGACCAGTGGGGTCCCCCAAGGCTCTGTCCTTGGACCCATACTGTTCAACATCTTCATTAATGATGTGGACACTGGAGTCAGAAGCGGACTGGCCAAGTTCGCCGATGACACCAAACTTTGGGGCAAAGCATCCACACCAGAAGACAGGCAGGTTATCCAGGCTGACCTGGACAGGCTCAGCAAGTGGGCGGACGAGAATCTGATGGTGTTCAACGCCGATAAATGCAAGGTTCTCCACCTTGGGAAAAAAAACCCGCAGCATCCTTATAGGCTCGGCAGTGCTATGTTGGCTAGCACTATGGAAGAAAGAGACTTGGGGGTCATCATTGACCACAAGATGAACATGAGCCTGCAATGCGATGCGGCGGCTAGTAAAGCGACCAAAACGCTGGCTTGCATCCATAGATGCTTCTCAAGCAAATCCCGGGACGTCATTCTCCCCCTGTACTCGGCCTTAGTGAGGCCGCAGCTGGAGTACTGTGTCCAGTTTTGGGCTCCACAATTCAAAAAGGATGTGGAGAAGCTTGAGAGAGTCCAGAGAAGAGCCACGCGCATGATCAGAGGTCAGGGAAGCAGACCCTACGATGACAGGCTGAGAGCCCTGGGGCTCTTTAGCCTGAAAAAGCGCAGGCTCAGGGGTGATCTGATGGCCACCTACAAGTTTATCAGGGGTGACCACCAGCATCTGGGGGAACGTTTGTTCACCAGAGCGCCCCAAGGGATGACGAGGTCGAATGGTCACAAACTACTTCAAGATCGTTTCAGGCTGGACATAAGGAAGAACTTCTTTACTGTCCGAGCCCCCAAGGTCTGGAACAGCCTGCCACCGGAGGTGGTTCAAGCGCCTTCATTGAACACCTTCAAGATGAAACTGGATGCTTATCTTGCTGGGATCCTATGACCCCAGCTGACTTCCTGCCCTTTGGGCGGGGGGCTGGACTCGATGATCTTCCAAGGTCCCTTCCAACCCTAATGTCTATGAAATCTATGAATTCTAGGGAGGTGTAATGTTCCTTCACATAGAGAGCGACTCCTCCGCCCTTCTTTCCAACATGATCCTTCCTATACAAGGTGTAACCCCCTATGCCTGTGGTTCAGTAATAGATGGAGTCCCACCAAGTCTTCATAGTCTCTATGAGGTTGGTTAGCAGGAGGGGCAGTTCCTCCTTGTTTCCCATCCTTCTGACATTAGTGTACAGGCAATTAAGCCTGCCATTGGAAGCCCTAGGCAGCACTATTGTGCACTATTAAAATGGTTATTTTTCTCTCTTTTTTTTTTGCCGAGCACGTATAGTTGAATTCGCGTAAGTTAAACACGCGTATGATGCGACTCCACTGTACCTATATATTCTGGAATTTTATTTTGTTTTATCATAGAAAAATCAGAGCTCCCCCTGCCTCCTTCATTCACCAGGACATGGGTCCAGGTACAGCTGTCCCCCACCCTGCTTTATGGCACCAAGCAGCCCTGATATACTGGTGCCCTGCCCCTGACATTGCCACTCACTCCCAAGTCACAGCTCCCCCATCCCTGCCAATGTCCTTCACTCTTGACCCACAGCCCCCTGGCCCTTCCAGTGCCCCTCCCCTGGGACTGCACACAGTAGCAGGGAGCCATTCCCCCTGCCACCCCCCCCAGACAAGCCACCTATGGCTCTATTCCACTCCCTGGCCAGGCCCTATGGCTGTGCATTCCCACCCCAGGCCCCATGCACCACCCCAACTGGGCAGTGCCCTCAGGGCCAGCCTTGCCCCAGTCCCTCCCTATGGGGGCCTCAATCTACTCTCTGTACTCTCTCTCAACCCCGCCCCACCCCGACCTCCCCCCCACCACAGACTTATCTGGAGGGAGCTGCAGGAGCTGCTCTCCCTGCTATCTGGCTGCCACATGCATGTGTCCACACACGCACATGGCACCCCCTGCCTGATTGCCCTCCTCTCACTCCCCCCAGCAGCCCCTTGCAGGCTGGAACTCTGCCAGCCTGCAAGAGGAAACCTGCTGCCCCCCATGTTTTCTCCTTAAAAAGAGAAAATCCGTGGTTTTTCATGGCGAATGGAAAACCTGGATCCCTGCTGATAACCTTTGCAAAGCTTTTTCCTAATTTCAGCAATCAAAAACAGCTTAGCATTTTGACAACTAAATACTGACAATGTTGCATCTAGCAATAGCAATCTTGCTTTGTTGGAACTGACAAACTGCAGTCTCTGGGGTCTTTGCAATTTGCTGAATCCTGGCCCATAACAACCCAAGAAACTGAATATTGTGTTTTCTTGCATATGACATGCAGTTTTTCCCCAAAAATTGGGGTATGCATGTCAAGCAAGGAAGCTGTTTTCCTTGCTGGAAAAGCACACCTGGAGACATTGTGTAGGCCATGCAGCTGCCAAGATGCGGGACATTCATGTCTTGTTGCTCAACAAGCCAAAGGGGCAGAGTCCTGTGTTAACCTTCTCAAAGCTGTAGCAATTGGTTGAGCACTATCTTGTGCCTGAAACAGCAAGCAAGCTGCTGGTAGTATCTTGTTGAGGCTTGTGAAGGGGCAACAACACTTTATTTACAGGAACTTGCCCTTGCAAGACTGTTAGTTCTTTTATTGAAAGTAGTTCTTTATACAAGTTCCTGTAAATAATGGGCAGTAACAGCCTTACAAGTGTCTGGGGCCTAACCTTGTGTGACAGAGTAACTCCTCCTGGGAACATAGACTATCCCAGAAGCGTGGCATCCAAGGAGGAGGTCTGAGGCAAGGCAACTCCTGGTGCCAGCTGCCTCACCCCAGACCATCTCCTGCTATACCACACTTCCTGAACACAATGGGCACCTATACACATGCAGGATGTCTGCTCTGATGCGTTCTAATTAACATATGTCAGAGCAGACTTGATTAATCACATCACATCTATTCAGTGTCCCCATACTTCAAAATGGTGGCAGGGGTGCTTTAAAGCTCGTCAAACAAGTTTTAGTTAATGTGCTGCAGCCACCATTTTGAAGCATGGGGTGCTGAATACACATGACACTGCAGTTGCTTTACTTAGAGCTGCTCTAATTAAAGCTCCCTCCTCCTCTATCCCAGAGCACATGTATAGATGCCCTATGTTCCAAAGAAGCCTTCGTCTATCACAGAGTTAGGCATAACAGGGGGGAATTACCTACATTTTGCCTCCCAAAACAAAGTTTGTATTTTATTTGTGGGCATGCCATATGCAAGAAAATATGGTACTAAATGAGCTTGTACAAAATTCACTGATGATACAAGTTAGTCTGTAGAGCCTTAATACTTTGGAAAACGTGCAAAAGAATAGCCTCCTGTTGAACTCTCAGGCTGAGTGTATAGGACCAGCAAGTAAAACAAGACAAAAAAACCCACCTTATTTTGCTTGTAAACCAAGCAAAATGTATAAGAAAATCATAAAGGTTATCTCTCCATTTGCACAGGAAAATGAGCATGCGATTATACCATGTGCTAGCACACCTGCACTACCCGAATCTACCTAGAATTGGAAGCATCAGCAGTGAAGATAGGATGGCAGAGGCTTCAGCATGTGCTAGCAACAAGAGTATGGAGCCATATTAAGGAACAGCTTTTACTGATTGCTTTAGCCTGTGCTGTTGCCTGTTCACTGCTTTTGGTACCCGTAATAAAGAGATTAAGCTAGCACAGATATATTACTATGTGCTTCCATCACTTTTATTCTGCTGCGTAGACATATCCCTTTGAGACAACAGCATTTTCAGGATAGAATTACACTTTAAAAATTCCCTACAACAGGCCTAATTCTCTCATTAGCCGTAATGTTTTAAGACAACCTTTCTCCAAAGGAGGAGAGAGGGAGCCAAAAAAGAGTTCCCTTGTGGGTTTAGCCATGTGCTTGAGCTATCAGCAGTCAAAATCTTCCCAGATTATGGCTCAAATCAAGAAGATCTCTTACTCTGCGCTACTTCATCAACCATGTGCTTGAGGGAAGGGGAACAGAGCTACACCTTTGGCTAGTAAGATAATAGAAACAATAAACCTGGTTTGTGAAGACAGAAATGACATAAAAGCAATATACCATAAAGCTAGTTCCAAAATGACCATAAAGCTAAAATGGAACTGCAAACAGCTACTCCAACAACAGGATCAGGAAACCCAGGGATAAAAAGTGATATAGAAGGACCTCCAAATCTGTCTGATGAGCCAGCTGATATGGGATACAGAGTCCCAAAGGAGCATGCTAAAAGCCAGACAAAGGCAAGTTAAAAGCAGGGTGAAGGAAAACCGTAATAGCGCCACCCCCGCTGCCCCCCCCCCCCAAAAACAAAACAAAACACCAAAGAGTGTCCAATCATCTAAAAAATGGAACAAGGGACTCCGGGCCTAATTCTTCACTTCACCTGAATTTCAAACTGGTATTTGATTTCAACCAACTTACAGCAGTACTGTATACAATTCAATTCCTTGGGTACTAAGAACACGGTGGTCTTCAATTTCATTTCCATCTCCCTCATTGTAGAAACCTCCAAACAGAAGCAAATGGTTCAGGGCAAAGAAAATGTTGTAAATGTTTAACAATAGACTAGTAAAGAGGGACCCGATAGTGACAAATGGAATAGAGGAGTTGTCTTGGTTTAGGTATCTTGTGTGGGGGGTTTATTTATTTAAGTTTTGATTGTTTAACTGTTAGCAGTTTGTATTTTCAATAGCTGTAATACATCCAAAGTTTAGGACAAGTACTATTAGAAAGATACTGAAATGCATATCAAAAACTATTATTATTGTTCTAGTATAAAGAGCTTAATCATAGTTACTTAATTTCTGCTCAGCTTGTATTTTCTCCTGCAGGTGAAATGTAAATTTTGTATCTCAAAGCATGTGCATTTTTCCCCCTTTAAAGTAACCCTCAATTTTGCTGGAAACAGCACAACCATATCCAATCCCTCAGCTGCAAAGAGATTGTCTGAATAGAGCTATCTCCTTGCACCTGCTCTTAGTCAGAGAGCTCAAATCAGGGGGTTGGGAAAATAAGGATTTTGTGTCATTGTAATGCAAGTCTCCTGCTTTGCTGGCTCCAGTATTCAGTTATGCTCTGAAGCATTCTCTGTTACTTCTGCCTGCATTTTTCTGTATCCTTTAGCCCTCTTGTTTGTGTGTAATAGGCTTAGAAAAACAAAACAGTCTTAGCAGAAAATTTTCCCATAAATTAAATGGGCCCAACACCCTTTTTTGCCCGCTGAGAGCCCTAGTGAATGCCTTAGAGGATCACAACAATACAATACCACACTAAAGAGTACATTATCTCATTTAGCTGGAACTCAAAACATTTTGGGTTGGATAGGTCAAAAAAAAAATCACCTCTTGATATTTCACTCAGGGGTCAATACAGATCACAGAGACCCAATGTAATGTTCTCTCAGTGGAGAACCATCATTTAATAAGCAGCCCACTTCATTCTTCACTCACTACCTGTACAGCACATTCTTGTAATCTGACCTTGAAAAGAAAAGGGGATGGATAATACAGCAAGGTTCACATTGAAAGATAACCTTTTTCACTAAGCACAAATGATAGGAAGCGCACTCTGTGCCGCCAACTCTCGTAATTTTATCACAAATCTCAGGATAAGTGGGGTTTTGTCTTGATGCTCCAACTCCTGCAGTCACATGATTACAGGGATTCAGATTTCATTGAAGAGGGCAATTCTGGTCACTATGCTTGTGGAGGCAAGGCTGAAAATGAATAGAAGGCTTGAAAAAAAAAACCCCAAACAACCAAAACAACCAAGTGAGCCTGAGATTTTAAAACTCATGATTTTGGTGAAGGGTGACTTATGATCTTTCAATGCTTTGAGCTGCCAATGACACATACATAAACATCTGCTTTTCAGGGACCTAAAAGCAATAAGAGTCTCTGCTTTCATACCCTAGAAATAAATGACTGATTGGCCAAGTCAATCAAGTATGTTTATTTCACTGCCACCAAATCCTTTGGCTGCTTCTTCCCCCTAGCATCATCTCTCTAGTAATTGCTGAATCAAATCTTGGACAGATAGCCTTCAGCCATGCCAATCCCTGTTAAATGACAATTAAGTAATTCAACCGTTCCGTAAGTCATATCAAACAACCCAGAAATACTGAGTTGGTTATGATTAGGAGATAGTAGGCACCATAACTCATGTCTCCTTACTAATGGCTCCATCTATAAAAAGGTTGGAAGGGATTGGGGGAGCCAAAAAAAAATAGAAACTTGTGAAATGCCACAGGAGATATGAAAAGTTCCCCAGTGCAACCCTCTGAAATCAAAGCAAGAAGTAATTGAAAGTTACTTTAAGGAATGTCCGCTTATCCATCTACCTTCGTAAGTAAAACCTGCGTCAAGCCCTGTTGGCCTTCCTGTACTGTATCCAGGCCTAAAACCAAACTTTACTGTAGCCAAGCACATTCACACAGTGCTGATGTTGCTTTGTCCCCCCGCCCCACTTTAATATACATTTTCCAGAAAAGTGGAAGCCTTAAAACAGAGTGATAATTGACAAGATGGTTTAAATCAGGGATAGCCAACCTGCAGCATGCAGGCCACAAGTGGCACAGGCAACATGCGCATGGCCCGTGGTAGATCAGGGAGGAGACAGGCAGTACAGCAGCAGATAGAGCAGGGGAAGGAAGTTGGAGCGGCACTCAAGGAGGGTGCAGAGCTAATTTGTGGCACACCTGCCAAAAAAGAAGTTAGCCCCCACTGGTTTAGGTCAAAATAAAAATAAATAGAGTAACAGCTAAGTATCACTTTTTACTGGGTGCTGGCACTTACCCTCCTTGTGAGACAGTGCCAACTGACTCCAAGAGTAGTTCTAACCCCTCTACATAGGTCTCACCAACCAGCAAGGATATGCCTCCAACTCTGAGATGCCATCTGTTCACCCCACAGTTTATACAGATACCTATGCTTTTACACCACCATACAAGGATATCAAAAAAAGCTTGAGAAACATTAACAATTTTAGCCTCACAAAACCATTTTAATGGATCAGCATAAGAGGCTGGTTTTCCAGACACCCAGAACCAGGAGTAGAAATAAGATCTTAGCTCCTAAGTATTTGTTTTCAGTACTAGAACATGTTTCCTTTTTTCCCCCTCACAGTGCTGCCTTAACACCACAAGTCTACATCTTTGTTTACCCTTCCTTCTTTTCTGAAATTAGCTTAAAACATTTAAGCATGATGTTAAAGCCCATCAACACATTACCTTTAAACAATATCTTTCTCTGGTTTCCCCCTGTGCAGGGAGGACAAACATACTCACAAGAGGTTGTTGAATGTATTTTGGTAGTTGCATGAAGCAGTAGTAATGTGGGGTTTTTGGATTCAGAGAAATCATTTTTTCCTTTTGCCTATTCCTTTCATTGTGACAACTGAGGAAACTATTGTATGAGAACATTTTGTTCAGTGGTATGGCTCTAAATTACCAAGTGCCTTTAGTGCCTTACCACCTTCTTTTTGATATTATGATGATGTTTCAGTAGTACAACTCCATCAATATTATGATTTATTTCAAAATAAAGCCCTAGTCCTGCAAGCATTTCTCCACAGGCTTATCTTGACAGTAAAAGAACGGCATCATTCAAGTTTTACATTACCTGAAAATTAGTGTATCTACATTGTCTAAATATATGTGACATACATTGCAAGCTCTTTGGAGCAGGAATCATCTTGTCTTTCATGCTTATACAGGGTTCAGAACATAGTGTTCATGATCAAACTACAGACACTAGCAGCTACTATATTATTATAAAGCATTTTAAATAAAACGAAGAGTCCCCTGCTTCTCTGGTTAAAAGCAACCATAACGTCCCCTCTGTACAGGGGCACTAAGCTCTTGTACGCTTTCCATCTACTCCAAAAAGTAGATTACTTAAATCTTCCACCCCCTATGCAGCAATGTCAACTAGACTAGTCTCCCTATCTGGGCTCACACAATCAGACTCTCAAAACTAGCTAGTTTCTAGTAGAACATTACCAACTTCCCAGTCCACAAAGCATAGCTCATATCATTTCAGAGACTCAGCTGCAAATCTTTGAGCCTTTAATTTAAAAACCTTACCTTGCTGCTACTGTTCCTACTGACCTGCAGTCCAACCATCACCTGCAGCTTACTGAAGTGTGAGCTACTTGCAAGCTCTTTAGACAGAGCATGAGCAATCCATCTGCTGATATGACCACTGTCCAGCTTAATGCCCTTGGCTATTCACAGTTCACAATTGTCTTCTTAAGTGATGCCAGGACAGGAGCTGAGAAACCATAACTGAAAATAACAGGGCTTCTACTGGTTACCCAGAAGAGTTTGCTCTCTCTGCTTTCATGCTAGAAGAAGAGCACTAACAACTCCCCCAATCCCACGTAACTGAGGCCAGTTAAGGAAGAGAAGGAGGGAAGGAGAGAAGGGAGCAGGAACAACAATGGTACTCTACTTCTCTTAATTGGCAAGCAGGGATTCCACCAAGCCAATGTCTTTCTTGGGTGATCATAGGGATGACAAAAATCCACTCTTTCTTCACCTGGTGGGTTTTACCTGCCTTTTTTCTTCTTCTTTCTTTCTTCCTTCTCCCTAACCCCCTCAAGAAAAAGAAGAAAGAGCAACAAACACAGTTATTAGCATTCTACTCTGCCCAGAAGCATACAAGAGAAATGCGATCCTACTTCAATCCAGGATTTAACTAGATCAGGGGTTCTCAATCCCTGGGTCATGGCTGGTCAGCTGTCAGTCAGGAAGGGGCAAACCATGGCCCCCCCAGAGCTGGGCAGAGGGGCTGCAGCTCCTTCTGCAGAGCCCACAGCAGCACAAGGTTTGGCCCATATGCCTGCCTGGGCGGTGGAGGTATCCTTACCTGTCTGCCAGCTGGAACTTCTGGCCACGGTTGGCTATGAGTGCTGGGCCACGTTTGCCAGGCTGCGGCCACTTCCAGGCCATGGCATAAAAACTTTGGGAACCCCTGAACTAGACAACTCAACCCTAAATCTTTCCCTGATAGTGCAAATGAAAGAACAACGTCCACCTGGAAGAGTCAAGGAGAAGAAATGAGGGAAAATGGTAGGAAGAGCAAATGGAAAAAAAGAAGACATTGCCAGGCGTTCTGACAAACAAAACATATGTTCAAAAGCATACAGGAAGCTAGTGAAGGGGACAGGATAAGAGGGAGGATAACAAACTTGCAAAGGTAAGAGAAAATGGGAGAAGACAGGTAGCATGCCATGTTGGAAATATCCCTTCCAGATTCCTGACTGGGACTTTGAAACAGCAGCAAAAGAACTTGCCCCCAACACAAATCGTTCTGAATTTTACACTAATCCCAGCATGCGGGGTTTCAGTGGCAATGTGTAGGGGGTGCACAGGGGTGCACGTGCACCCCCTGTCAGCCTGTGTTCCCAGGCAGGGGGGGCAGGTGAGAGCGCTGGTGACCCACCTGAGAGCACCGGCCAGGGAGTAGGGGCTCACCTGGAAGTGCCAGCACTCTCCCGGATGCGTCAGCGGTGTGCCCGGAAGTGCCAGTGGTGCGCTGCTGCTACTTGCAGGTTGGCAGGATCAGCCACAGGGGACCCCCCTCCCCCCCGGGTCTGCATGGGGGGACCCTCCCACCCCAGCTGATGACTGGCCACTGGGGAGGGCTGGTGTCCCCCTTGACTCAAAAGGCACCAGTCGCCCATGCAGGGTTTTAAGTGTGTGGGACTTCAGTAAATTCTGACAGATGATAATGCATTAAAGATGCTGTAATCTCAGGTACTTTATTACTGAGCTCCTCTTCCCTTACATAAAAATCTCGTTAATCTGAGACAACATCATGAGTAGAAAGTGAGAGGGAATACAAAATGGAAGATGATGGACATGAGGTTGGCAGGAAATGGAGTGGAAGCTAGTGAAACTGCAAAAAGAAGGGCAGACTGAATAGAAAGTAATCAGAACTCTCATTTCTTCTTCACATGACTGCTGCCCTACCACACAAGCACTGAATAGCTGAGAAACTGACTTTGCTTTGATGTTGAATCTTGTTTATTTTTTTGCCTCTATGCTGATACATATACCTGCAGTATAATATATTCCTCTAAATGTAAACAGCTCTTAAATTGGGCAAGTTATGCTAAAAAATATGAACTTCCACCCAAAAAGCACTGCTCTAAGATCAGAAAATATGGAGAAAGAAAACTCCATCTTTGCTCCTTGCAATTACAAACTTGGGGCATGAACCACAAGTTTGTTTTTCTAAATTCCTTGCCTCCTAAGACCACTTTCTCTTCCTTATATTTCCTACTCCACAGGAAAGAGCACCAAATATAGCTTAGCATTCCCACAACCCTAAGCATAAGCATGCCAAGTTTTATGTTGAACGAAGGTTTTACTGATCACAGATTTTGCATTTCAAGGATATTTTAAGAGAAAGAGTGAAAGAAAGACCCACATCTTAATGTTTGTGCACATATAAGAGCAAGGGAAGAGAAAGGAAGGCATGAAGTAAAGACATGGGACAAGGCAAAAAGTAAAAATGAGGAATGTCGGTAAAACATACTAGAAGGGTAAAGGAGATGTGAGACAGATTTGGGAACTGGTAAGAAAGTGATGAGGAGCTTGATCTGAACTGTGTAAGGAAGAGTGGAAAGATTCAGGAAAGAGGTGAGAAGAAAAATGTTTAGAACAGCAGTGGAGAAAAATTATCTTGGCAACATTTGGGGAGAAGGAAGGAAAACCAACAATTTGGAAAACAAGTTCCCATAAACAATGTGGAAGATTACCTAAGAATTAGCAATAAAGGACAACAGCACTTGATGTGCTGCAGAGGAAAAAATAACACTGAGTGAGAGCTTGGAGGTTAAGAAGTGGGGAAGGAACCAAGTCAATGATATTTGAGTCGGGATGCCTTGGACCATGGTGGTGGTTTCAAGAATTTAAGAGAAAAGGGAAAGGATAATAGGCTAAAAGAGCTGCTCTACCACTGACTTTGCTCACTGAACTTGCACCAGGGGTAAATTACAGTTGGCTTAGTGAAGTTGCATTTAAAACATGTCTTCCACTGAGGCAGCCATGGGGAACTGAGCATATTTTGGACCAATAATTCTCAACCAGGGTGCCTCAAAATCCTGTCAAGTGTGCCTCACAATGTTAGTTTGACTCTCAAGATAAAAACTCACAGATTTCCAGTAATAATCGTAAGAGTCAGGGAAGCGGGGCTGGAAGGGACCTCTAGAGGTCATCTAGTCCAACCCCCTGCCTGAGCCAGGATCTGCTCTATCCAAACAGGGCTAAAACCATTCTGTCATGCTGTGGGCTTTCTGAGGTCTTTGCAACAGAAGAATCGCTGGTATTTTCCTGCAGTCAGGACTTAACCAATAACTTTCCTCAACTTAACCAATACCTATATGGGGCTGGAACAACCCCCTGCAGTCCAGCCTTTGCCACAACCTCACATCCCCTTCTTCCCTCTTGTCCCCATCCCTACCTCTATAAAACTCCAACTTGTGGACCCCTAACTGCAAGCACTCCAGCGTGGAAAAGCACAACTCCTTTAGCGCCAATAGGGAATGTGCTTTCCATAGCGCTGCTTTCATATACGTGATCAACACCCTCACCCCGCACGTCCCATCCGTTTCCTCTGATAACCCATATAAGACATTTTCGAGCATGATCCCCATCCCCCTTCCCATATCCTTCAAATACATCGCTACCCATCCCCACGCCCGTTAAGCATAAAAACAAACAGTCCCACAGCACATGTGGCGCCAACTCAGGCTCATCACAAAGCTCTCTTGGGCACTTGGGGGACCACAACAGCCCCCAACGATAGAGCAGCTGTTACACCAGCAAAACGCTCCGTACCGCCCTCCATGCCAGCTCCTCGTGCACCCCTTTCCAGTCCTTCCCCACCACCCCTTTCTGTACCCTACTTACTGTGCGGGCCGGGTGTGAGCCGGGCCCCTTTTTGTGCTCTGCGCGGGCTGTGGCCAGCAGCCCAAGCACGTGGGGTCGGAGAGAACAGGCGACACGCTAGAATTAGGCATGGACTCGTAATGGTTGATTAAAAGATTGTTTACTTACACCAAAGATGGTCGTGGTGTAGGCTGGACAGTTTTCCAGGCTCAGCCCCGCTTAAGTTCTCGCTAGAGTGTTGTCCCCAACGAACAGTGTGAGTTCGTGCCCGGTGCGCTATTGCCAATGAACACACAGGGGTGGAGGATCCAACTTAATCTTTATTGTTTCCAGTCTGCGCAGAGAGGGGTGCTTGGCAATCGTTTGCAAAGCAAGCACCACCGGTTTCTACCTTTGGGTACCTTTTATACATATGTTTGCAAGTGTATCGCTCAGTGATTGGTTACAAGCCACTGACATAAGACGTTCTCTACTGAGCATGTCTCTATACCTATGTTTTAGCCATGTAATTCATTTACATACATATATGTTTCATTAACATACTTTTGCCCTGCCCAGGGGTGTGATTTTTAGCATTATAATGAGACCTTTTTCTGAACTTCTTGCTATCTTACAAGTGTCAGGGAGACATTATCCTGCTGGTGTTAGGGAGGCATTCCAGGAATCCTCCGCATCCCACACGCTGTGCTCTGCAAGCATCTCTTAACACACACATACCACACCCCTCCCAGCATCTGCAAGTTGCCTTAAGTATTCAGTTAGATATAGTTTGCAAAAGCTAGATATACCATAAAAAAGATTACATAAAAAGATTACATCAAATCCCCACTTCGAGGCTATGACCCTATGAAATGGGACCATAGTCCTCGATCATTCCTTTCAGCATCAAGAACCGTTTTGAATCTTCTCGGTTCTTCTGGATTGGATCCATGACCGAAGGTTTCATGAACAGCACTCGGTTGACAGGGGTAGGTATCAACTTCTTGAGTGAGTCACAGCATATAGGTACGCACTGCACCCCACAGCAAATCATTAAGAAAAGCTGGATTCGAAGGGATTAGCAGCGCTTAGAAATCTTCACGCTCTTTCTCCCAAACTCCGCTCACGCTCACTCTCTCCAACTTGGGTGGAAACCTCCCAAGCTCTTTATACGGCTAGCAAGCCAATTGCTAGCCACCACATGTGCATAATTTAGGATCAGCCAATAATGTGGCGCGAATCTAAATACAAATGGCGGGAACTCCTTTGCACCGTGCATCACTATGATGCAAAAGAAATGCACCACGCAAAGAAGGCTACAAAGTGGCGGGAAATACTGTTTTGCACGCGGGTTCTCTATTGCAGCAGAAAACTCTACCGTGCAAAGGAGCTGCAATTTGGCGGGGACATAATTTAGGGGTGCCGAAGCACACAAAAACAAAAAACCACAACTTTGGGTTGTGACACTTACCTGCTCTAATCTCAGCTCTCCCACATCTGTCATCCTCTCCCTCCTCCTCACAAACTTCAATACCCTTTTTGCATCCCCCAGCTCTTCGAGCCCCAGCCCCTCCAAGCCTTGCCCCATAACAAAAGATCCACCAAGCCTGCACCCCTCTCCACCTGCGCTCCCAACCAGCCCCAACCTTCGTAATAGCCTTCCCCACCAGAGCCTACAGAAATTCAAAATCATTCCTGGTGCCCCCGCCTTGCTTCTCTCACCACCATTTTCAAGAAGTGGACATAAACAAAAACCTCTATGTTGGGGAAACCCTATCCACCCCAACCCTTCTTCCTTATACAACTCTGTCCTAGCAACCTTCTCTGTTTTTCCCACCCCCTGCAGAGAAGAGGCACAAGGCCCACTGAACCCGCCGCGCCTGTAGCCAGGATGGGGGGTACACCATACCAAGGTACAAAATCAACAGGCACTGTTTGATAACCTTCACCTTCCCCCTAGATGATAAGCCCTGTGTTCCCCACAACCCAACCGTCTGTTTCACCCTCCCCTCCAGTACCTCTCATGCCCTGGATATCCATCCATACTTCCCTTTCCCCTGGATATCCATCCATACACCCAGTACCTTAAGTTCCTCCCTCTCCACCCGCAATCCAAATTTCCCCAAATCCCCCCAATTCTCTATCGCCAGATAAACACTCTTCTCCCCATTCACCCTCGCCCAGATACCTCCCCAAACTCATTTGTGTGCTTCATCACCCTCTCCAGGGACACCTCATCCCTCATTATGCATGTCACGTGGTCCATGTAAAAGACAATTTTTATATCCCCTCCCCTTGGCACCCTAATCCCACTGATCACCCTATCCCCCCCGACCTGCTGCGCCAGAGGCTCAATGGCACAAACAAAGAGCCCTGGCGACCGTGGACACCCTTGTCTCACCCCAGAGTCCACTCCAAATGTCCCCCTCCCCCCCACTGCTGACACCGCTGTGGCCACCTGCGGGCAGTCCCTGCTCAGCCCGCTCTCACTGCCAATGTCACCGTGGCCACCTGCAAGCCATCCCCGCTCACTACCACTGCGCCCCCACCGCCAACAGTGTTGCCGCTGCCTGCAGGCGGTCGCTGTACCCTGCCAGCCTCCAGGGCCACGCGTCGTTCATGCTCGCGACTATAGTGTTCCACTTCTGGTCAGCAACATATGACAGCGTATCCCAAAGTACCCAATACGCTTGTGTCGTCTGCCGCCCCCCCGTCCCCCCAACACATTTGTTCCCTACCCAGCACCTGCAGTAGCACCTCCGCCAACCTTGCCACTAAGATCTTTGAGAACATTTTATAATCCAAATTCAATAAGGTGACTGGCCTCCAGTTCTTGATGTGCTCCCGCCCCACCTTTCTTAAAGATCAGAACAACACCCTGTGCAAACTCCTCCCCAACCCAACCCCAATCCATCATTTTCCAAAAGAGAGTCAATAGATCCCCCCCTTAACTAAATCCCAGAACTTCAAGTAAAATTCCACCAGGATCCCATGGACTGACTCCGGTGCAGGTCTCTTGCCCTGCAGGGGCAGAACTTGACACACCACAGTCAGGACTCCTCAGAGGTGCAGGCAGTGGGAAGCACTTAGTACTAGATGCGTGTGGCTGCTTTGAAACCTCCTGATGGCTGTGGGTCACAAAGTGTTGAAGAAGCCCAGTGGTCAAGGTTGGACACAGCCCTAATGGAACCTTCCCTTGGGCCTGGGCATGACAGACACGTACTGCACCCACCCGCTCGCCCAGCAACAAGCACGTGCAAGATAGTGGGCAGGAGCCTAGGAGACTCATGCGCATGCGCGGAGGGCCTAGTCCCTTAGCGTTAGCTCCAGAACAGCATGGAAGAGCCCACTGCGTGGGGGGGGAAGCCTGAGTAAGAATGGTACGTTTCCCCCTCCGCGCTCCCAATGCGCTGCACAACCACCCCCCAGGGAAACAGCAAGGCTACGTGTTTGTCTCTGTACCCCCCTTCCTTGTATTTATCCAACACCAAGCTTCCCCCACCAATAAATGGTACGGTCCTCCGTGATCGGGCCAATCAAAAAAAGGGTTCATGAAGTGTCACGAGTTGCTGGAAGGAAGCAGCCAGGGCTCGATACAGAAGTCACCCTTCCACGGCCACTCAGCCCCTCTCCGTAGGCGGGACATTCCGGGCTTGATTGGCAGCCACCCTTCCCCAATGACGAGGGTGTCTTTTTGGATGGACGTGCCTTCGAGTCAATGGGAAGAGTCTCATGGGGAGGGGTGGGGAAACCAAATGGGGCCGGAGCGGTGGGCGGATGATGAACAGCTCCCGCAGCCAATGGTCGTTCCGGATAAGGCCCGCCCCTTCCCCGAGCGGTGAGGAGGCTGTTGCTAGGAAACCGCCGAGGCCTGCGGCGCGCGCGGAGCATGGCGAAGCTGGCCGCCAAGTGCCTGCTGGCCGGTGAGTGTCGGGAGGAGGCTGCGGGACTCCCGCGGCTCGGCGCTGGGGCCTGAGGGGGCCTCGAGCCGCAGGGGCCTCCGCGCCGGTCAGGCCTAGTGGGTATAGCCGGGCGTGGAGCGGGGGAGGCTGGGATTGGATGCAAAACCCCTTTTTTGTGGTGGGGGGTCGATGCTCCTTGAAGGGACTTAACAAAACGGGAGCCTGCGAGCTTCAATTCGTAGATCTACTGGGTGCAAAAGGTCATGGATGCAATATAGACCCTGGATTTCTGAGGCGTTACAACCCGCCCGGCACTTGCCACCCCGGGGAACCTGCCTCCTGCTGGCCACTGGCTTTCGCAGGGGGAGTCTGGTCAGACCCTCAGCACTTGAATTGTAAAGAAGCTTTTCCTTATGTCCAATCTGAACTTCACTCAGTTTGTGCCCTTTGTTTCTAGTCTCCATCACACTTTTCCCTCCTTCCCTCCCCTCCGCCCCCCATCTCTACCCATTGTCTTCCCAACTTCCACTCGCTTGCATTTTCCCAGACATCCGTGTTGTAAATTAGCTTCTCTTCTACCTTGGAGAATACATAACACCAGCAGAGTCTCTCAATGCCTGACAGAGGGTGTTTGTGCCCGAAAGCTTGCTAAGAACTTTTTTCCAACTATTTAGTTGGTCTAATAAAAGAGATCACATCTACCCAAACAACTTGCCTGCTCCTTGAAAGGAGCTAGCAGCCTGTGAGGTGCTTGCAGGTGGCTAATGAGACTCGCCTGACCAAAAGAGGGCTCTGGCTGGAGCTATGTAAGCCCAGAGCCTGAGCCCGTCAGTCTCCCTGGCAGCTGTGGGGGGAGGCGCTCTGGGCAGCAGGGTTTCTGAAAGGACTGCAACTTATAAGCAACTCTGCAGGCCTGGGAGCAGGGGCAAGCCCCTGGGCAGAGAAGGACTGAGTTTTTTCTCAAGAAAGTGGCCTTTGTTCTATTCTGATCCCACAGAGGGACCCAGAGGAGGGGTGGCACACAGGACCAGGGGTTCAAGAGCCCAGAGAAACGGCTGTGTGTGGGACCGGAGGTCCAGGAGTCCAGGGAGAGACTCTGTAAGGGACCAAAGGGCTCTGAAAGCCTAAGGGGGACAAGTGTATGTATAGACAGTATCATAGAGAGAACAGCCCCAAAGCTTGGGGCATGGTGT
>NW_005842175.1:1008511-1010261 GCF_000455745.1 Alligator sinensis
AAGGATTTAGAGCCACAGCCCAGGCAGGCTGAGAGGGCTGCTGCTCTGAGACACAGGACTGCTACTGAGGGGGCTCGGGGAGAGCCCAGTGGGGACTGACACAGGCTCCGGCTCACGTACAGCCCACAGGCAGCCTCCCTTTTATAACGTTTATTAAGATCCTTCACAGCCTGTCCACTGGGGGACTTTCCTTAAATGCAGCTCCGTAACCAACATGAGGGAAGGGTCTGGGGATCAGCTGGCCTTGATGAGGGTTAAATGCACTGGGTCAGTGCACTTAACAAGGGCTGTAGGGCAGGAGCTTTCCTGAGCCTGACAAAACTGACCCAGGCTGCCATGCAGGAGCCTTGCAGATGATTTAGGCAGAGATGCCTTGCATACAGGGCTGGACTAGGCAACCTCATGAGGTCCCCTCCAGCTCTGCTCTCTTAGATTCCTTTAGACCTGTGGTTCCCAGTCTTGGGGTCATTTGGGGTCATAACAATAAAAAATGGGGTTGTGCACTCCCAGGGAGGGAGGCATGAAGAGGGCACATGCCCCCCCAGATTTGTGTGCAGGGCAGAGGCAGATGCGGGCTTGGGGCTCCCCTGCTGCCCTTCCCCCTTCCCCCAGGGCCTCCACAGCAGAACAGCATGGGAGGCTTCGTGTTACTGCTGGGAGCCCCATGCCAGCCACATGGCCATGGTGAGTTGCCCCCTGTCCACCTGGCAGCAGCAGGGGGCACAACTCCATGCTGCCACTGCTGCTGCTGCCCAGCAGGCAGGGGGTGCCTCACTGTAGCCAGCATGGGGCTCCCTGCAGCATCACCAAACCTCCCTGCCTTCCCATACCAGGTCCTGCCTGCTAAGCCATGGCAGCTTTGTGATCCGCTCTGGCCGCAGCAGCTACCGCCTCCTGCAGGCAGCAGCTGGCACTGCACTGTTGGGGTGGGCAAGGGTCTGTGGGGCCCTGGCCTGGTCCTGCAGCCCTGGCAGCTGGGGCCCCCCTCCAACAGGGCTGGGGGATGGGGCAGGAGGCTGTGGGTCACAAGTGGGGGGCACCAGCAGGCTGGGGGGGGCACTAACAGGATCAGGGGGCTGTGGGTGGAGAGTAAGGAGCACCTGGGGAGGTGGGGGACTGTGGGTTGGGAGTCATGGTGAGGAAATAGGGTCATAAATGGTGTCATGCTGAGTAAAAGCTTGGGAAGCACTGCATTAAACTATTAGAAGGGAATCATTAACATTCCCCAGTGGTTATGAGCTGTGTTGGGGGTGGGGGAGGGGGCTGGTCTCACAGGTAACTTGTTGCCCTCCAGCTATGGTTTGGTGACCACTGCATTGAACTGTTCTCCAAACTCCACTGAATGGGATGGAGGCCTCCCAGGGACTTTCTCAGCCATTCCTGTCCTTAAGGAAGTGGCTTCCTCAAGACCTGCTATAGAAAATGGAATTTGAGGGGGGAGTGGGTCTCTTGGGGTTGATGGGTCTGAGTGGTGAACAATTCACGAGTTTTCAAGAGCAGGTTGAACAGACATTTGCCTGGGATAGTGTAGTCGGTGACAATCCTCTGCTTTGAGACTGTATGAGGTCTTTTCCAGCTCTACTTTCCTATGATCCTATAGGCTATTAGAAGGTAATCATTAACATTCGCCAGCAGCCACAGGCCATGTCAAGAGATCTTATGGGCAACCTGTTGCCTGCAAGACATGGTTTAGGAGTGGGGTGGAGATCTCCCAAGGGTGGAGCTCTTCCAGGGGCTTTTTTAGGCATTC
>NW_005842175.1:1010292-1037061 GCF_000455745.1 Alligator sinensis
AAGTGACTCCTTCATGACCTGCTGTAGAAAGATGGAATTCAAAGGTTCTTTCTCAGACCCATCAGTCTGAGTGGTGAAGGATTTATGAATTTTCAAGGACAGCCTGGGCAAGCACTTGGCTAGGATTGTTTAGGTAGGGACAGTCCTTTGATTTTGCAGATGGTTAGACTAGACCAGCATTTCTCAACCCAAGGGTCACGACCCAAAAGTGGGTTTCAAGAATATATGAAAGGGCTGTGAACAAACTTTAAAAATGGATTCTCCTTTAATGGAGAAAAATGTGGGAAACCATGACTTTTCCCTTGCAGGCTAGCAGAGTTCCAGCTGCTTGTCCCCCTGGGGCTGGGACCTGGGGGTGGGGGGCAGCAGGTCAGAAGTGAGGGACACTGGGTCAGGGCTGTCCTTTGATGTTTACAAATGGGTCCTGGTACAAAAAAGATTGAAAACCACTGTACTAGATGACCTCATAAGGTCTCTTCCAGCCCTACTTTCCTATGATCCTATCACTCCTATAGACTATTAGAAGGGAATCATTAACAATGCCCAGTGACCCTAAGCTGTGGCGAGGGGGAGGGGGGCATCTTACAGGCAAGCCACAGTTTGGGGAGAACAGCTGGAGGCAGTGGTCCAAACTCCACCGAGTGGGATGGAGGCCTCCCAGGGTCTTTCTCAACAATTCCTGCTCTTGAAGTGACTCCCTTATGACCTGCTCTGGAAAGATGGAATTGGAGGGAATTTTCTCAGGATTGGTGGGTCTGAGTGATAATGAGTTCACGAATTTTTCAGGAACAGGTTGGGCAGGTACTTAGCTGATATAGTTTCATTAGGATGATCCTGCCTTGCACAGGGGGCTGGGTAGACAACATCATGAGGTCCCTTCCAGCCCTACTCTTTTATGACATCCATCAACCCCCTATGGACACCTCACAGGTCCTTGCCTATGCTCCAGCTGTTGGTCAAAGCAGGAGCCTTGGCCTCTCCCAGGCATCTCAGTGGCCATAACTAGCCATTACTACAAGCTCAACATAACTAGAAGAGCTCCTTTTTTTTTCCTCTTGCCAAAGGCCTCACAACTGAATACTTTCTCAGTCCTTGAAGTGAATATCATTATTATGCCTTTTGCTTAGACCTGAAGCATTAGAAGGCCAGGTAGATTTGCACCTTGTAGCCTAACCAAAGTAGATATATCTATAGCACAAGCCCACAGTGAATCATCCCTACAGAATGAAAATTGTGATCATGTACAAGGGGGTGGAAGAACCAGTGTCTGACATCACACTTGAGGGTAAATTTCTTGGCAACATTGACAGCTTTTGCTACTTGGGTTCTATATCAGCAAGAATCTTGACCTTCAGACGAAACTAACTAACAGAATCAGAAAAGCTGCTACAAAAGTCGGGTTATTACAGAAACGTGCATGGAATAACAACAAACTGTCAACTAAGGTGAAGATGCAAATCTGTGAGGCTTGCGTGCTGTCATCCCTGCTTTATGGTTCAGAAATATGGACTTTATATGCTAGGCACATTAGGAGACTGAACAGCTTCCACATGAGATGCTTGCTCAAGATCCTGAAAACAAAGTGTGAAGACAAAATGCCAAACAGGTGCTGGAGTGCACAGGACTGATGTACTCAGAAACCACTATCAAGAGGAGGTTGTGATGGCTTGGCCGCATCAGGAGAATGGAAGGAGATTGTATCCTCAAGAATATTTTATACAACGAGATTTGAGGCAGCCCTAGAAAGCAGAGTTGTCCTTGGTGGAACCACAACTTGTGCAAAAATTATATGAAGTTATTCAACATCAATGTAGAAAGCTGGGAGAAGTGTGCAGAATCCAATTCAATCTGGAGGGAACATCTGGCACCAGGCACAGCTCAACATTAAGTGGCTTTGAACCAGAAGAGGGAAACAAAATGAGAAAGAGGAAGCAGTGTGCTGGACACCAGCTCAGACAACACGTGGATCTGCGAAACTTGTAACAAGCTGTCACTCTTGATCTGGACTTGTCAGCCACAAGCAGATTCATCAGGCACCTGACTAGACCTCTTACGTGTACACCATGATCCAGAGGATTGACGGTTGCCCAGTATAGCACAAGCTCTTGTGAGCTGAAGTTCAAGGTACAAATCATACTCTGCCTTCTACCTGACTTCAGACTAACATGGCTAACTACATCTCATTATCTTTGTCTTGCACCTCTCTCTAGGTTGTAACATGCAGGCTGCATCTAAGTTTTTGCAGACCCTTTGTGCATAACCACTCTAAGGCATGGGCTTTCCCATCCATCCACAAAGCCCAGACTCTTGTCACCTCCCAATTCAGTTATTGCAGCATCCTACTCTCTGGGCTTGACCAATGCAAGCTTACTTCATTCTCCTCCATCCAGAATGCTGTTACAAAGACCTTGCCCCTTCCTTTGGTGAGTTCATTCCTTTCCAGATACCCTTCCACTGGCTCCCCTTTCTCTGTTACACCAATCATAAACTACTTGTCTCCACTTTCAAAGTCCTTCGCAGCCTGTCCACTAGGTTATCTAGTACACCCCCCCACCACCAGGTTCATCCCTGTCTAAACTGTTTCAGACCATTACTTTTTTAATCTGCTCTTAAAAACATCCAGGGATGGAGAGTCCATAGCCAAGATCTCTGGGTAGCCTGTTCCAGTGCTTGAGCACCTCATAGTGAAAAAGTTCTTCCCAGTCTCCAACCTAAATTTCCCTTGCTGTAACTTAGAACAGTTATTCCTTTTCCTGTCCCCTGTACGCATAGAGAATAGTCTGTCACCATCCTCTCTTATAATCACCCTTCAAGCATTGGAAGACTGTTATTAAGCACCTCCCACCCCTCAGTCTTCACTTCTACAGACTAAGTAAGCCCATTCTTTTATCTTCCATCATATGTCTCTTTTTTTCCTGGACCTCTAATCATTTTTGTCACTCTGCACTGGACTCTTGTCTAATATGTCCACATCTTCCTTGAAGTGCAGTGCCTGAAGTGGGACACACTACTCCAGGTGAGACTTCAATGCTACTGAATAGAGTGGAAAAATCACTTTCCTTGGCATCCTCAAAGCTAGCTTGTTAATTAAAACCTCTTTAAAAAAAATTTCTTTTCTGTGATGTCTACAAAACCCTTCATATCAGTTAGGCTGCCACTGTGCTGTGACTGGCCTTCCATGCTAGCCACTATTATCTTGCTGTTCCCTTGTGTTCCCCCTCATTATTGTATCCATCCCCTGATGATGTCTCTTGTCTTGTCAGCCCTTTGGGGCAGAGACTAAATTTTTGTTCTGTTTGGATAGCAGAGAGCCTCAGGGTATTTTGGTCCCTGACTAAGGCTCCTAGTTTCTATGATAGTACAGATAAATCATCATTCTAGAGACAGAAAAGAAGTGAGCAAGTTAAGGTAAAACAAAGAGAGATTCTCCCTCCTTTGCTTATCTCATAGACCTCTACAGGGGACAATTCTTAACCCATAAAAATAGCCACAATGAACTAGAGAAGAGAGAATGCAATTAAGTTGGTTGGAGCAAAAACACTGTAGGGTAGAACTAGATACTCCTATGTACCAAAGAAAGTGATTATGGAGGGTTCTCAGCATTGAAAGCTGCACTGAGGTCAGAGAAAGTGAAGGGGAAAGGGCCCTTCATTAGCAGCAAGGAGATTATTAACTACATGGTAGAAAATTATTCCCATGTTATTTCTAGGGAAATATACGGATATACAGCCACAAATATTATATTTTGAGCTGATTGGCAAGGAAAAAGGAATGTTTTAGATGGGGTAGTGGCTAGAGATGCTGTGAAAAGAATATTTAAAAAAAAACAGTGGACAGTGGTTTTAGAGGAGTAAGAAAAGTACTGGCAGTGCAAATGAATTATTGATGATAGGAATAGTAGAGGGCATAAGGGTGGGAAAACAGGACCAAACTAAGGGAAAACCTTACCTTATCATAAGAAAAAAAGGTACAGTGATGGACTAGGGTATGAGGGATAAACTAATTAGGGCAATGGGAGTGACAGAAGACGACAAATCACTCCTCAAACCTGGTGAGGAATGTCTTGCATTTGAAAGCTTCTCTAATTCTTTCCCAGGTATGCAGTTGGTCCAATAAAATATATCGCCCTAGGAAATCCTTGCCTCTCACATAATTCCTGGACCGTTGTGGCTACATCACTCTAACAGTACCATAAGAGTTTTCACTGGGAGCTGGAAACAAAGAAGTTATTGAAGTTTTGGATAGTGACTGCAAAAACATCACTTCATGGAACACAGAAGCCAGCAGCTGTGGGTGGGCAAGCGGGATACAAGTTCTGGATGCTGCCTAAGAGACATGCTAGAATGAAGGCAGGTGGACACCACACAGGGACACGGACACCCCCATGGCATTGGTGCTGGTGAGAGCCTCACTTCCAAGGGAAGCTGCTGCTGGGGGGATGAGGGATAGAGAAGGCAAGTGCAGCCAAGAGCCAGAGTGTTAACCCTCTCATCATCTTTTTTTAGCTGCCAAATTTTGGCTTTTAAATTGCCTCCCCATATACATTCTCGCAGCATTAACCCCTGCTGGAACAGCTTGTTCTGGGCACAGGCTATCAATCACACCTCTGACAGAAGCAGTGGTCTATTAAGGCACAGAATAACCTCCCCCAGGAAGTTGGACCACTAGAGAACATACTGTAGAAAATAATCCTGAACTGCACAAAGAAGGAAGTGAATAAACCACTAGTCTTTGCTGGCTACATTTTTATGGGCTCAGTTCAGCCCTAGAGAAAATGTAGCTACATTGAAAGGGGGCTTTAGAAAAGACTACATTTGTTTTAGGAATCTATGAGCAATTGTCACTACCCAGAATAATTTTCCTGCTCTAGATATTTGAGTGAGAAGGTGGCTTTCCTAAAGTGCTTCAAAACACTGTCCAGAAAAACTGTAATGAGGTCAAAACATATCCCCTTTGTGGCTTTGGTGGTATTAACAATTTAACTCCAGTGCAAAACATTCATCTCCAGAGCAAAACATTAATCTTGGGCATGGTTAGTCACTGGAGTCCCTCCTTAAGAACTGTTTGTTTAAGCCCTTTAGAGGAATTATTTTCTAACCCCTAGTTCTTTTGGAGTGGCTAGGTGTGAGTGGCTTGGAGCAGCTAGATGCTGGGAACACCTAGTTAACTTTTTGCCAACATGGCAGGGGGCCTTGATCTAGCATATGTTTTAGGAAATGGCCTGGGCATTACCCTTATCTGCCCACTTTACCTGTAGCAAGTTAATGGGGCTTTTGATGCTTCAGGATTATGCCTGCTGCTTGTGTGTGAGGCTTGTTCCCAAAGTTTTTTAAGAAGAAGTTAATCAGGGATGATCCTGCCTTGAGCAGTGGTTAAGACTAGATGACCTCCTGAGGTCCCTTCCAGCCCCATTTTTCTGATTCTATGATTTTTACGCCCTGCAATCTTATGCCACTATAGTAGCTCATAGAGGTTATTGCGGCAGTGGTCCTGTCTTTGGGGCTTCCTTATCCTGCTCTGTGAAACAAATCAGTATCTGCCAGTCCCAGAATAGGGGAAGCACAAGATATTTTTCCTGCTGTCTTTCAGCTGGCTTTTCTTCCATACAGGGATGTACTGGATCTTTTCTCTCCAGATTGGGATGCTTGTTTCTCTTATAGCTGGAGTGGAGCTAAGGGGCCATCTGAAGGATTGACCCAAGAAACTGCTTAGGATCTCATAGCAGGGTCAGTACCTGTTAATGGGGAGAGTTGATAGGAGAATGGTGCTGACCTTCACAATTCTGTTGTGGTATGAGTGACGTAAACTTCCTGAAAACTCCTGCTCATTAAAGCAGGGGATGGATTTTGGGAGACTGTAAAGTAGAGAGAGAGGCTGGCCTTATACTGTAATAGGGTCTACTCTTCATCTTATTTAATAGTTTGTCTTCACATTGATGTATGCTTGGGAATTTTGAACTGCTGTAGGGTAAAAGGACGAAGGGCAGACTTGTGAATTTTGGAACAAATGGCCATTTTGTCCTGACTTTTAGGTGATTCTGTTCTGACTGGCCTGACCTAAAAACCAGGCCAATGGCCAATATCCTCTTGCTCATTGATATTACAGAGACTTAAAGCCCCTCACATACAATGATGACCCTTATTCCCTCTCTTAACCAGTTCCCCTGTTGATTTTTTTTTCCCCAGCTTTCTTACTTATGTTGATCGGTAGTTATAATTTCAGGTGAAGGTAACAGATAGCTCTTTTTGGAATTTGGTAGGAGCAGGGAAATAGGATTATCAGGCCAAGACTAAACAAAGAGGGGGTGCAAAGCACCCTGTTCAAATTTGCTGATGACACCAAGATGTGGGGGGATGTGGGCACAAAAGAAGGGAGCAACAGACTACAGTCGGACCTTGACAGGTTACAAGGATGGGCGGAGGAGAACAGGATGGGGTTCAACACAGACAAGTGCAAGGTGATACACCTGGGGAGGAACAACCGGCACCATACCTACAGGCTGGGGAACTCCCCTCTTGTCAGCACGGAGGTGGAAAAGGATCTTGGAGTCATTATTGACTCCAAGATGAACATGGCTCAGCAGTGTGGGGAGGCGGCTAGGAAGGCCAACTGTACCTTGTTGTGCATCCACAGATGCATTTCAAGCAGGACCAAGGAGGTGATCCTCCCCCTCTATGCGGCACTGGTCAGGCTGCAGCTGGAGTACTGCGTCCAGTTCTGGGAGCCGCACTTTAGAGGGATGTGGACAGCATCGAGAGGGTCCAGAGGAGGGCCACTCGCATGATCAAGGGACAGCAGGGCAGGTCCTATGAGGAAAGGTTATGGGACCTGAACCTGTTCAGCCTCCAGAAGAGAAGGCTGAGGGGGGATCTCGTGGCCTGCTATAAACTAGTCAGGGGGGATCAACAGGCACTGGGGGAGTCCCTGTTCCCCCGAGCGCCGCCAGGAGTGACCAGGAATAACGGTCACAAGCTGGCGGAGGGGAGGGTTAAGTTGGGCATCCGGAGGCGCTACTTCACGGTCAGGGCAGCTAGGGTCTGGAACCAGCTTCCAAGTGAGGTGGTGCAGGCTCCCACCCTGGGGGTTTTTAAGAGGAGGTTAGATGACCATCTTGCGGGGGTCGTTTGCCCCCCAGTACTCTTTCCTGCCATGGCAGGGGGTCAGACTAGATGATCTGCCCAGGTCCCGAGTGCCTTGGCCCAGATGTTCTGCAACGATGGATCTCACTTCCAGAAGAATTACACGCTGGTGAGCTTTGTAGAATGACACACCAGGGATGGGGATAGGAACTGAGAGGGGACTGCAGGCACAAGCTGTCATTCAGTTACCTCTCTAAAAATTAATGAGAAAAGAATATGAAACTACAGGAGGGAATGAACAGTTGCATTAGGCTGATTTTTCACTGTTGGCAGATCTTTAGGTTGATGCATTCAAGGAGGTGGCTTACAGAGATCTCTCTCTCTCATACAGCAGGCTACAAATAAACTGAGAAGAAGATTTCCCATTTCATAGGGAGTTGACTTCAAATTTTACTGCAGAGGGTTTTGATCAGTTTCCTGCTGTATCAAAATCTTCACAGGCTTCTGTGGTCTTAGACATTCTCCCTCTGCAGGGAACTCTGTATGAAAATGGTTTGTTGCTAGAAAAACTGTTTATTCCAGTAAGTATTGGGCTCTTGGCTCTACAAATATGAAGATATGCTCCACTGCCCCAAGGTAATTAGAATCTGTAGAAATGATTCCAGGAGGAAAGGGATGCAGTTTGTGGCTCTTGCATTTATAATACAATAGGAAAGCAAGAGAAAAATCCTGGTATGCATCATACATTGAGAATAAAGGAGAATAAAGATAGTAAAACAATAGGAAGGAGAGAATGTGATCAATGATGGAAGAGGCATAAAAAGAGGATCCCAAATTGCCATATGCTTGCTGCAGCATGGCACCAGGGAAGTATCATAATTGGTGGAGAGGCTTGGGGGACGTAGTTTGGAGCAATTGGAGAGGTGTTAATGAATCTAGACCCAGCTCTAGATTTGCAGATGTCAGCCAGTATCCTGGTTAGCAAGCTGATCTATGGAGCCTAGTTCTTTTCTGTCCATTTTCCCACATGAGCAAGTCTCCAAGGGCTTGCTTAGTGCTCCCTTGCCTGCAAGAGCATGTTACCAGGACTTTGGGAAATAGTAAGGTGGCTGTCCACAGTCTCAGTGTCTTGATATTTGGGTTATCTAGTGCAGCCCGGTATGTCATGTGCAAATGAATGGGCCACTGGAAGATTTTCTGAACCATGTTTTCCTGGTTCTTCTTGACAGACAACGGGCGTGGAGATATTGGTGAAGAATGTAGCTATTCCGGAGACAAACAATATCGTGGTGAGTCCTGCTGTGACACAAAGGGCTTGGAGATGTGAAGAGCTCCAAGCCCATCTATTATTTGAATGTCTGAGCTCATACCATTGCATGAGCTCTCCAGATGTTCACAGGGATGTTAAGTTGCCTTAGGAAACCTGATGTCAATCCTGCACCATATCTGATTCTCCAGTGCATTTTATTTTTAAAACACAAATGTTTGCGTACTCGAATACCATATGCCTTCTTAAACTGCAGCTTTTGCCAGCCTAGTTAGGGCTCTGCACGCTCATTTAGAATATCCAGGGCTAGTTCCCCTTTCCTACAACTATCGTGGCTGGGCTCTATCCAGTCCCCGAGGCTTTAGTGCTCTGCACTGCCATTAGCTCTATGTATATTTTGGTTAGTTTTTTATCCGACAGATGTCCTTTAAGTTGGAGCAAAGTCCAGGCCTGATGCCTTGGAGGGCATCTCTCACCATTGATTATGCAGGAAATCCTGCTCCTTTTGACTTGCTCTCTGAGCAAGGTGCACTGTGAGTGCTGTGTGCTTAGCTCCTAGGGGCATGGTGCTGCCTTACCATAACTGCTGTTGAGCTAGAAGCAAGAAAAACAGGTTTCAGGATTTACCCTTTAAATTCCTCCTCGCATGACAGTTTCCATGAGGGGAAAAAAATTCTTTCTTCTCCTCTTTTCAGGAACTCTTCATTTTTGATTCAGCAGGCAAGGAATTATTTTCCGAGGTGCTGGAGAAACTGGTAAGGATCATATCTCAGTCTTCTTGATTGTAGAGAAATGCTATTCTTCTGAAGAGGAGCTGAGATCCCCAGTCTGGATGTAGCAAGCTTTGGCCTTTGTATAAAGGCTGCCTGAAATCCCCATCTCTTTTTCTATCTGAAACTTGAAACAGCTCTAGAGGGACTCTTTTCCAAGAAAAGGAAGGTGGCATGATGGAGGAAGCTTCCCGTGGGAATACTGAACTGAGGTTGTGATGCAAGTGCTTTGAGACTTTTTTACTTTTAGGGGAACATCCATTTGGCTCCTCCTAGTACAGGAGATTTTCCCTTCAGCCTGATCTTCCTGTTCCACAGAGACTCCTCCTGATGGGATGCAGCACTCTACTCGATTTTCCTCGGATTCCAGAAAATATGCCCCTGTTTCTCCCTCCTTCAAGAATCTCTCAATCTCTCCAATTGTAGTTTCTCATTTTGGGGGTTGGGATCATTTAATTGAGTGTAGGGTCCCTTTATATTAGCGTCCTTTTAGTTCTGTCTTGGGTTCTATGTTCTTCATAAAGGTGCTTCTTCTTCTTTCCCTTCCCCATTCCTAGGGATTTGTTAACTGTTGACCGCATCAGGTTTCAGTAGAGTTGACAATGTTTCTCCGTTGCTCTGCAGTGGGAGCATCCCAATGTTCTTTGTGTTGTGTATGATGTGACCAGTGAACAGTCTTTCAACAACTGTGCCAAATGGTTGGAAAAGCTGAGGGCACAGGCACTTGGAATGAACCTTCCAGGTAGGAGACAGAGATTTTTTGCACCTCTTCTAATATTTTTGTCATGCTGCCATTTCCTACTGAGATAGGGCATATACAGCATTATTTTCAATCCAAGCCAGGCCTGGCTACCTTCCATTGCCTGCTTTACCTGGAGACTGGAGGAGTTGAAGTTAATATTCTAGGTCAGAGGTGGCCAATGTGTGGCACAGGTGCCACAAATAGCACAGACAGCCTGTGTGTGTGATATGGCAGGTTTTGGAGGTAACAGGCAGCACAACAGCAGCCAGGGCAGGGAGCAGAAATCAGAGCAACAGATCAGACAGGGAGCCTAGGTCAGGAACCAGAAAGCAGAGCAGCAGGTTGGGCAGAGGATAGGGATTGGAGTGGCACTCAAGGAAGGTGCATAGCTAATTTGTGGCAAGCCTGCCATAGAGGTTGATCTTCACTGTTCTGGGTGACGCTCTAACTGTCCTTCTAGTTAGCATTTTCTACATAACATATCAATCCAGTTATTTTTCCTCTCTACTTTCTAGCATATCCACCATCTTTCATAGCATTTGTTGCTATCAGCTCAACCTTTCCTCCCTCTCATTTTGTTCTGTAGGTGTGTTGGTAGGGAATAAAACAGACCTTATTGGTCGTCGAGTTGTGGAACAGAAACAGGCACAGGAGTGGGCTCAGAACCATGGCTTGGAATACTGTGAGACGTCAGTGGTGAGCATGTTCTCCTTTCTATGTCTGTGGAAGTGGGTGTTTTTGTGGTGTTATCTTCTTTTAGTGAGGGGAGATAATAAAGGGTTCTGGTACCATCATTTACAGTTTATCTCACGTCTGGTATAAATCTGTTTTTTGTGAAGCAATTAGAGTAGAAACAGTTGAGTCCTTTCTCCATCTGTCTTTCATAACCTCTCTTATCTCTTTACAGAAGGAGATGGAAAACTTTGAAGCCCCTTTCCACATCCTGGCAAACTCATTCCATCGACTATACCAAGAGAAGGTGGAAAGCTTTCACTCACTAGTGTGAGGTCTTTGCATATAACAACTTGCTTAGCCCCTATGGGGCCTCTTCGAACAGAAGAAACCCTGGTTGCACAGAATCCCACAGACTGAAAAACAGGAGAAAATTTTTTTTTTTCTTGTGATGATCTGATGATTCAAGTTAAACCAAAAATAAACATGTGGAACGGCAGCTTTTCCAGGGATTCTTTTCTCAGGTTTCTTCCTCTGTTATGTCCCCTTCTCTGGGTTTGGGTTGTGTGTGTGGCAGGGATGGAATACAGCCTAGAAATGTTTGGCTTCCTGCTTTGTTATTTCCCTGTTTCTTATCTGAATGGCTTTTCTGCTGCTAAAACCAAGGGTCTGGTGGTTTCAGGAAGGAGTCAGGAAGCTACTGGGGGATTTGCACATTAAATAGTTCACTACTGATACATGTATTGGAGGAAGGATTGATGTAGGCCATCCACTTGGAAAACACGTGGCTGGAATAGACTTGAGGCCCAGAGTCTTCTGAGAAGTGCCCAAAACTGATGGCAAGAAGTCTGTCCTATGCAGAGACCAATTTTGAATTGGATATAGTTCTGAGAAATGATGCTGTCGGATTCCTCACCTTGCACCAAGTTGTTTCTAACTAATGTCTGGTTTTGACTTCTCAGAGTCTAGTTTTTACACCAATTTGGCTTTTTTCCTCTGCCTGTTAAAACTGTCTGGCTGCCAAGAGCTTTTCTGCTGTACCTCTGTACTTCTTGTAACACAGTGCCCTCTGCTGGTCCCAGGTCGCACACTTTCCTCAAAAGCTGCAACTGGTGTAGTAAGAGACTCTCTCTCTCTCATGGTATGCATTTGAGAATTATGCCCTTACCATCTCTCCCCACATTCCAAATAAAATCCTCTTTATTTTGTCCTTACATTTTCACAAAAATCATTTCTTCTTCTCCCTGACTTGGGTTTGTTGGGAAATTTTTTGTGGTTGTTATTTTACATTGCTGACTACAGTTAGTCCCTTCTTCACCATGTCCAGTTTTCTAGTCCCCTGGTAAAGTCAGAACCTCACTTTTTCATTTTTCATCATTCATTCTTCATTCCTTAGCTAACTGCACGGTTCTGCTTTCATTTATAGGACACGACATGGGAGGAGAAAGAGGCCACCTGGCTTTAAGTTATTCTGTGTCAGCAGAGGGAATTGTTTGGTGTGGGGAAGGGCAGCGTCTTCAAGTAGCATTCGCCTTCTATTTAGCACAATGCCGATTTTAGCACATGTGAAAATCCACTCACATCTCCAGTGCAAGGAGATGCTGTGAAGTTGGGCAAAACATCTGTATAGTTCAAGGTAGGATGCAGCACTTCTGTTCCAATTGCAGATGCTCTCCCCTATTCACAAGGTCACAGCAACCTTCCTCAACAAAGGGGAGTTTTCTGGAGTTTCTTAAGCACTGAGTCATTTCTCTCAGGCAACCCTTTTGGGAACCTGTGCTCTTAGGTTGTTATACGTGCCCATTGCTGGGAAAAGTGTGTTGAATGTAATGCATCTAAGTAGAATATGTGGTGATAGGTCCAAGCCACCTCCAGTACTGTGAATAAAGCATACTTATTTTTTATGCTGTTTTGTTTTGGTTAAAGAGCTTTAAAGCTAAACTCTTGTTTTGATTAGCTGGCTTATCCTATAGTTCTACTAGTGATGTGCTTATGTTGCAGGATGCATCTTTTCATATTTGAAATATTATGACAGCTGTCTTTACCACCTGTGATGTTGATATATGGAAGATTAATACTTTGGGCATGGGAAAATAAAGGGAAAGCCATGTGATCTTTAACTAGGGGTTTCTATCTGCACCAGAAAGACGTGCCATAGCTTTTAATAAGCACCAAGAAGATGGAGATGGGTGAATGTTGTTCATTAAGTGAAGGCAAAAGCTGGAGTGTCTCATTAGAGGAATGCTTGCAGTGGTGATCAGTGATTTATAGGGTAGCTGTTGTCGAGGGGTTAGTGAAGAAAAATGCAGCCCAGGCAGGGAAAGATATATTGGCTGAGTGATGAAATGTGTAATCTAATTAGCTAGCAGTAGGGATTCACCCACTGCCCCTTTTCTTCTTCCAACAGACTAGAATAAGAAAACAGGTTGTATTAAAACCTACTGCTTATCTTATTCATACACACATTTTTAATCACAAATGTAGATATAATTTAATATCTTGAAAAACATTACCTACTGCAGATCAAATCTAAGCTCTTCCTGTGCCACAATATTTTAAAGGCATTACACACTGTCTGCTCAACTTTGTTAAAATGTGTGAGTTTACATGTTTTTAAAGGTAACCTATTTTCCTAATCTACTCATGGACCTACTTGTGAGGTTGATAGACAGGTGTGGATGGGGAGTCACAGAGCTATGTGGGTGTTGGGTTTGTTGGGGCAGGCTGTGGGACCCAGGTTTTGTCTGTGGGGGAGCTTGGGTAGGTAGGTGAGTGAATGGGAAGGGCCTAGGGCCAGTATTAGATTCCCTTTTCTTGTGTCCCCTCAACTGCTAGCACCTCATTCCCATGGGTTTTGTTCTTTGCAGCTTATTGCTGTTGCATCTCCCTGGCTCATGGCCAGTGGAGAAAGCAGTAAGAGGGCAGCAGAAAGGATGCATGCTGAGGAAGATACGCACTTCTTCCCTGCTTCATCCAACTGTACATTTTCCAGGATAAATGTGTCTAAACCCAGAACAGCCTCAAGCCAAGCTCGGACAGCTGGAAATTCTGCAAGGCAAAACACAGTCCTTAACTTACCAAGTTAATGGCACATAGTTAATCAGTTACCCTTCCCTACTTACTCGTATGTCAGTTAAAGACAGCATTTTTTTTCCTCTGAACTGCTACTGGCTTTCCACTGGCTCCTTTATTATAATCCTGCTTCAGAGAGATGCTGGGGTTAGCTCCTTTCCTTTGCCCCCTTATTTGGGTATGGCAAGCTGTTTTTATTACATCTTGTACATCCCCCATTAACTGCACCAAAATACTGACTGCCATTGCCTTAGCAAAAGCAGTGAAAGAAAACAAATTTGGATTTTTTTAAAACCAAAATGTTGTGAATACCTTCATCAAAAAAGAGTTGGGAAAAAAATTCAAAAGTGAACCTCCTGTAACATTTCAAAACACTGTAACATTAAGGCTAATGTAATGATTTTTACTGGCTGTCCCCCCCCAAAAAATTGACTGGGATGAGATACAACATGTAAAATTTCAGAAAGATCAGCTTCTCTTACGGAAGCTAGTGCAAGTTCAGAAAGTGATCTCTCCAGAAGCTAATCTTTAAGCTTGACAAAAGAATGGTCACTTCTCTTCCATAAGATAAAGAGTTAAACACCATGAAATGGGGATGTCAGAACAGTTTCTGCAAGAGATTAGTTATTTTAGAGTCTTAACGGTTCAGAAAGGACATCTTGTGGATAACTGATCTCAAATGAATGCTGCCTGGCCCACATTCATCCCGGTATAACTTCACTGGCTTCAAGGGATGGATTTGGTCTTTTATGTCTACTGAATCCTTTGGCAAGGACAGGATCGACTCTGTAACAGAAGGCATATGATACTCAAAACAAGATGACTTGGGGAAGAGGTATTGTAGAAAGCATGAAAAAGGGTTAAGCCCTAACGTGGCAATTAAGCAGAGAGCTGAACAGAGCAACTGCAAAAAACCTACAATTCATCCCAATTAAGAACTTTCAAGAGGAAGGAGCCTGAGAGATGCTGAGAGCAAGGAAAACACAGCATTTCTATTTTATATGCATCTAATGTTTTCTGTTGGTGCTTGTGCATATCCACAAGGGTCTATGCTGTTCTCTGCTCAGGGCTGAGAGTTGTGCTTTTGGCAGGCATCACACTTAAGTGGGAACTGCTTCCAGTTGCTGTCCCGCTTTCCTATCCTGTGTGCAGACCTCCAAAGTGATGAGAGACCGTGGCTGATAGCTGTGAGACATTTTTCATTCCTGCCACTTATTGCCAGGAGACTCCTCCCCACCTCTCAGTTTGACCTCTCCTATCCTGACTGGTATCTATTTCCTCATCCCTTTCTCTTAATGGAGAGCTGCCAACTATGCCTATTCTTATCAAGTAATTTTCCAGTTAGCAGAGTGGCCTCTAGGCTCACCAAGCCTGAAGATGTGGTATTGTGTACAAAGGAAGGAACCTTCAAAACTGAGGTGAAGGGCTGACTAGGAGCTCTTTGACAGGGGGCACATCCTCCCTCTGTTTCTGGAGAGACTCATCTTCCTCCTCTTTCTGTATTCCGTGTCCTCCTCCTATTGCCATTTTGCCTTGAGAGTCCTGTCCTCTTTGCCATGTGCCCATGGCCCTGCTGACCCAGAACAACAACATTTTGGGTAAAGGCAGGAATGGGGGATGGATGCAGCTCAGTTATGGTTATAATTTCTGAATCCCCACCAGGAGCTGCCCTTGTGGGGTCAGTGGGTCCTGACTCCCAGCCAAGCTGCTCTGCAAGGTTAAGGATATCACTCAGTCCAAGATGCATTTCCCTTCCAGGATGGCCCCTGGCTGAGCCCTGGCAGCTTAGTCCTGGCTCCCCCAAGGATGCTGCAATGTAACTTTCACAGACACTGATTGTTTTCATTTGGACTTGGAGTTATTTTTCCCCTTAGAGTTTCTCTCATTCTTCTGTCACTGCCTCACATATCTCCTCCCCAGGAGCACTTTCTCAGAGAAGCCTAGAATCGCTCTATCCATAGTCTCTGAGATCAGATCCAAATCCAGCAATGCTTATAGGGGAAATGTGACAGACCCTGAGTGTCACACAGGGGTCAGGCGCAGGGTCGATTTGATGAGATCCCCTCTAGCCACACATGCATTGACTTGAGAAATGTGGAGCTTGTAATCTCTCTGTATATGTACTGGAAAAAATATGCAATTTTTCAGTGCCAGCAAGGGGCAGTCAGCAGAGGAGATATGCAGAGGATCGATCAAATTCTGTGACCAAAAACAGGGGAATCACAGGAACAGATGGGGAAGAGGATTATGAAGGGGAGAATAGGTCTCTGTCTCACTAAGGGCAGGAAGGACAATAGGTTGGTGGAGGTTACATGGTGAAAATCAAATAGTAGTTCCAGCTCCTGGAGTCTACTACAGAGAACAGAACAGAAGAGACAGTGGGGAAAGATCAGTCTCTCTCCTGGCCAAGAGGGAATGCTACAGGGGACAGAATAGAGAGGCATGATACCCCCAGCGCAGTTGATAATAGAATCAGGTTCTGTGTGGGCACATTAATAACTGGGGTGTCTGAGGGGCAAGGGCCAGTGTGAGAGCTGTGAGGAAAGAGGTGAAGGTGGTAATGATGTTTTTGAGCTTGTATCAGTGCCAGAATTGGAGCAAGGTCTGTCCAAGATGAGGTCAGCGTGAGGATGCTGAGGCTGTGTGTTCAGTGGAGAACAGATTTTATGCGCTGGACTATAGTGTGGGTCTGAGATGATAAGGCTAGTCATTGTGGGGCACATTGGAATTGCAAACTCCAATGTTGGAATTCCAGGTGAGAGAGTAGAACATAGAGAATGGGACCAGCATAGGATGCTGAGGCCTGGGGCATGAATTGTTAGGTGTGCGGATGTATAGACTGTAGACATTGTTGGAGTGTAAGGATAGAAATCAATATAGGTGTGCTGGGGAATTGGATTGAACTGAAACCTTGTTACACAGCCTACAAGGCCCCTGCATAGAGCTGAGTAGATGCCTAAATTATTTTCCACAAATCGCTGTGAATTAAATATGAGTGATCTCTGTCCAAATCAGCAGTAAGTATATCTTCTCTCCGTGAAGAGTTGAGTGATCCAGTTGTGTAAACTTTCATGAAAAATGAAGCACAAACTCGCATGTTCATTTGCCCCAGCAACCCAGATATGAGGGTCACACTCAACTTTCCATGAAACAGAAACATAACCATATGATGGGTGTGACCAATCACAACCAAACATTAAAATATGCATCTGGGGTATTGAACATGCAGAGCAAAATCTGTTCACAATCAATCCATATGACAGAACTCCACAAAACTATTGGCATGCAAATTTATGAAAATTGCAATCTGTGTGCAGATATTGTGCAAATGGGAAAAAATGGACAAATTCACTGCAGACATTATTTGTAGTAAATAATTTACTCAGTTCTGCTGCAAAAGGCCTTTTCTGTATTTACTTCTGTTTCTTATCCCTATTGTGAAACCTGTTAGTCATCACTGAGTCTTCTTTTGGTATTTCAAACCATGTAGAAATACTGTGAGCTGTTGCTAGGACTTATTTTTGTGGTGCTGGGTGGGTTCAGCCTTGGATTTGGAAGCTAGGATTATTAGTGCTTAGGAAGGTCTATCTGGACAGAGCCAGGCCTAAGTCAGCTGATGGGGATGTGAGAACATAGAATCTGGAGGAGATGAGCTTGGGGTGTCAAAACAGTGGGTTTCAGGGCAAGTGTCAGGCTGAAGATATTTAGGCTGGGATTTGTGTGAAAATGTTGGGGTTGGGGAAAATTGATAAGATACTTGTATTAGAGACATGATCCCTGTCACAGGACCTGGCTTCTGAGGCCTGCTGTGGTGCTCCCACTTGTCCTGCTTGCTCCCCTCTGGCCTCTCAGGGCAGCCCCCTGCTATCCTGCCTACCACACCTTGATGGTGTAATTGGAGAGACTGCCCTCAGAGAGCAACATGAGCTTTCTGGATACAGCCTCTCTCCCTGTGGGGCTCCCACCCTTCTGGAACACTATACTGGGCTATTGGCCCTTCCTCCCTTGCACTGGACCCTCCAGGTCCTAATCCCCTTACAGGGCTTTTAATTGTGGCCTCTAGCTGCACCTGTAGCCACATCCATGCTTCACAGGTCTTACTCTATTCTCTGCACTGAGCCCTCTGGCTCTCTACTGGTCTCAGCTCTCTGAGTCCCTGACTTGGCAGGCTGTTATCTTCTGCCTATAAAACGCTTGGCCTAGTCCATGCAGCCCACTGGGTCTCAGACCCTTTTCTACCCAAGCACTGGGCCCCTGGTCCTGTCTCAGCTTCAGCCCATGCAGCCCAATTGGTCCCGAACCTTTGTAGGGCTCTATCTGGGCTTCAGTCCATCATGACATAAAGTGCCTACCCATGGCCCCCAAAACCACCCCATCAGCCATACTGAAACCTCTGGTTTCTTGAGTCTCTACCCAGCAACTTCCAGTCCTCTGCCCACTAGCTTTCTCCAACTTCCCCAGATACCTGGAGTGACTGGGTCCCCTGCTTTCACAGCCTAGGCTCTCAGGAGTTCTTCCCTCCCTGAAGCTCAGGGCCAGACTACCTCCTTTAGCTCTGGAGCTAGGCTTAAAGTAGAGTAGGGCTTCACCCCTTCCAATCACATGACCTCTGACTGACCATAGAGTTTCTGCTTAGCCTATTATTTCACCTCCTCTATTCTACTGCCTTCTTCCCAGCTGTCTTTTATTTGCTGCGTAGCTTCCAGTCAGATTACAGCACTACCTCTGTAGCTTATTGCAGGGCATCTCACCCCAGTAATGAACAATGGGGCTGAGTGAAGTGTGCAGCTGGAAGAGAGAGGGTACTGCTGGGATTCACCAATGAGCCCTTAAACCAGTGGGTTTTACCCTTGTTAAACTCCAGGCACTCCTCAAAATTCCCAGCTTTTAGCCTTCATTTATTTCTTAACTATGGAAAAATACTAGAGCAATTGTTCTGTTGCAAAGAGCTCAGAAAGACCACAGCAGGTCAGAATGTTTTTGACACCATGGATTCCTATTTGAAACCTCTGGGTTTATCTTGTAAATAATGCGTAGGTGTCTGTACACCTAACTGGGTTAGTATTGCACAGTACCCTGCAACACCCTCGAAAGGATTGCATTGCACCCTAACAGAATCAGTGTCCTAAATTAAGAGCTCTTTCCATCTACTGTGGTCTCTCTGCTTACTGAGACATCAGAGTCTCTGGGGCAAGCATTGAGTCATTGTTCCTGCTGTGGCTTGATGGCCTGTTTCCAAAGTTGACTAGTGTTGTGGCTTTTACTCTTCACAGAGAGGAGAAACTGCTAAGCAGAAGTGACCTGGTCTTACAGGAGAAATGGGGCAGAGCACATGCCTGAGAAGAACCTCCTGGACTTCAGGAAACTGTATGTGCCCCATCTACCATACCTACCTTCCACTGAGGGAATCCTTCCAACCTCTCAACACTGTGTGTTTACAACCAGTGCCCTTACCACTGCCTTAGTTTTGCCTGTGTCACCCATTAACCTTTCTGCCTTTGAATGTCCTTCACATACCATTGATATGCTACCTCTGTTATGCCCCCCTTGAAAATACCTTCTGAGCCATCCATCCACGTATCTCCTTGAGAGAGCTTTTACCCAATCTTATGCGCACATTTCTGGGGTCTGAAGTCATAAATATGGCTGTGACACAGATTCCTGCCATGCTCTACTCCATGTGGTGTCCTGTGCAGAGCTCAGGCATTGCTTGACTTTCTGGGGTCAAGGTTGATATTGGGGTGTCAGGGCAGTGCTGCAGCTGTGTGTCTCTGTGTAAGTGAGGGCATCCCAGGCAGGCACCCCTTTGTCCCCCTATCAGACTTCACTCATTTATTCTACCATCTGTTTTCCCAGTGCTGGAGATGATGCTGGGGATATGTGACTTGGGGCACTCAGGCGGAAACTGGCCTGCACAAGGCCGGCCATGTGTTTGCCTCCTAGCAATGCAGCGGTCAGCAGCAAATTCTTTGCCGCCGCTGCCTCCTCTCAGTATGGAAGAGAGAGAGAGAGCATGGGACTGGGTGTGTAGGAGACAGAGATGAACTGTGTGAAGGAGGGAGAGAGACAGAGAGATGGACTGGTCTGTGCAAGAGGGATAGAGAAATGTGAAGGAGGGACAGACAGATGGTCAGTGTGTGGGTGAGAGAAAGGGACTGTGATGGAGAGACAGACAGATGGACTGCATGTAACAGACAAAGGAATGGAGTGGGAAAGGTGGAGAAAGAGATTGGGTGAAGGAGGGAGAGGCAGATCTGGCTGTTGTAGATGGGAGAGAGAAATGGGTATATGGAGAAGAGGTGTCACCTAGACCCTGGGACAATGGGTCCATTAGAAATGCCTTTGCGGAATGGATATAGAGAGATTGTGTGTATGTGTGTGCAAGAAGATGGTCTATGTAAATAAGAGTAAGGAAGAGCAGCTATAAGGAGACGGAGAGAGAGGGAGGAGGGTCTGTACGGAGGAGAAAGTGAACAAGGGCAGACAGATGAGCTGTGCGAAAGGGAGAAAGAGACAAATATGGAGAGGAAGGCACCTGTCTGTATGTGAGGGAGATGGCATCTCTGACCAGCTGTTGTGGGCACCTGTGACTGTTTACAGGATGGGTTATATATAAGAACAAAAAGGACTAATTGTGTGCTAGGCAGGCCATTAGGGTGCCCAGACCCAAGCATACCAACATCCCTTTCACTTTTCCCCACTATTGGGGTTCAGGAGGTGAGCATTACACTGCAACCTGTCGAATAATTGTTTCCAGTGAACCTGATGGACTGTTTGAAAAAGTTTGAAATGACAGAGCTGTTGTTAATTGCTCTGCTGGATTTTTGTCTTAATCCCTGTCCTCCTAGGTTGAATTCTGAAGGTACCCCACCTTTTTTCTCCGCCATATTGAAGCTGTTGGCTACCAAGAACTGTTGGCTCTTTCTTTGCCTGTTCTCTTAGTCATCATCTTCCCCTTTGTCTACCTAACATTTCCTCTCTTCTGTTATTCTCCCTCATTTCTTTCCTTTTTCCTCTTCTATCTTTTCTCACTCTCTTGTCTTTCTCTTCCTTTTCTCTCTCTCAGTTCTTACATTTTTAGATCTTTCTCTGGATCTCTCAAATTCCCTGTAGCTTCTTCTCCTTTCCTTCCTTCACTGTTCCACTCTCCCAGGTTATAGATCTTTCTCTCCTTGTTTCAGATTACTGGTTCTGTTTCTTCTATTTAGCTCTTTTTTATCTCTCCTTAGCTCCTCTATCTCATTCTCTCTCTGACTGTCTGCCTCCTTTCTCTCACTCTCTGTCTGTCTCTCTCAAACTGGGTTGTGAATTCTATCAGCATCAGAGCAGGACAAACTGTAAAAGTGAAGTTCCCTGAGGGCCAGGTTGTGATCATTTTATTTTTACAATGTCCTTGGATGTATAAAGGTGTTTGTTTGAGGGGGAGGGGTAGCGTATGTGCTCCGTGGGGGAAGAGAGGGGAGTGCAGGCCAGAACAAATGGAGCTTAAAACTAATATAGGTCAGTTGCAGAGAAGAGTCCCAATGGTCTGTGAATAAGAGGAGTGGCTTGTTGCTTTGGGCTGGATACAGGAAAAATGGCAGCTGAATAGTTTTACCTGAATGACGTAGGCATCAGACCCACAAGCACATATGACCAGGGAAGCACAGCATTTATCTTCCAGGAACACAACCAGGAGCGAGCGCGTGTTGAGACTGCAGCTCAGCAGTTGACTGCACCATCTCCCAGGCATCTGCCCAGCTTGGGGAGTCTGTGGGTGCTCTCTGCACTCCTGGGCAGGCAGTTCTAATCCAGCTTCTCCTGTGTGGCTCTACATCCTATGCCCTAAATACGGAAGTCAGGGCCAGTGCTGGCAAACACATCTCTGATGCACTTTGCTGTGTCTGTTTGTTGTCTCCAAGGAAATGTCTTCAAGCGAACAACAAGCAAATTAAGCCAGTTAGTGAAGCTCAGAGATGAAAAGCCGCTGCCCCCATGTTTGACACCAACATACTAGGTAGGAGTTAGGTTCAACCTGCCCTCTACTGGATGAACTCAGAACCTTACACCCATGTGTCAGACCAGAACGGCCAAGGGAGATTCTCCTGTAGCTCAAGTGAGTGAGGGCTGTGCTTCTCGGTCAGGAGAGGAGCTGAGTGCTGTCCCAGGTGACGCTCTAAGATCCTGAGTTGTCACGATGCACAGCACAGTGACAGCTGTGAAGTCTGAAGTGGCCACAGCTTTGCCACTGTGTGCATGTGAAAAGGGGCCAGACGGCTCCCAGGAAATACATAAGGCCTCATTAATGCACATCATTTGAGTTTATGGCAGATGATTGATGCTAATAACAGTTGATTACATACCCAAAGCACAGCCTCTGGACTCCCTGCTTCATTTCTATAAAGACTTTAAAAGATAGGAACTTCAATTCAGATTCTTCATTAGGCACCTCAGTATGTAGCCAGACGTTCAGAAGTGCTGAGCACCTGTACTTGTCAGTGAAGTTAGTAGGAGCTGCGGGCTGCTCAGCACAATTTAAAATCAGGACACTTAAATGAGTACCTAAATATGGAATTAAGAGCTTACATGTAAGCATCCCATTTGCTTAAAAACCTTGGCCTGTCTTTTAAGGTAGTCATAACCAAATGATGATTTCTAGCCAATGTAGATTCTTGTACCATGCCCATCACCATAGTTTCTGAGCACTACTGTAGTTTCTGACATGCTTAGTCTGACACATGTACAGATATCCTCCATATCAGGGGGGCTCAATAGTATCACCTGTTGTGTCACCTGGCCTAGAAGGCTCCCCGCAAGCCCAAAAATTTGGCAGTGGGGGAATGGTGGCCACTCCCCTGCTGCCAAATTTCCAAAATCATGGGGAGCCCTGTGGACCAAATAATGTGTGCTAGATCAAGTATGCAGAATGGGGCAGGTAGTATGGGGCCCCATCCTGGGAATGTGGGGCCCAATCTGGCCAGCAGAGCAGCCCTATGCGACTCATCTGGCCTGCAGGGCCAAAAGGTTGTGTCCTATATGAATTCACTTCAAGGTTCGTAAAACTTGCAATAAAAAAACTGTGTCCAGGATTTTCTACAACATCTATGTACCCACTGCTATGCTAGCTGGCTCTCTTTAAAACAGTACCTCTAAGTTCCTGTTTTATACTACAGTTTGCTTGCCTTGCAGTGAGATCCTGCCCTCACTGAAGTCAAAGGCAAAACTCGCCAGTCCTGCAGTGGCCCATGGTTTCACCGGGAATGTATGGAGTATTTGTGTTTGATCCTTCTGAGCTACTGTACTCCCAAAGATCCTAAAGAGTCTTTGAGTTGCATATTTCTCTCAATATGTTTCTCTGCAAAGTCAGACGCATACTTGCTAATGCATTCCAGAGGGTCAACTTTCCCTTAGGATCTTGCACTGTGATCTCATTTTGCTTATAACATGTCTTTGATTTCGTTTCCCTCCACCTCTCTGACTTGTGCAGCTGGACAGTAGAGAAATGAAAGGATTATGCTTCTGGTATCCTAAGCTGTCTGGTCTCTTGCAAAAGAAGGGTTTTAAATGCCCCAATGGAAAGAGGGGAGAATGGGGGTGATCTGCAGTTAAGGTACCTGCCTGACTCCCAGTGGCACAGAGAAAGTTAGTCTCTTCCATACAGGGGTCAGAGGGTGAAGCTGCTGTGGCTGCTGCTGGCCAGATGGAGGGAGCTTGTGTTAATGACAGAGTGTGACTTTGGCAAATGAAAGTGGAAAGGGCGAAGCTACACAGGAGTTTTTTTCTGCACTCCCATCTGTGCCTTTCGCACAGAAAGAAAGTCTGCTCCCAGTAAATATTGGTCAATGTCAACACTAATAATCCCCCACCAAAGGCTGCTCTTCCTCTTTTTGTTTCCTGTCCTACTGGTGCTCCCAGGAGGAGTCTAAAATAACTTTCCATTCACAAGCCATATCCTGTTTTCCCTTGTTGTGGGTTTTTTGGGGTTTTTTTGGCCTTGTTTGTTCTTTGAATTACTTGCCTTTTCCTGGGGCTGTGGTCCATTTGCATGAGAGCAGGGACCTTCTTTCCTTACAGCTGGTCTGCTCCAGCTATGTATATCCCAATTAGCATTCCACAGATATGTTTCCTGGGCCCTGAAACTAATCCGAAGGGGATACCCTTCCTCCTGGTGTTAGAACAGTACTAGGGCCTAAATCCTCTTCTCCGTATAGTCAGTTGGAGTTTTAGGATAAGCTTTAATAAGAGCAAGATTAGGTCTTCAGTGTCCTTATTCCATTTTGCTCTAGCTTCATACACTCATACACTGTGCCTTCCCCTCAGAACAGATGCTCATCACAACATTGCTCACACTCTATTCACAAACCTACAAACAATGGACAAATGTCTTTTCTTTCCTTGCTGTCTCTAGCTCTGTAATTCAGACATTAGCTCATCCATGTCTGCAGCCTCCCCAAGCCTCCCTGCACTTCATTCTGGAATCTGCTTCCAGGGTTATGTATGTCTGTATACTTGTGGTTGGGTGTTTATGCTTAATTCTATATATGTAGGGAAGGGTGAATGTTTAGAGTAAGATGGAAGGTCTAGGAGAGATTGTATTCATGTGAGCTGGTGAGAGGGAGGGTGTGAGGGGGAGCGATTCAGTGGAATACTGGCCTCTGTGTAAGTGTGTGGGGATTAGGTGCAAATGCTTATGGAGTATGCAGTATGGAGTATAAGGATGGTACAGGGAGGCATACCAAGCTGACTGATTTAAGATAGGAGCTTGTGGAGGAGTAGATATGGCTGAGAGATGAGGGGATCTGCTCTGTACATTTGTGTAAGTGTATTGAGGTAAATGCACTCGAGGGGGTGTTCGCTGATTTTTGTATTGTTGTTTGTGCAAGTCCCACACAATAAATCTCTATGTGTACCTCACAAGGGTTATTTTACCAAATACTGTAATTCTGGCCAGAGTGACTCGTTAACAGCCTGCCCTCTGGTAGAGCTAATGGGTTACAGGCATTGATTTCTTTTCCATTCCTATTGATTAGGCACTTGCTGAACATACAAACCCCAACCACAGCATAGAAAGAGGGAGACAGATAAACAGTTTGCATTCAGAAACCTAGCACTGTGCAGTATTTGCCATGGAAGCCCCAACCATTGCCAGACTTCATCCAAAAGAAGAGTAGTATTTCCCTGTTGGAAGAAATCAACCCACGGGACCCAATAGATGACATTTAGCAGCATATGACTGAAAAGGGGATTTGCATCGATACAGCACAAAATGGTTCATGTGGGGAAAAGTGTGCTCTACTTTTAGAAAATCCCAGGGCTGAGGCACCATTTAGATTAACTTTTTTATCTCACCCCATCAAAAATACAGACAGGCATGTGTATGTGTGGAAGGGGCTGTGTCTGTCTCTGCATGTCTTGGGAAGGGGGAGGGTACCAGGATAAACCCAACTTGGATAAATCCCATCCTTCTCTATAAGAAAATGGACTTTTCAAGACTTGCTCAGTGCTAACTGAAGAACCAAGTCAGGAAAAGGAATTCAGCAGTGAATAGACAGTGACTTGGGGAGGACACAGGAAGTAAAGATGAGCAAGAGGTGGTTACGTAAAGGAAGGTAGACAGCACAGCCCTTACTGCATCCTTACATCTGTTTTTTGTGTGTCCACAGTCTGACTTTGCCCATGTTTTTCTATGATCTGGCAGAAAAAAACTAAAATTGCAGAATCACAAAGCCGCTAGTGGACATCATCTAAGCATGGCACAGAAAGGATGGTTTTGTAGCAAAACCATGTAAGCATGTTTTAGGAGTTTTCTTTTCTATTCCAGCTCTAGCACACACTTCGTTCATGGCTTTCAGCAAACCATTTAGGACCTCACCCCATTGCAATCAATGCAGAGATTCCTGTTGACTTCAATGGCCTTTGAATCAGGTCCTGAGCCTCTTGGTGCCTCATGTAGCCATCTGCAAATGGGGATGATTATACCTCACAAGGATGTCATAAGGATAAGTTCTTTAATGTGTAATAGATATTTATGTGCTATGGTGATTTAGGCCATAGGAAAACCTAGAAAGTATGTGATCTGCTCTACCATCCTTTGCTCAGTGTTTGCTTCTCTTGTGTCATGATTTCACTCCTGCTTAACACATTTATTTTCCTCTGCCCCACTATCACTCCTACATGGAGTCTTGAAAGTGTTAATTTTTAGACCTCTGCTCTCTCATAATTTCTTCCTCCTTCTCAGTCATGTTGGCCCATGGAGTTACATGAGCGGTGAATTTGCCATGTTATCTGAATTTTTATCTTAATTACTTTAATCACTTTTTGTGCTGATACTCAGCTGCTTAGATGTGGAGACTGGGAGTTAGAGCTCCTGGGTTCTCTTTCACTTGCTCACTCACCCTTCCTCTTTCACTAGCTCTGTAATCTTGCCAAAAACACATTTAACTTCTCTTTGGTCTGTCTGTTCATTGATAAAATGGTTATAAAAAACAATACCAATGCCACACAATAACATGAGGCTGATTTTGTAAAACACTTTGAGACCCTAAGATATTCCTAAAGCATTTTTATTTATGAATTGCAGATAGTGTGTGATATGGTTAGTGACTACCCTATTCAACCTCTCTGTCAGTCTCACCCACATAAATGTACAGCTTTGTTCTAACCTCCTCCCCATAAATAACTCAGCTTCAAGTGCATCTCTTGGGTATGAGAAGCATTATTAAGGGCTCATCCCCTTCCTGAATTCAGATCTCCCACTTGACTCCTCTGTCCATAATCTTGGCATCATCCATCATCATCTCCTCCTCCTGTATCCCCTGTGTCTGTGCCTATTACCACATCCACTCTGCCTTGGAGAACAACTGTTTCAGCCTCACCTCTGCTCCTCCATCACTGAATCTCTGCTTAGCTTGACTGTTTTACTTCTACCCTCTGGTGCCTTCCCAGATTCTTGGATCACAGCATGCACAGAACACCCCCCTCAGATTTGTTCCTCATAGCAGGAAACCCCACTGCATCGCCTAATTCTCAGACACCTCTGCACACTCTCCCTCCCTTTCCCAATCAAGTTCAGTTGTCCTTTCTGTTTTTAACACTCTCCTATGGAGTTGTTTCAGCTTCTTTCACCTGCTGTGTGTCTCTCTGCTCCTTCCCCTTTCCTTCACTCACATAGTACTGTCTCTCTCTTTC